>NC_065583.1:66980060-67326184 GCF_024542745.1 Macaca thibetana thibetana | reverse complement strand
TGATCCGCCCACCTCGGCCTCCCAAAGTGCTGGGATTACAGGCGTGAGCCACCACGCCCGGCCTCTTTTTTGGTTTCATATGAAGTTTAAAGTATTTTTTTCCAGTTCTGTAAGGAAAGTCAGTAGTAGCTTGATGGGGATAGCATTGAATCTACGAATTACTTTGGGCAGTAAGGCCATTTTCACGATATTGATTCTTCCTATCCATGAGCATGGAATGTTTTTCAATTTGTTTGTGTCCTCTCTTCCTTGAGCAGTGGTTTATAGTCCTCCTTGAAGAGGTCTATTCAGAGATTCAACTTCTTCCTGGTTTAGTCTTGGGAGGATGTATGTGTATAGGAATTTATCTAGTTTATTTACATAGAGGTGTTTATAGTATTCTCTGATGGTAGTTTGTATTTCTGTGGGATTGGTGATGTTATCCCTTTTATCATTTTTATTACATCTATTTGATTCTTCTCTCTTTTCTTCTTTATGAGTCTTGCTAGCGGTCTATTTTGCTGATCTTTTATGAAAACCAGCTCCTGGATTCATTGATTTTTTGAAGGTTTTTTGGTGTCTCTATCTCTTTCAGTTCTGCTCTGATCTTAGTCATTTCCTGTCTTGAGCTATCTTTTGAATTTGTTTGCTCTTGCTTCTCTAGTTCTTTTAATTGTGAGGTTAGGGTGTCAATTTTAGATCTCTCCTGCTTTCTCTTGTGGACATTTAGTGCTATAAATTTCCCTGTACACGCTGCTTTAAATGTGTCCCAGAGATTCTGGTACATTGTGTTTTTGTTCTCATTGATTTCAAAGAACATCTTTATTTCTGCCTTCATTTCGTTATGTACCCAGTAGTCATTCAGGAGCAGATTGTTCTGTTTCCATGTAGTTGTGCGGTTTTGCGTGAGTTTCCTAATCCTGAGTTCTAGTTTGATCGCACTGTGGTCTGAGAGACACTTTATTGTGATCTGTTCTTTTACATTTGCTGAGGAGTATTTTACTTCAAATTATGTGGTCAGTTTTAGAATAAGTTCGATGTGGTGCTGAGAAGAACATATATTCTGTTGATCTGGGGTGGAGAGTTCTGTAGATGTCTATTAGGTCCACTTGGTCCAGAGCTGAGTTCAAGTCCTGGATATCCTTGTTAAGTTTCTGTCCCATTGATCTGTCTAATGTTGACAGTGGGGTGTTAAAGTCTCCCATTATTATTGTTTGGGAGTCTAAGTCTCTTTGTAGGTCTCTAAGAACTTGCTTTAGGAATCTGGGTGCTCCTGTATTGGGTGCATATATATTTAGAATAATTAGCTCTTCTTTTTGAATTGATCCCTTGGCCATTATTTAATGGCCTTCTTTGTCTCTTTTGATCTTTGTTGGTTTAAAGTCTGTTTTATCAGAGACCAGGATTGCAAACCCTGCTTTTTTTTTTTTCTTTCCGTTTGCTTAGTAGATCTTCCTCCATCCCTTTATTTAGAGCCTATGTGTGTCTTGCATGGGAGATGGGCCTCCTGAATACAGCACACTGATGGGTCTTAACTGTATCCAATTTGCCAGGCTGTGTCTTTTGATTGGGGCATTTAGCCCATTTACATTTAAGGTTACTATTGTTAGGTATGAATTTGATCCTGCCATTATGATGTTAGCTGGTTATTTCACCCATTAATTGATGCAGTTTCTTCATAGCATCTATGGTCTTTACAACTCGGCGTGTTTTTGCAGTGGCTGGTACCGGTTGTTCCTTTCCATGTTTAGTGCTTCCTTCAGGAGCTCTTATAAGGCAGGCCTGGTGGTCACAAAATCTGCCAGCATTTACTTGTCTGTAAAGGATTTTATTTCTTCTTCACTTATGAAGCTTATTTTGGCTGGATATGAAATTCTGGGTTGAAAATTCTTTTCTTTAAGAATGTTGAATATTGGCCCCCACTCTCTTCTGCCTTATAGGGTTTCTGCAGAAAGATCCGCTGTTAATCTGATGGGCTTCCCTTTGTGGGTAACTCGACCTTTCTCCCTAGCTACCCTTAACAGTTTTTCCTTCATTTCAACCTTGGTGAATCTGACAATTATGTGTCTTGGGGTTGCTCTTCTTGAGGAGTATCTTTGTGGTGGTCTCTGTGTTTCCTGAATTTGAATGTTGGCCTGCGTTGCTAGGTCGGGGAAGTTCTAGTGTTTTCTAACTTGGCTCCATTTTCCCTGTCACTTTCAGGAACACCAATCAAACGTAGATTTTGTCTTTTCACATAGTTCCATATTTCTTGGAGGCTTTGTTCATTTCTTTTTTCTCTAATCTTGTCTTCTCGCTTTATTTCATTAATTCGATCTTCAATCACTGCTATGCTTTCTTCCACTTGATTGAATCAGCTATTGAAGCTTGTTCATGTGTCACGAAGTTCTTGTGCTGTGGTTATCAGCTCCATCAGGTCATTTAAGCTCTTCTTTACACTGTTTATTCTAGTTAGCCATTCATCTAACGTTTTTTCAAGGTTTTTAGCTTCCTTGTGATAAGTTACAACATGCTTCTTTAGCTCGGAGAAGTTTGTTATTACCCACCTTCTGAAGTCGACTTCTGTCTATTTGTCAAACTCATTCTCCATCCAATTTTGTTCCCTTGCTGTCGAGGAGTTGTGTTCCTTTGGAGGAGAAAAGGCATTCTGGTTTTTGGAATTTTCAGCCTTTTTTGCTCTGTTTTCTCCCCATCTTTGTGGTGTTATCTGCCTTTGGTCTTTGATGGTGGTGACCTATGGATGGGCTTTTGGTGTGGATATCCTTTTTGTTAATGTTGATGCTATTCCTTTCTGTTTGTTAGATTTCCTTCTAACAGACTGTCCCCTCAGCTGCAGGTCTGTTGGGAGTTTGTTGCAGGTCCACTCTAGACCCTGTTTGCCTGGGTATCACCAGCAGAGGCTGCAGAATAGCAAATATTGCTGCCTGATTCTTCCTCTGGAAACTTCGTCCCAGAGGGGCACCCACCTGTATGAGGTGTCTGTTGGTCCCTACTGGTAGTTTTCTCCCAGTCAGGCTACATGGGAGTCAGGGACACACTTGAGGAAGCAGTCTGTCTCTTATCAGAGCTCGAATGCCGTGCTGGGAGAACCACTGCTCTCTTCAGAGCTGATAGGCAGGAATATTTAAGTCTGGAGAAGCTGTCTGCTGTCTTGTTCAGATATGCCCTGCCCCCAGAGGTTGAATCTAGAGAGGCAGTAGGCCTTGCTGAGCTGTGGTGGACTCCACCCAGTTCAAGCTTCCCTGCTGCTTTGTTTGCACTGTGACTATAGAACCGTCTACTCAAGCCCCAACAATGGCAGACGCCCCTTCCCTGCCATGCTCCAGTATCCCAGGTCAATCTCAGACTGCTGCACTAGCAGTGAGCAAGGCTCTGTGGGCATGGGACCTGCCGAACCAGGCGCAGGAGGGAATCTCCTGGTCTGCCGGTTGTGAAGACCCTGGCAAAAGCACAGTATTTGGGCAGGAGTGTACTGCTCCTCCAGGTACATTCACTCACAGCTTCCCTTGGCTAGGAAAGGGAAATCCCTTGACCCCTTGCACTTCCCAGGGGAGGTGATGCCCCGCCCTACTTCGGCTTGCCCTCCATGGGCTACACCCACTGTCCAACCAGACTCAATGAGATGAACTAGGTACCTCAATTGGAAATGCAGAAATCACCTATGTTCTGCATTGATCTTGCTGGGAGCTGCAGATCGGAGCTGTTCCTATTTGGCCATCTTGGAAGTGACCCCCTAGTTCTCATTTTTTCTTGTTTTATTGCATTGGCCCAAACTTTCATTATAACACAGAATAATTATAAATTATTAATTTTATAATAAGTTTATAATTTTATTAATGAGTATTATAATAATGCCCTTTTTGTTTGTTTGCTAATACTTTAGAGTCATCCTTGGCTTCTCTTCTTCTTTATAATTCACATTCAGTCTATCAGCAAACCAGTTAGAAACACCTTCAAAATATATCCTGGCTCCAGTTACTTTGCAATATCTTTATCACTACTCCTTACATCAAGTCACCATAATTTCTTACCTGGCACTGCAGTAGCCTGGTAATGGTCTGTCTACATTTACCCTTTCTTCCATTCAATCTGTTTCCCCTAAATACTCAGAGCGACCCTTTTAAATGTAAATCAGATCTTATTACTTCCATGGTTCAAGCTTTCCAGGGGGTTATAATCACTTTTAAAATAAAATCTAAATTCTATGAGGTTCTATATGATCTGACTCTCCAGCCTCATTTCCTAAAACTCTTGCCTGTCCTATTCTCATTCTTGTCAACCTGATTTTGTTCTTGTTCCTTGAGCACACCAACCCTTCTTTTGCCCTTAAATTTGGTATTTTCCTCTTTAGAGAATACCCTACACCCATATAATCCTGTGCCTCCTTCCTTATTTCATTCAGGTCAGTGCTCAAATACCTTAGAGAAGTATTTTCTGACCACCTATATACCTCATCCATTGATCTTTGTCCTTCTACTCAGGTTTTAATTGTCTTCCTAACAAGGAAATATGCTTAACATTATATTGTATAATGCACTTATTTGTTTGCTGTGTGTTTCTTCCATTAAAATGTGAGCTCTTTGAGAGTTTGTTTGTATTTTGCAAGTTGCTTCATCCCTGATGAAGATGTCAGCACCTAGAACATGGTAGATACTCAATATATACTATTTTTAGGATGAATACATAAATGACTACAATACTTGCCAAATGTCCCTCATGGAAAGTTACACTTAAATTGGCATTTTAAAGACTGAGAAATCTGGCAATTCTATTAAATTTTGTTGAAGACCTTTGTGTTTCACATGATTATTTGAGTGTGGCAAATTTTTTTCCAAGACATTGATAATAAGACCTTGTAGAATCTTGTTATGGTTCTGTTTAACTGTTGAACATAGGCTTGGTAGGAACTGCTTCCGTTTCTTCTTTCAGAGGAATCTCTCTCTCTGTCTCTGTGTGTGTGTGTTGTGTGTTTATGATATCCTAGTCAGATTTTGCAGCAAAGGCATTTCTAGCTTTAAGATTAAATAATTTTTAAGTGTATACTATGACCTGAAGCAGATAAAATTTAAAAATAAGATTATAAATTATGTTCTTGAAGGCTTGAGTGAAATTTAAAGTATCTAGATCTGGTGTCTATGGTCAAGATTGTAATTCTGATAATTTTCTGTGTTTTTTTTCTAGGGTCCATTAATATTTCATCTTTCTTATAAATACTTAAATTTGAAAATTTTTCTGAAAAGTCACCCATTAATTTGGATTGTCTAGGGTGCTATAGTTTTTATGTAATTTTCATTCTCATTTTAAAAAACTTTTATGTAAATGCTTTTGTGATGCCATTCTCATGACTAATATTTATGTATTTGTGTCTTCTTGTATGTACCCATATTTTGGCCCTTTGGCAGACATACCAGAGTTTTAGTACTCTATCAGTCTCTATGACTGGATTTCATTTTTTATTTATTAATTCAACTATTTATTTCTTTTGGTGATAGATTTGTTTCTAATTTATTTCTTTCTAATTTCACGTAATCTAATCATTCCTTTGTGGGGAGAATTCATTTTTACTTTAGTTGAATTATAGCATAAAACAAAAGAATCTAGGCATCTATGTTTTAGAATGTGTTGAAATTTCCATGTGATGGAACATGCCCTGTTTTGTAAATACTGATTTTATAAATGTTGCAGAGAACTTAAAGATCACATTTTATTTCTATTTATAATCAAGCTAGACATTATGAATGTCTTTTTAAGTTTTTGATATTACTTTAAATTAGTAATACAACCACATTTATTGTCTTTTATTTCCAACAATTTTTTGCTTACACATTCTTATGCCATGTGAACTAAAATGTAAACATTTATGGCCGTTGCATGAGATTTATCTGCATCTGTGGTCATGATTGAGGCTGGCCTACATTTGTGTCCTTTTTATACTGCTTTTGTTGGTTTTTGGTAACAAGGTTATGTTGGTATCATAAAATAAGGAAAGATCAGAGAGAGCTCTCTCTTCTTTTTCCTGTTCTCTAGAAGGCTTTGTGTAACATTGGATTTTTAAAAATATCTTTGATAGAACTTGCTGGAGAAGCTGTATGAAGTCATAGTTTTCTTTGTGGGAAAGGTTTTATTGCGCATTCAATTAATGAATTCAATTCCATTTCTAACTGTACTTTCTTAAATAAATGTTTATACTTGCTCTGGCTTCCAAAATCACTGTCAAGGTGTCAGTTATAGTCTATGCTACTCCTATGAATTTAATCTGCTCCTCTGCTGCATTTAAGATTTTCTTGTTGTCTTTTCTCTTCTGCAGTTCCACTATCATGTGGATTTGTTTTTTTCATTCTGCAAGTGCTTTTTTAGAACTATTGAATAGGTACTGGTTTCTTTCATCAATCTGAGTTCAAATACCAGTTTTCTTAAGCATTGCTTCTGCCTCATTTCTCTTTCCTTTCCTTCTGAAACTCAAATTTAGTGTACATTGCACTGTCTTTTGAGGTCTGTTATCCTCTCCCATATGTGTCCTATATTTTTGTTTCCTCATGCTTCATTCCACATGGATTCTTCTGAGAGATCATCTAGTTTATTAATTTTCTCTTCAGTAGTGTTAAACCCTATTAACACTATTGAGTTCTTAATTTTTATTATTAATTTAATTAAATCTATTGAGTTCTTAATTTTTATTATTGTATTTTTCAGTTCTATTATTTTTAGTTCATTAGTTTTTGAATCTTCAGTATCACATTTTACTTTCTCCACATTTGCTATAATCTTAAATCCAGCTGATATTTCATTGGTTGTAATAATTATAACTGCAGTAGTTTCTACATTTGATGATTCTCAAATATAGATTTTCTGTGTTTCTGTTTCTATTGACAATTGTTTGTACTGATTTGACTATTGTCCTCTTTTTATGTCTCTTTTTGTCCTTATAGTCTTTCGTTGTTGCCTAAACATTTTGAGAAATTATTTATAAGAAATAATTTGGGACTTGGAATATACCTTCTTCCAGATATTTGGAAGAAGCTTGAATGACAGGTTAGATCATTTGAAAAAGAAATTTTCTTTTTTGTATTCCAGGTACCTAGGAGTGAAAGCAGTTCCAGATTAAGGCTTGAGGACTTTATGAGCTACCTTGATGATCTGCCAAATTACCTCAGTTTAAGAGTATAACTCCTGAGTGTCCCTGCCACATTAGGGTATACATTACATTAGGTTTTTACCTTTGTTGGGCATTACATTCTGACTTGTCCTTCCCGGTCCTGAAATTTACCCAAGAGGTCAGCTTGCCTTCAAGCTGTTTCCACAAGTATAAGCATGTCGGCCAGAGTAAGAATGACATCCAGGAGGAGGGGATATTCTTCAGGTTCTCTATTTCTGGTGCCTTCAGGACCTTGAACCTCACACCTTTTCACCTTAAAGAACTCCACCCCTCTCAGGTGCTTTTTCTACAAAGGCAATTACTCCCTGAAAAGGAGGTCTCTAGTTCATCTCTTTTCATTCTATTGTCTTCGCAAAAAATTCCCTAATATCTTAGGTCTTTGACGTTAAGTAAGATCTTTTCTGACTTTTAAATCAAGTTTTTCAGTCGTCTTTAGCAAAAGGATTAGTGCAAATCACCTAGTATACCATTATCACAGTGAAAGCCTGTGGGTATGAATATGCATGTTTGTGTGTGTAATTGGATTTTTTAAAAACTTCTGTTTTAGTAGGAGCTATTTCTTTGGTTATGCAACTTACTATTCTCTTTCTAAATTGTGAGTTTTCATCTTATATCTGATAATTTTTCATTGGCTGCTCCTATAACAGACTAATCCGGATAGTTGAGTACAGGTAAAAGATCATCTCCTTTTTTTTTTTTTTTTTTTTTTTTTTTTTTTTTTGAGATGGAGTATTGCTCTGTTGCCAGACTGGAGTACAGTGACACAATCTCTGCTCACTGTAATCTCTGACTCCCTGGTTCAAGTGATTCTCCTGCCTCAGCGTCCCGAGTAGTTGGAATTAAAGGCATGCATCACCATGTCCATCTAATTTTTGTATTTTTTAGTAGAGGTGGGGTTGCACTGTGTTGACCAGGATGGTCTCGATCTCCTGACCTCATGATCCGCCTGCCTTGGCCTCCCAAAGTTCTGGGATTGTAGGCGTGAGCCACCGCGCCTGGCCAATCATCTCCATTTTTGATGTTGTTGACCTTCACCCCTGTACAGGTGAAATCTTCCTGTGTGTATAAGGCAAAAACAGACAGACTTTCCAGCCTCTGGAGCTGTGTAAATTTCTGTTGTTTAAGTTACCCAGTCTGTAGGATTTTGTTATGGTACCTTGAGCAGAGAAAGACAGTTGACAGGCTGGGTTCAAGTGATTATCCTATCTCAGCCTCCTGAGTAGCTGGGATTACAGGCATGTGCCACCACACCCAGCTAATTTTGTATTTTAGTAGAAAGAGGGTTTCTCTCCCTTGTCTAGAATTATACAGTAACTGGTGCTCCTACAGATGGTAAGCTCAGAATCATCAGCCAGTCAGTGTTATATGCAGAAGATACCCATGGACAGAACCCTGGAGAATACCAAGGGCCAAAAGAGTAGAGGGAGAGGGTGAAAAGCCAGTTTAAAAGCAATTGTTCCAACCATTGTGGAAGACAGTGTGGTGATTCCTCAAGGATCTAGAAACATAAATACCATTTGACCCGGCAATCCCATGACTGGGTGTATACCCAAAGGATTATAAATCATTCTACTATAAAGACACATGCACACGTATGTTTATTATAGCACTATTTACAATAGCAAAGACTTGGAACCAACCCAAATGTCCATCAGTGATAGATTGGATAAAGAAAATGTGGCACATTTACACCAAGGAATACTATGCAGTTGTAAAAAAGGATGAGTTCATGTCCTTTGCAGGGACATGGATGAAGCTAGAAACTATCATCCTCAGCAAACTAACACAAGAACAGAAAATCAAGCATTGCATATTCTCACTCATAAGTGGGAGCTGAACAAGGAGAACACATGAACACACGGAGGGGAACAACACACACCAGGGCCTGTCGGGGCATGGGGAGCAAGGGGAGGGACAGCATTAGGAAAAATATTTAATGCATGTGGGGCTTAAAACCTAGATGATGGGTTGATGGGTGCAGTAAACCACCATGACACATATATACCTATGTAACCTGCACATTCTGCAAATGTATCTCAGAACTTAAAGTAAAATAAAAAAAGAAGAAGAAGAAGAAGAAGAATACTCAGAGGGTAGGATGCTTTCTAACTAGAAAGGGTTCACAGTAAAGCACAAAACATTTAGACATCATCAACAAGTTTTCCTATGCTGTGTTTTGTTCTGTTTTAGTTTTTCTCATTTGATGTAGATTATTATTTTATTTCTAAATTGAAGTTTTCTTTTTCTCTGAGTAATGGTTGCACAAAGATTTGAGGTAAAATCATCCAATCAGCCAATCAATAAATGCAATTGTTCTTCACTATCCTCTCCCAATACTCCCTGGCACCCACTAACCTGCTTTCTGTCATTCTAGATATTTCATACAAATGATGTTATACAATGTGTGCTCTTTTGTGTCTGGCTTCCATTACCTAGCATAAGGTTTTCAAGGTTCATCCAAGTGAGAGCATATATCAGTACTTCATTCCTTTTTATGGAGTGAATAACATTTCATTCTGTGTATGTACCACAATTGGTTTAACATTTGGGTTGTTTCTACATTTTTGCTATTGCAAATAGTCCTGTTATAAATAAGCGTTTACATGTAATTGTTTGAATACCTCTTTTCAGCTATTTTCAGTATATACTTAGGAGTGGAATTGCTAGGTGATATGGAAATTCTGTGTTACACTTTTTGGGATTCACTAAACTGTTTTCCACAGACCAATTTTACATTCTCACCAGTAACATATGAGGGTTTCAATGTCTTGACATCTTTGCCATTGCTTCATATATATATATATACACACATATATATGTCATAATATTTTTGATAGAGACACTTGTGGGTGTAAGATGGTATCTCATTGTGGTTTTGATCTTCATTTCTCTAATGACCAATAATATTATGCATATTTTCATGTGCTTGTTGTCAGTTGTATATTTTCTTTGGAGAAATTTCTACTCAAGTCCTTTGTTCATTTTTTAATTGCATTGTCTTTTTGTTATTGAGTTGTAAGTATCTTTATATTCTAGAGAATAAACCCTTGTTAGATATATGATTTGCAAATATTTTCACGCATTCTGTAGGTTGTCTTTTTACCTTCTTAATAATGTCCATTGACACAGAAGACTTTATAAATTTGATGAAGTTCAGCTTATTTTTTTTTTTTTTTTTTTTTTTTAATTTATTTATTATTATTATACTTTAAGTTGTAGGGTACATGTGCATAACATGCAGGTTTGTTACATATGTATACTTGTGCCATGTTGCTGTGCTGCACCCATCAACTCGTCGTTTACTTACATTGGGAGTTCAGCTTATTTTTTTTCATTGCTTGTGCTTTTTGTGTCCTATCTAAGAATCTATTGCCAAAATCCATATTTACCCCTACATTTTTTCTGAGAGTTTTATGATTTTTGCCCCTTGCTTTGCTCATTGACCCATCTTGCGTTAATTTGTGCACATGGTGTAAAGTAGAGGTACAACTTCATTCCCTTGAACGTGGATATACAGTTTTCCCAGCACCATTTGTTGAGAAGATTAATCTTTCCCCCCATCAAATGGTCTTAGTGCCCTTGTTGAAAATGTGTTAGTCATAGAAGTATGGGTTTATTTCTGAACTCTTGGTTCTATTTCACTGGTCTGTATATTTATCCTTATGCCAGTACCACACAGTTTTGATTGCCATAATTTTATGTTTTGAAATCACAAGTACAGGTCCTCCAATTTTGTTCCTTTTCAAGATTATTTTGGCTGTTTGACTAGTTTCAAGATTGTTTAGCTTGCAATTCCATATGAATTTTAGAATCAACTTTTTTTTTTCTTTTGAGACAGAGTGTCACTCACTCTGTGACCCAAGCATGGAGTACAGTGGGGCAATCTCTCTGCTTAATTACCTCCGCCTCGCGGATTCAAGTGAAACTCCTGCCTCAGCCTCCCAAGTAGCTGGAATTACAGGCGTGCACCACCACGCCTGGATAATTTTTGTATTTTCAGTCAAAATGGGGTTTCACCATGTTGGCCAGGGTGGTCTTAAACTCCTGTCCTCAAGTGATCTGCCGGCCTTGGCCTCTCAAAGTGCTGGGATTACAAGAGTAAGCCACTGAACCTGGTCTGAATCAACTTTTCTATTTCTGAGAAAAGGACTGATGAAATTTTGATAAAATTGCATTGAATCTTTAAATTGCTTTGGCTAGTACTGCCATCTTAACAGAATTAATAGTAAATCATTAACATGGGAAGTATTCCATTTATTTAGGTCTTTTAAAATTTCCTTCAGCAATGTCCTATAATTTTCAGTGTACAAGTCTTTCATTTTCTTGGTTAAATTCATTTCTAGGCATTTTACTCTTTTGGATACTATTGTAAATAGAATTATTTTTTAAACTTCCTTTTTTGGATTATTTATTGCTGGCATAAAAAACACAAGTGTGCTGTGTTTTGCTCTTGTACCCTGCAACTTTGCTGAATTAGTTTATTATTCTTAAAGGATATTGGCCTGTAGTCTTCTCTTCTTGTGGTATCTTTATCTGGACTTGGTATTGGTGTGGCCTCATAGAATGAGTTAGAAAATGTTCCTTCTTATTCTGTTAATTTGGAGTAGTTTGGAAAAGATTGATGTTAAATCTTTTTTATAAGTTTGGTGGAATTCACCAGTGTAGTCTGGTGCTGAACTTTTCTTTATGGGAGGTTGGTTACTGATTACATCTCTAGTTGTTATAGGTGTGTTGAGATTCTCTATTTTTTCTCAAACCAGTTTAGTAATTTGTATATTTCCATTAATTTTCACTCATACAGGTTATTATATATAATTTGTTGGCATATGATTTTTATAGTATTATAATCCTTTTTATTCCTATAAGGTCAGTAGTTATATACCCAGCTTTCATTTCTGAATTTAGTTATTTGCATCTTCCCTCTTTTTTTCTTAGTCTAGCTAAAGGTTTATCAATTTTATTGATTTTTTTAAAGGATCAACTTTTAGTTTCATTTATTTTCTTCATGATTTTTCTTGTCACTATTTCATTTATCGCTAATCTTTATTATTTCTTTCTTCCTGTTAGCTTTGGCTTCAGTCTGCTTTTCATTTTCTAGTTCCTTAAGGTGGTAAGTTAGATTATTGATTTGTGATGTTTGTCTTTTTTAATGTAGGCATTTGTGAGCTACACATTTACCTCTGAACACTGCTTTTGCTGTATTCCGTAAGTTTCTTTAATGCTATGTTTTTGTTTACTTTTTTATCTCTAAATACCTTCTAATTTTCCTTGTGGTTTCTTTTCTAGCATATTGATTGTTTCAGAGTGTGTAGTTTAATTTCTACATGTTTGTGAACTTTTCGATTTTCCTTGTTACTGATGTCTAGTTTCATCAAGCTAGAACCATGTTTTATATGGTTGCAATCCTTTTAAACTTACTGAAACTTGTTTTGCAGCGTGACATATGGTTTATCCAGGAGAATGTTTCATGTACACTTGTGTATGTATTCTGCTAGAATTATGTTTTGTGCATAAAATAAAGTACATGGGATTATAAAGGAAACTATGATAATAGAATAGGAAAATTATTACAAGGAAATGTAGTTATTAAAATATTTTAAAATGTGTGATATAGCAATATATGAGCTTTTAAATTAAAATTTGAAATAAGCTACCATAATCCCAAAGTAGTAATGTGCATAAACAATATTTCAAGATTCCTGTATAACCTAAGGTGCTATGAAAATATCTATAATTTCTGTTGGTGATAGTCATAAGTACTACCAATACTACTGTGGTATTATCGGTATTAACGAAAATAAAGATGTCATTGTTTTCCCCACCTAAGCTCATAGATACACTGTATTCTATCCCCAGATTTTCTGGTGGTCTAAAGAACCTAGATTAAGAACCCTTGTTTAATGAGTTTGTCCTTCGGTTTGAAAAACATTGTTCTAAGCCATTAGATAAATAAATAGATTTTCTGAGTTAAAGAAGGGAGAATAGGTAACCTCTTATAGCCTATCAGAAGTCATCTCCAACCTGGAAAAGAGACTGATTGTCCCCTCCTGGTGGCAAACTGGTATCAAACAATGCGAGTTCATCCTCATGTCTGAAGACTATACTGATGGAAGGAAGAAGCTGGAATCTTGCCTCGGCTGCTGAGGTCATTGCTTACGCTGAGAATATTGCTTTAGGGACAAACCCTTAGGCATTTTGTAAGACTAGAAGAGAAAGTCTTATTTCTGAGGCCTAATTAGTATTTGTGAAACACCGAGAGGTCTCTGTAGAAATGGCCTTGGGTAACAGCAAATTAGTATTTTTAATTATTATCATTAAAAATGAATATTTACAAGAAATTGGGCTGAAGGCCATCTGGCCCAAACACATTCCTAAGGGAGGCCATAAGCACTAAAGGAGGGAGGCAGGAGCATGGTGCAGAATGGATGGAACTATTTATAGCTTCTCAAAGCTTTCGTTTAGGTCATCAACTAGAAAGGGCATTTAAAAGTTAAGCTAAGCACCAAGAGACCCAATGGAAAGAATAAGTAAATATTGTTTGTTTGTTTTTAATTTTTGAGAAACATCTTCATATTTTGACATTAAAATGTGACAATATATATTTCTTCCTTTTTCCCATGTATATATTCTTCACTGTTTCTCTTAATTGAAAGATACAAAGCAAACATTTAGACATAATTCTGTTTACATGCAGCCTTGGCAGGTCATTTTCTTTTAGGGGCTCTCTGTGAATATTTTCTCCTTAGCTGTTTGCTTGGTATTGTACTGATGAAAGAATGAATATTTAAAAAGTTGTGTAGTATCTGAATTCTTTTAAAGTATAACTAATTTATTTCTGTAATTCAATATAATGTTTTAAATATAGGATTGAATTTTCCGGTATTAATTTTACTATTCAGATAATTTATTCTATCAATATTTTATAACTGTGGCTGAATGTGGTGGCTCACGCTCGTAATCCTAGCTACTAGGAGGCAGAGGTGGTAGGATCACTTGAGTCCAGGAGTTGGAGGTTACAGTGAGCTGTGATTGCACCACCGCACTGCAGCCTGGGTGACAGGGCAAGTCTCTGTCTCTCAAATAAAGAAATAATCTTTAAAAATAATTTATTAATTATTATAAAATATAAAAGCAAATCAGAGTTTTGTTATTGATTCAACATATTAATGAAACAATGTATTGAATATTGCTCTTTATCATTGGTGACAGAGAAAAGAATGTTGTACTACTTGATGATAGTGACAGTTCAGTGAAAGAGGAATCTCTCCTACTTTACATTAGGTATGTAAATTGGTACATCACCTTTGAAAAGTAATTTGCAATATAACCCAAGAGTTTTAAAATAGTCATACCACTAAACTTCATAATACTACTTCTGAGAATGTATCCCTCCCAAAACTGTAAATACAGAAAAATCTTTCTTTGCAAATATATTTACCACAGCATTATTTATTAAATAAAAGAGTGAAACAATCTAAATATTTCATAATAGAGGTCTGGTTATATAAAGGATATAATATTGATTTAGTAATTAAAATAATATGTATTCAGAGTTTTAATAACATGAAAAATGCTCAAGAAATTATGTATTATATAATAAGTTTATAGTATATAACAAGGCTTGTAACACAGTGATAAAAGCCTAAGTTTCTTAGCAGTGTCCTTGGTCAAGTTATTTCACCTGTGTCTCAGTTTCCTTATATATAAAATAGAAATAATATTCCATTCCCTGAAAGAAAATGGAAAAACAAATAAATATAAAATGGAAATGATGGACTGTAAAATGACAGTACGTACTTTGTATAATTACCATGAAAATTAGGAGTTAGTGTATGTCAATTGCTTAAACGGTACCTGACACTGAGTAAGTGGTCCATAGACGCTAGATGCTGTTATTATCATCATCCACTGCAGGGTTGTCACAACAGGCTCAGGAAAAGAAACCAGCAGACACTGGCAAAGAATATACGTTCTTTAATGTGGACAAAAGATGCCACTTACTGCACAGAGATGACTCTGCTAGGAAAGGGACACAGAAGTACTCTCAGTTGGAGGACCAAGCTTCTAGTGCCTTCTCCCTCCGCAGGGGCACCCTGCTCCATAGATGCCACAGACAGTGTGAAGAACCACCAGGTCATTCAGCAGCCTGGTGGACCCTGCTGGCCCCTCCCCGCTCTTCTCATCAGTCAGCCAGGGCCTGCTGGCTCACCAGTTTCAACACTGGTGGCAATCCCAGCATACCCTAAGTGATCACCAGGAGATCAAAAACCAAATTTAGGTCAGTTTTCCAGGCTTTAGGGTTTTGGAGTTTATTCCTACAACTGCTTGTTAGGTGAAAAAAATAGGATCAAAAATTAGGATATAAAATATCATCACAAACACTCTATAAGTAATAATCCTGAATAGAAACCTAGAATCAAATTGAGGAAGCCAAAATATACCCAGATGTTGCTTTGGGGTAGTAAAACCATGGGTGATTAATTTTGTTCTTTTTCAAATTTTCTGTTTTCCAAAATTCTAGAATTCAAATGCACTATTTTATAAACAAAAATGTAAACTAACAAGTAATAATGGTGGTGAGGTTTCTACATCATGTGTGATCATTCTCTTTTTTTGGCTTCACTTCAGGTATAGTGTTTTTCATGGGGAATCTCTGTAACAGGCTGATAAGATATAGCCAAGGCAAATCTGATCACTATCAGTATACATTAGGAAATGCAGTTGAAGCTATCAGAAACACCTGACTAAACCTGAATATAAAATAGAGAGAATTTATTAGTAATTAACCCAGCAGTGGGGCTGTTTTCAGGGTGGAGGTTAATTCAACAGTATAATAATGTCACTAAGAAACCCTTTCTCCCTACCCTCCCTCACTCCTTTTCTTTCTTCCTTCCTCTCATTCTTTCTTTCTTTGGTTTTCTTGTTCTTTCCATCTCTGCATCTATAAGGTTGGTTTTATCCTAAGCCTGCCTTCTCTATGTTTGTCAGCAGCACCAAGGCTACAGGTCTTCTCATTCACACATACACAAATATCTTGTTTAGAGCAACTTAGGTCCGATGGTCATTCCTGAACCAATTACTTTGGCTCAGACGATGCCATACACTAGTGACTTAGGCTCTAATTTCAGGCTCATTTCTGAATCCATTACTGTGCTAAAAGAGGTAGGATTTTCCTTATCGGTGCTGAGTGCAGCCCTATTTCTAAATGTTCAAAAATTGTAAGCAAATATAAAATGTAAAGAGCTTAAACACAATTCTCGGAGTTCTCTCTTTTTCCCTTTTCCTCCTTCTACTCTTTCTTGGGATTCAGTTTCTTTCTGGGGGGATAGGTACTAATGTGTCCTACTATCCTCTGGAAAGGATGTAACATCTGTGTCGTCTGTCCTCAATGACCTCCATAGAGACACAGCCTGTCCCATCTAGTCCCATCCCTGGGCACTGGCAACCAATGCTGATAGCTCTAGTCTCACCCAGTGCCTCTAGTCAAGTGGTCCTTGTATTCTGTTGCAACTTCAGGTCCTTTGAATCTTCCAGTTTATCCTCAGCCACTTCTGTGCTCCTTTGAGGAGGCCATGACAACCCAATTAGGTTATGTGGGACTTTGTGAAGGTATCTCTAGGTCTATCTACCCAGTCATCTACTACCCTCAGTCATTACTCCCTACACATAGAGTCCTGTTGGAAATCACCTCCAGTATGAGATGCTGGTTACCTGGGCTATGCCCCAGAAAGTCTGGTGGTGATTCTTCCAAAAATGGTGTTTTTTGTCCACTCCTCCCGGGTACTCAGCCCTCCTACTCTCTTCATAGTCAGACGCTCCTTCCCCTTCTTACAAAACCATGAATTCTTTAATATTTTATTTTTGGGGAAACTATGACTTCTTCCTTCAGGCTTTGGCTCTTGGTTTCCAAGCCAAGTTCTGAAAATTCCCCAAACCTTTTTACTCTTACCTCTTTCATAAAAGTTACTTTCAAGATTATTGTCTCTACTATATGTTTTTAAAAGTGTACTTTGGAGTTAAAAGCGTGGAAATCAACTCTTTGTTCTCATTGAGTGCTTTTCTGTTTTTTTCTTTCCAGGGGCAATAGTCTCAGCCTCCAGACCTTATTTTAATTACAGAAGGACTTTAGAGTAAAATACATAATTAAGGCAATTACATTGGAGAATATTTCAAAACGTTGTCTCGCTACTATAATAAATGTCAAGAATGATGCAGACATTAAACACTATAGAGGTCTAAGGAAAAGAGAAATTAAGTTATAGCAATGGAAGATCAGATATTATTCATAAAATTAGTGAGACTTGAGGTAATTCTTAAAGAATAAGTAGAAGTTTGATAAGAAGAAGAAAAGGAAAAGAGAAATGGAGTTATTCTTGGTGATTTGCTTTTATTGTAAGGTATTATATTATAGAATATTTTCTCTGATGAGCTGCTCCTTTTACAAAGCTCTGACAGGAGTGGATCCACATATTGTTAAGCATAAATGTGGATTACAAATGACATTTCCCTTAAGAGGGTACTTCACATAATTCTCATCAACTTCAGAAAATACTTTAAAAGCACATATTTGCTGCTCTAAGGTCAATGAACTGTCCTGAATTTTAGTGCTATCCACATGACTGTGTTGGACTGGATCAGTGTCTCTCAAAATGGGGGATCACAAGAGTTTTATTTCATTTTCCTTTAGATGATGGTGTAAAAATACAAGCGAAAGCTAAAATTTATTATTTTTAGTAATGACTTTTTTGGAAAATATTTTCCAAAAAGTAAACTTTCCTTTATTAAATCTTTTTTTTTTTTTTAATTTTACTTTGTTTTCTAACTGGGACCTATAGACTATTCTTGAGAGTCCTTACATTACTATGTAAATAAGGTCTCCAATAGCACTGTTTTCTTCCAGGAGTGATTCTTGCTGATTCCTAAAGTTTGAATTGCAGCTTTACTGTTTATTAGCTCTGTAACCTTGGACTTCTATTTAATCTTTGTCTTTGTATCCTTTTCTATAAAAGGGAAATGAAAAACTTTATCTCACTATTTCTTGTGAGGACTAAATAAAGAAAATTAAAACCTGATAGCTACCTTCATTATGGTTAGAATTATTTGATAACATAAATGTCCACATTGTCATGTCTCTCATCACATGCCTCCCGAGCACATGTTTCTTGGGTCTTTTCTCTGTATACAAAAAGCTCTCTTGTAATTTATTTCTACCCTAATGCTGGTGCCATGAAACACCCTTTTAGTGTCTATATCTGGACTTGCCATTCTCCCCATCTCCTTGGTGGTCACCTTTCTGGGAGGTGAGAGCTGTTTCCAGCTACCCACTCATATCTGCACTGAGGCTCTGGGAACAAGCCAGCATGGGAGCCAAACTGACATAACTTGCCCCATTGGCTCCAGGCAGCACTTCTGCCAGACAGGAGTCTGAGTCCTGGGTAGCCTTTTGGCTGAGAAGTTATTCAATAGAAACCTACAGAAGACTGTAGGATTAATCTACTCAGCACTGAACACATTTGAGCCCATAGAGTAAGATAGGTTTTATGCTGCATAAAACTACTTTTGCTTATTTGACTAAATCAGTGTAACTGCTGAGGTTTGTTAAATGACCAGGAAATGTAAAATGCTTTACTTACATTATCTCAAATACCCCTTCAAAAAAAATCCTTGCGAGATATGAATTACTATCCTTATTTTAGATTTGAAAATGCCGATGCTTGGCATTAAATGGCCCCAAACAAAAGTACTGTCCATATCTGTTAAACTTGAGGCATAGTCTATTTCTATCATTTTGTTCTACCTTCCTAAAAATTGGAAAGTATCTATTAGAACTACTTTTGATAGAGGGTAGGCTGCTGATCAAAAGTAATCTTAGCTGGGTTGCTGATCTCACCTACCATACCTTCTTTTCGTACTATTGAACTTATAATCATGCTTGACTTTGCATAGTTATTAACAGTACATTTGTAAATAACTTATGTCTCCACCTACAAGATAAATTCCTTGGGGATTAGCACAATACAATGAACATTTATTTGTTCATTCCAAAAAACATTTATTTAGGACCTACTATATTCAAGGTACTGTATTAGATAGATGCTGCTGCAGAAAAAATATAGAAGCACAAGGTATCTAATCATAAGGAAATTCTCCATCTAGTAGGAGAGCTACCTGGAATAACAGTTATAATGGAAGAAATTGAAGAAAATGATAGTTATTAGGGTTTTGGAAGTAATTAGAAAAATGACAATGGTGGTTGGCAAAAGAAAGAAAGACAAAATAAAGAGCAATATTTTATTTTGTTTAACACTGCATCCCTCTTAGAGAAATAAAAATCAAAGGAGATTTTTCCTAGGTCTTGTGATACTACCCTTGAATTTGAGAGTTCTGAGGCAATTAGAAGTAGAGCATTCTGGAGAGTTTGGTGCCTTCTGGAATGAGACCATTGCAAACAATTTACAACCAGGCCTGGGTTTAGAACAAAGTTTCTCTGAAGTGCCTCAATAATATAGCTTCCATAAGAAGGCTGAATAAAGTACCCAAGCAGGTGTTACTCTGCATTTCAGGGGCATTATTTGTTGCACTTAGGTGAGAGATAATACAAGCCACTGTGGAATTTCAAATGTGAGAGAGAAAACTTCTGGTTGGAAAGGACCAGAAGAGGCTCCATAGACAAGAATATGAAGGCAGATAGAACAATCTTAGCAAAGCCCAGAGACAGTAAACTTGGATATATGTCAATGTACTGAAAACATTTTGCCAAGAAGACAATTCAATTTGGCATTCTTGCCATTGAGCAAGTTGACTTTGGAAAATTGGCCTGCTTCTGAAAGCAGGGATAAATATACATCTTGGGACAAATATAAAAAGGGAGAAGAAATCAGTAGACCATATTTATTGCTCTCCTACTAGGTATCAGAGACTCTACTTCATGTTTTATATGTATTATTTCACCTTTTCAGCAAGGCTTTATGGTAGGTATTAATTATACTAATTTTTAGATGAGAAACGCTGAACATCACAGTCAGTGCACAGTGCATAAAGGTGTGGCCCAAGATCTCAGTTACTTAGCTGAAGGGCTGCGATAGGAACATAGATTTACTTGGCTTTAACTCTCTGTAGTTTCTCTTTAATACACAGCCCAAGTTTGTGTTGAAGTAGGAAGACTTTATGAAGGGAAATTGGTGAAAATTGGTTTATAAAGGCAGGTAGACGCCAGAGCTTGCATGCTAAACCAATGAGCTTGAACCTGACAGCTCGGAACCACTGATTCACTGGAAGAAAGAGAATGACAGTACATTATGTGGGCTTTTTTTTTTTTTTAATATACTTTAAGTTCTAGGGTACGTGTGCAAAACGTGCAAGTTTGTTACATATGTATACATGTGCCATGTTGGTGTCCTGCACCCATTAACTCGTCATTTACATTAGGTATATCTCCTAATGCTATCCCTCCCACCTACCCCCTCCCCACAATAGGACCCAGTGTGTGATGATCCCCTTCCTGTGTCCAAGTGGTCTCATTGTTCAGTTCCCACCTATGAGTGAGAACATGCAGTATTTGGTTTTCTGTTCTTGCGATAGTTTGCTGAGAATGATGGTTTCCAGCTGCATTCATGTCCCCACAAAGGACACGAACTCATCCTTTTTTATGACTACATAGTATTCCATGGTGTATATGTGCCACATTTTCTTAATCCAGTCTGTCACTGATGGACATTTGGGTTGATTCCAAGTCTTTGCCATTGTGAATAGTGCTGCAATAAACATATGTGTGCATGTGTCTTTATAGCAGCAGGACTTATAATCCTTTGGGTTTTCTGAAAATAAATCTTATAATCATGTGCACAGGGTTAAGGAGACCACATAAAAACCCATTGCAGTAGGTCTAGTAGCAATAAAAATATATTTAATAACTTAAGTTGTAATGCAAATATTAGAATAAAACAGATTTGAGAGAGGTAGAATGGCAGACAATAGAAATTAGGGATTGATTGGTGGTAGGGCACTAGAAAAAGAAACGAGACTGTAATGAAAGCATAACTACTGAGGAAGTTCGGAAGTTATTATAAAGAGTAGATTCAGAAGGAATGATGATATATTTCTGACACGCAGAATTCCTGGAATCAATTGTATACACAGCAGAGATGTCCTCTTGGCAGGTGGAAATTTGTGACTTGCCCTTGGAAAAAGTTTTGGCTGGGATTTAATTTTGGAATCATTTACATAAAAAGAAATTAACTGTTATATACTTCATTTTGAATAAAATTACTTAGAGAGGGAAAGTATAGTTAGAAAATAGAGTTAGACTGAGCTCTGCCCACTGGAAGAATTTCCCTTCATTACTGTTCTTTAGGGCTACTCCTGGTGGGAGGGATATAGACAGTCGCAACCTGTTTTCATCTAGAGCCAACATAGTGGGCCAACCCATCTGTGAAACAGGCTGGAGGTTTTTCCCTCCATCAGTTGGTTATAAGACACCTTTCATGAGGCCATAGATGTAAATTATTGGAGGAGGGTTGGTGCAAAAAAGGTAGGTGTCATAGGATTCTGGGCCACCTTATCATGCAACTTCTTTAGGCCTTTTGGCCCCACTCAAACTGAACGTGAATGTACCATTTTTGCAGTGCAGTAGATTGCTACTGAGCCTACCCACCCTTATGATTTGGTGAATCTTATAATGTCCAGCTCATGATAGGAACTTGGATCACACAGTCACTTGATGGTCCATCATCAAGTGCTTCATCTTAATCAGGGCAGACTAGTGTGCCGGAAGCTGTTTATCAATGGCAAGTAGTTCTCCGCCTTAAAAGGTGTGGCTTTACTCCAGAATCCTAAGGGTCTGTGCTGCAATTCTCTTTTTGGGGTTGAGACTTCACGTAGCATCCTTAGCCCTAATAGTAGAACTCCTGTCAGAATGGCAGACAGCTTGTACCACAACCTGAACCTGAGGCAGAACCCCTTCTTCTATGGAACCCCCTCAAAATTGAGAACTTTTCAAGTCTTCAGAAAAATAGATCAGAGAGATTTTTCCAAGTAGTGTACATGTTACCTTCAAAATCCAATGATATCTACCAAGTGCTGTGCTTGCTTTTGAGTGTTAAGGGTTTTGAGTTGCAACACTTTGTCTTCTACCTTGGAGAGGATGACCTTGCCTGCCAGTTGACCATTGGGCCTCTGAAGTATTTGCCAAAGTAACAGATTGCTGATTTTTTTTAAGATTGTATCAGTCAGGGTCTGATCGCAAGATGGAAATCACACAATGATTTGAACAAGAAAGTTTGATATTAGAAATTCTTGATTATAACAGGAGACTATAAATATTTAAAGAGAACTCTACAGGATAGCCTAGGGTTGAGGGAAAATATGCAAGGAAAAAATAATCTTGTTTGGTAGGAGCAGGGGGTAGTCTCCTCAGCAAGGCTGGGATTCAAATTCTCAGAAAAGGTGCAGTTAGTTGCAGCTTCCTGGATGGTAGAGAAATTCACTGACTTGCCTTGGCCAGAGATGGTCTACGATCTCTGAGCAAACAGGAGATACCTCTCTGGG
This sequence comes from Macaca thibetana thibetana, assembly GCF_024542745.1. NCBI lineage: Eukaryota > Metazoa > Chordata > Mammalia > Primates > Cercopithecidae > Macaca > Macaca thibetana. Next base: position 67,303,503 of record NC_065583.1, on the reverse strand, counting down.
ATGCAGGCAGGCCAAGGCAGGCTGGTGGGAGGGCTCACATAAAGTGTTAGGCTCAGGAGCCTGCTCAGCATGGAGCGGGGGTTCCTTCCTTGGGATGTATGTTATCTTTGTGGTGGGGTACCAAGAGAAATAAACCTCCAGGCTGTGGATGGGTCAAGGGAGTCAGGGCATCAGGAGCTTGCTCACTCACAGGGTAGCACAGAGCCTGAGGTTCTGTGTGTACATCCAGAGGGCCTCAGCCACGTGGTCTCTGTGCCATGGCTAGGGCTGGGGCTGCAAGTTCCCAAAGGGATTGTGTGTACTGGGGGTGCTGCTATGGCAAGGCACTGCTGGGTACGCACACATACATACACACACACTCTCTTCTGCTAGTTGCACAGTAGGAACAAAAAGAAGCAAAACAGCAGCACAACTGGACCAGGAAGAGAAACCCTTTTCTCCTGAAATGTCCCTCCAGTGCCCTCTGTCGACAAAGATTAACATGCTTACTGCAACAGAGAGATTCTTAAATGTTTCCAGTCCACTACCACAAAATAGGTTTATAGGTCTAAAAGGGTAGATAAAGCAATATACTTGTAAGTGACAGAGGGATTCAAACACTACCCTGTGGCATGCATATTTTTTATTGGTGTAATTTTTGTTTGCTGATCATCAGGTCTAATAATGATGTCGTCAACTGTAGTGAAACAGCATAATATTCTTTGGTATGTCAAATTGATCAAGGTCTCTATAGATTGCATTATGACAAAGAGAAGTAGAGTTGTCATAGCCCTGGAGCAACATGGTGAATTTGAACTGGTATCTTTACTGCATAAAAGCAAACTGCTTTTGATTTCCTTTACTGATGGTGATTAAGAAAGATACATTCACCAGCTATATAGCATTCACCAGATCTATGGCTGCCTGCCAAGTGCCAGAGTCTATGTTGATATCTCCAATGAGGATAGCACATTCAGCACAGCAGCTGTGACTGGGGCTACTACTTGGTTAACTTTATGGGTGCCCACTATCATGTATCATGCTCTAGCCGGTTTTGCAGAGGCCAAACAGATAAATTGAATTAAAGTCCCTGATAGTGATCCTAATCTCTGCAATTCTGGAACATGACATTGTTTCTAATTTTCTATGTAATTGGGGGTGGGGTGGTTATAAGGCTCACATTTGGCTCTTTCTACAAACATGGTTCATGCTTTACTGGTCAGAGAACAAAAGTAAGAGTTCTGCTAGATACTAATGATATGTAGTTCAATTATACTTTTAGGGACCAGGAAAATAACCACAGGATGGGTCTGAGGACCCAATGGAAATGTATTTAGGGTAGAAATACATTTACTACCCACCTTTCATCAGTTCACACTTAACTTTTTTTTTTTTTTTTTTTTTGAGACCGAGTCTCGCTCTGTCAACCGACTGGAGTGCAGTGGCGCGATCTCAACTCACTGCAACTTCTGCCTCCCAGGTTCAAGTGATTCTCCTGCCTCAGCCTCTTGAGAAGCTGGGACTACAGGCACACGCCATTATTCCCAGCTAATTTTTTTGTATTTTTTTAGTAGAAACGAATTTTTGTCATGTTAGCCAGGCTGGTCTTGAACTCCTGACCTTAGGTGACCCAGCCGCCTCGGCCTCCCAAAATGCTGGGATTACAGGCATGAGCCACCACGCCTGATCTATTCACACTTTAATAAAGGGATGGTGATCATGTTTTGGTTCCCGTAGTATCAGTGTTATACCCTGTGTTCCATAGTCCCTGCAAAGTCTGTATATTATCTTTGACCCAGTGCAGTTACCTGTAAGTGACTTTAGGTGTTTTCAAGGAAGGATAATAATAATATTTATTTACGCATTTATGGTGTCATTGTGTTATCTCAAGTTTTCCCAGCCTCCTCATCAGTCAATGGGTTCTCAGTCTGTGAACTAACTTAGATCTGGAGACTGAATGAGGAATCCTGATTAATTCCACTGCAGCAAGTGACATTATAATTCTGCTCACCAACCCCTGGTTTAAAAGAAATAAGCAACACACTAGTTATGTATGTTTATATATGTATTGCTGCTAGTAATGCTAGGTCCTATGGGTCTGATTGCTATTCTGGTCTGGCCTTGTTGCCCATTATGATAATTCTGTCAACCTTTCCTCTGATGCTTAAGTGTCACCCACCTTACTTTTGCCATTCTAGAATCATATCCTCATTGATACTGCAAAACCCATTCCCACGGTCACATCTCTTATAGTAAACTGTGTCCTACAGGGGACAACTCTCACTGTGGTCTCAAAGATGTCAGTGTTCTCTCACCAGTGCATTCCTGATTACCTTAATGAAAGGACAATTCTGTAGACCTTTCTGGAAATAGTCAGGGGTGAGTTCTCTGATTGTATATAATAAATTCATTCTAACATTTCTACCTCCTCAAGCCATCTACCCTCAGTAATCTGCCAAGACAGTTTCAGCATCTCCACCTTATTTAATATTGACCATCACTGAGGCCAAGCTTCAGTGAACCATCCAGCAGCATATTAGGACTGGATCCATGGGTGCCTGCCAGGACATTGAACATCAACTTGATTCCTCCCTATACCCCAGTGCAAAATCCTCATGATCCCCTCCCATACATAATCTACTCATTCCTCCTGATACACACACACACATACACCTACATGTATATATGTATGTGTGTATATGTCAGCCAGTCTCTTTGTTGTGTAAATTATTTACTCCTAGAGAAGGAACTGTGATTTTCCTATCAGCCTTTGCTGAAGTTTCTCCTATCTATCCCATCTCAGTTTATCACAGCTGAGAATAATTGTGATGCCACCACATGCTGGGGATTGCCACCACCCACTGACCACCAACAATGGGATCTGCATTGCTATTTGACTGGTAGGGGACCTAGCTCCAAAAGCCCATTGTCATATCTTTATACAGCCAATGCTGATACCTGCTGTTTTATCATACCTTGGTCTCCCTTAAAGTCCAGCTTGAGATGAAGACTTGTATACGAGCGGTTTAATTTGGAAGTGATTCTAAAGAGTGGGAATGAAGGAGTTGGGAAGTGAAGCAGAGAAGAAGAGAGACTATATAATATTGCATTATCAAGTTGGCCATGTTGCAGGTGACTGATGCTTGATCCTGTATTTGTCAAAAGTAGCCTCATGGTCATTTATTCTCTTGAACTTCTAGGTTACATATGTGTATCAGGAGTGTTACCACACCTCAGTGTCAGAGAACCACTGGAACAGGAAGCAATAGCACACAGTTCAGGTTGAGGTACTGTCATAGCATGTGTGAAGCTGGCCGAAGCCAGTGTGGAATGGGTGGTAATGGTAATGAGTATAGTGAGAGTTGGAACTGAAAGATGCTAAATGTTGCATAATAGTTGTGCAAGTCACCAAGAGAGCCCACAGCTAATGGCTCACACCAGGATGGATGGACCGATGGATGGATTAGGACTAAATGAAAAATTTAAAAATCCCAATTTCTCTGTTTCAAGTCTTGGTTTATAAAACCAAAACGTTATGCTACATCATTCCTTTCTGAAAAGTGAAATTTTGCTAATTATAATTTATAGAAAACTTACTTTCGTGTTCTAACAACTCTCTGTCAAAGGAATTGGTTATTGTACAGCTTTATTTACTCCATGACTCAAAATTATTAAAGAAATTTGAATGTTTAATTCCAACACTTGATTTAGGCCTGAAGGAGCTGAAAATTAAATTAATCTTATTGTCTGATTTATATTCTTATCACTAGTGAACTAGCTGCAAATCTATTTAATTTGAAGAATGTTAGTAATTATATTTATTAACTTATGTCTATTTGAGAGCTTGCATATTACCTTTTAAATGCTTCATATAGGCCAACAGTTTTACCCAAGGCAGACAAAATTGGGACAATATTTTTCAGAGGTAAATAGCAATTCAAAATTAAATTAAAGGTCCATAACATAACTAGGCTTAATTATCAAGGCCAATTCCAGCATTCAGCTTTACTGCTCACAAGAAGCAGTGTAGTAACACAACAGCAGGTTTTTAAGACTAGATTTTCCTTACAAATTATATATTACCCTGTAAGAAACCAGCATGTAAATTACAAAGCTCATGCCCTGAGTCCAAATTGCTTTGTGTATATGGTGAGTTTTATATATTTTCCTCAAATATTAGAAGACATGAGGCAACAATTGTTTGGATCATTCCTCTATAGGAAGGGCAGGCAAGTGACACTACAGGCCTGTGGATGTAATGAAGACAAAGGCAGATAAAGTCATTAATTCATTTGTCAGAGAGACCCACTAGGGACCTATCATTCATGCCAGGCTAGGTGCTAACAGGGATATGGAAAGTGGGGAAGAACTAGCTGTCTAGCAGAGTCAACCATAAAACACACAGACAGGTGTAATACGAGTATGATGGATGCCACAGTGGAGTGCAAAGTGACTCCTGGCTCAAAGAGTGAAAAGACAATATGAACAGGTACAGGTGTGACATTGGGAATGGATTTACAGATAGCCTAGAGTCCAAACTGAACCCTGAAGGGATAGGTTGGATTTTGAAAGATGAAAATAGAGGTGGAAAGGCAACAGGTGGAGAGCACAACTCTGCTATCCTTCAAGTTTCAACCCAAATGCAGCTTCTTTCACAAAAGACTTTCCTTACTCCTCTCAAGTTACAGGACCCCACCCCTCTTAAAACTTTTTGTGCCTCTTCTCTAGCACATACAGCTTACTCTCATAGGTTATTGTTGCATGCATATCATAGTGCACATTTTGCAAATTCATATTCTCTTCACCTTGTGAGATTTTTTTCACCAGTGAAGTCCTTCTTTCCACCTCTTACCAAAGTGCCCTTCTGTGTTTGCATACCAACACAAGAGAGAAAGAAGGAGAGAGAGGGGGAGAGACCGAGAGAGAGAGAGAGAGAGATGGAGCCACCATGATGCACAGAAACCACAGTGCTCCCACCCCAGTGCTCCACATGGTAAATGGAGTGACCCACGCAAACACAAGGCTGCCTTTTAAAGGTGCCTTTGTGAAAAAGCAGGTTAGCAGTGCAGAAGCAGTGCATTTAGTTTCCTTTTCTCTATTGAAAAAAATTTAAACACATTAAAGTGAGGACCAGATAAACTAAAAGTATTTGTTACTTGAATAATAAACACAGGATAGCTCATATTTGTAGAATGTGTCATTTTCTTAGAAACACAGTTCCAGGGGGACTGTGCAGGATCCCCACTGAAGTACTCCAAAGGTTAATTTTTTTCCAAATGACCATTTATTAAAATATGTTCAGAGAATACTGGGAACTTATGAACAGAGAGATAGGACGTAGTAACTGAGACATGAATATTTCATAATTTATAAGTTCTTAGGAAGGTGACACTTGGTATGAAAATGGGCAGATAAAATTGCACTTTCCTGTGTATTAAGCACAGTTGGAAGCTGAGGGCGAAGTGGGCCATATGAAATGGGAGTCTGTGTTCAACTCTGTTCCATGTGTCTAGTAAAAGGTTCTGTTTTTAAAGGTAAAACTCATTTCCCTTTCTCTGGGAACGAGTGTGTACCAGGAAATGAGATACAGCACTATCTAAGGTACAATATATCCTGATGATTTGAGTTTATTCATCAAAGTCTACCCTCTTTTGCTGCCTCTTGATAGTTTCCTGCCTCATACAAGCCTAGAAACAGGGGCACTTTCTGGTGGAAGAATCTGGTTTTCTGCAAATTTGGGCAGTGACTTGGTGAGATAAGCTTATATTAACGTGAAACCTAAGTGAACTTTGTTTAAGCTGACCTTGTGTCTCTTTGCATCAAGCATATATATTTTTTAATATTAGGTGTTGGTAAATTTCCTCCTAAAAAGACAGTGGTACTGGCTCAAAGTGACTTAGTCCAGACATATTTTTCGTACTTGAAGAAAGAGTTAAAAATGTAAATAAAATAGCCCTTCATTTACTGTCTCATTTGTGTTTGATGAAGCTACTCTTTAGATTCTGGAAATTAAAGTGATTCTACTAGCAATGACTACTTTATAAAATAAGAAGCTCAGCAGTTTAATAGCCATGACCATGAATGTGGAACCTATCCAGCGAACGGCTGCATTTGGCTACTGCCCCTTGGCAGAGTCTTTTTCCTTTATAGTTGGATGAAATTATGATTTTCCTTTTAAAAAGGTTCATTTTCATTGTTTTTGGCAGGCTCCCTCTCTCTCAGAAAATTATTCTCATGTTATCTCTTTCTACTTTGTGCCTTGCATTGATCTGAAGATTTCTCTTTTCTGTTGCTTTGGTTTTATCAAGCTTTTTTGTTCAGGCTACCTAGCACAGAGCTAGGTGCCATTTACCTAGCCATTTACTAGACACTCAGTTTATTGTTGTTGTAACTAATAAGGTCTTTCTGCATGGATTAGAGATGAACCTTTGGTTTCATTTTCAGTACATTCAATTTGGGTTTTCGAGTTCTTGCTTTGCCACTTACTGTATTTGAAAGGTTGGACCAGTTACAATTTCTCTGAGCCTGAGTTCCTCATCTATAAATGAGAAAACTCACGCTATCTCATGTGGCGTCATGAGGCTTAATAAAATGATGAATGCAGTAATACTTTGGATTCTGAAAGTGCAGTACACACAGTAGCTATTAGTATGGAAAGAAAATCCAAACCTCAGTATGAATTATTTACGTGTGTTATCCACTTCTTTACATATCAGTGAATCAGGGATCTACCTCTAATGGGTGGATAGAATGAATGGAAAGGAAGCTCTTAGAAGACTTGGTAAGAGAAATCTCTCTGGCTTTCAGAGCCTCCTGGTGAGTAGGGCCATTGTAATGCTAATTCACAAGAGGGGTGCTGCCCCAGCTCTCTTCTTGGCATGAGTTTTTGGAACAATCTCTTTTCTTCCTGCTGCTGGCTTTTTGAACAGGCTGTCCAGGCATTTTCAATTTGGCAACCAATGCAATAAATTACTTCTCTTAAAATAACTCAAATCACTTGATTTGGCTTGCCCCTAAGCCTCTTCTCCTTTGATTCATCCTGTCAAATAAAAAAGGAGATACACACACACACATACACACATATATATGTGGATCCAGCCTAGTCCATCTTCTCTTGTACAAACCCGCATATGGTCAAGAACCCAAGTGTTGCCTTTTTCCAGAACAGCTTACTCTGCCCAAAATTCTTAGCAGTAATGTCTAAGCCCTTCTAAGGATTGAATGCAACCCCTGGAAAAGTTTTATTTGCAGAGGTATGTAAGCTATCCTTGTGTAAATTCCTCTAGGGGTTAAGCCCTAATGATTGTGGAAGAAATAAAATGGAAAAATCAGACATAACTGGAGAAGATTGCACTTGACATAATTTCCTAGCAACCTCCCAGTTTTCAAGGCAATGTTTATTTTATGTGCTGCTTTTCAAAGTGATGTCTTTAATGTTATTGCTATGTAACATGGCTAATTTTCTCAGTAACATATGTAGCCCAAGGAAGATCTATGATAAGTCTGGAAAACACAAGTTGTCAGTAATTGCATAGTGCCTAGTTAATTACATTTTAAGCTAGAAACATGTTTTTCTCATTTGCTGTATTGCTATTATATTTATAAGCTACCCTGCCTCTCTGGAATCTTGTTTTGATCTCTTTAGAAAAGGAATATTAGTCTGAGTCTCTGTTATGTTTTCCCTTTGTTTTTGTTCATTTGGCTCCCACTTACATGGCTCCTGTACATTTAGCTTCATCATTCAAACATTTATTCTGAAAGCCATAGATTTTTCATTTTCCTGTTTCCTTCTGCTGGAACATTGAAGATTGTCACCTCCTTCAAATTAAAGTAGACCTTTTCATTCACAAGGGAATCTTCCCAAGGTCTTCAAGAATCCTCAGTTGATTAACTTCAAGGAACATTTAATTCCCCCCTCCACACAACAGTTAACTATAGCTGAAAATTTTAATTGAACTCTTCAGACCTTTAATAATTCTAGATATACAAGCTCAAGTCATTTGTATGTATATAGCTGTAGAAACAAAGCCAGGAACTAAAATAAGCTCAATCCTGTATTACATTATATTCTTTTGCTAGTAACTTAAATCAGCAAAACTGCTACAGTGATGATAAAAATGTGCTGACGTGTGAACAAAGATGAAGATGAAGATAAAATGTACTCAAAGAAGCATGAAGTTCGGTCACAGCAGCTCACTCGGGAAGGTGACCCTGAGATCTGGGCCAATCTACAAGATATCCAAGGAGATGTTCTGCCTTCAGCCTCTTTAGACTATAAATCATCTTTTTCCTTCTTGGATAAGCACATTTGCAAAACGCATCTTCCCTTTAATATATGTCTGTTTCCTCTCTTTAACTCTGAAGACAGGCTTTGCAGCTAAGTGGTTTTCTTCTATTAATTTCATAGTATGGAATACCTCCTAAAGTTTACTCATGGAAAAGGTCAGTGTAATTCATAAGAATCAGTCTCAAAGTCTCACTGGTTGCTTCATGAAATGTTTTTACAGGCTTTTTGCTTCTTCTAAAATCACTTTTTAGTTAAAAAGTGTTTTTTTGTTGTTGACAAAACCAAATAACTGATCAACTTTGATGAACATTTCTTTTTCTGTTTGATCAACATCTTTGGCACAGGCAGTAGCACTCACTAAAATGATTTCATGGATCACTTTTCTTGTTTCTACAGTTTTTGTGTAGCTGTTCATGTTGTATCAGACATGAACAAAATGAGGTGGGAGTCACCTCCTAACAACTTTTTAATAAAATTAAGAGACTTTATTTTTGGAGCAATTTTAGGTCATTAAAAAATTGAGCAGAAAATACATACAGAGTTCCTATATACCACTCTGCCCCTGCATAGTTTCGCTATTAACATCTTGCATTGGCGTGGAACATTTGTTACAATTGATGATCTGATATTGATGCACTTTGGTTAGCTAAAATCCATATTGTGCGTGAGGGTTCTCTCTTTGTGTGGTACCGTTCTATGGCTTTTAACAGATACATAATGTCATATATCTACCATTGCAGTGTCATACAGTTTTACTACCCTAAAAATGTCCTATGTTTTACCTATTCCTCTTTTCCCCACCCTTAAACCCTGGCAACCACTGATCCTTTTAATCCTCTCTATAGTTTTGCCATTTCTTGCATAACTTTTCACTTTTAAAATTTTTTACTTTCTGGCTGAGAAGCATGCTTTTTACTTATGTTATTTTCACTTCATTTTCCTCACTGAACTAGCAGAAGATTTTCTTTTCAGAAAGAATATGAATTTTACCACCAAAAAGTTATTGTACAGGCAGCCAAAGTGTAGAACAATGATAGCCAGCCTGAAGTGTAGGTGTTTAGAGACAACCCAGGCCCACTCACTTGCCAAGTGACTCCTTCTTGCACATTACACTCTGAAGCATAAGATTCAAACTAATTCCTTTACAAAACAATAAATTGCTACATGGCATGGACCTTCAGGTGCTCTTGAGGACCCTCTAAACCATGAGGGTTAAATCCACAAATGCCAAAATGAACTAAAACCAGTATATTTGAGCATGCCACTGAGGCTAGTTCCTCTAACAAGATCACAGAGGTTTGATTACTGCCTCCTCACCCACAGCTGAGCTTGATTCATAGGCTACTAAATCAACAGCATCTGATGGTAATGGTGACTCCAACCTAGGTTTCTTATATTGGGAGCAAACAGGAACCAGAATCTATGCTTCACTGCTCTCAACCATCCTTGTCCCAGGAAGACTTGAGCACCTTCCATTCTTCTGTTCTTCTGTGGCCTTGTATGTTGTATTGTGGGTTATGTTTCTCATAAACTATTATACCTGGTGAATTCAATTAATTCAAGCAACATTCTCACTAGTTACAGGTCTTAATAGTTTGAGTTCTTTGGATATCTGGTCAAATATAGGGCTCATATTTATTTTATAGAGCTATCAAAGAGACAAGTTTAATGCATAGCATGAAAACACACTAAAATAAACAGCCTTAGAGTGTACCACTCATGGAAGGCAGAAACTATATATATATATTATATATATGTAACTTTTGTTTTAAAAGTGGGCTGTTCTTATTATTTGTGATTCATGTTCATATTTTATTACTTATTTTAGTGGTTTTAAAATAAATTTACTATATTTTCCCATTTCACAAAATCAGTAACATTAATTAAATATAGGCATAGTTGTCATCTCCCATTACAGAAAATTCAGAGAACTATCCAGATTTCTTTATTTTGTTGGATTTGTTGGATTTGAGCTAATCAAATATTTTGCTTATTGAAATGATGGGTTTATTGAAATAGACTAACCCTGTTAACATACTTTTTAAAGGTTGTATCAAGGAAGATGTAATAGAAACAGATAAAAAACACTTTGGAGTTCTCTGGGTCCTTGATAGAGAAGACTTTCTGTGGAGTGACCTTATTGGAACATTCAAATCCTAGCAGCAGAGTTACCTAAGTTATGCTGATATTTAGAGCAGGGAAGCTGTCAGGAATCAGGTATTGTCCTGAGGATGGGAGTTGGAAGGAGGCAAAAAAACCATTTGGCCTGGGCCTTATATTTACCAAGGAACCTCAAATAGAGAGACTATCTTGAAATAAGTTTACTCATGCAGCAGTAAGAAACATGGCACTGAAAGATATTCATCACACACGTATATAGTATGTGTTTTGTAACCTGTTTTGGCATATCTTCCATCTATCAGGAGCCCCAAAATTGAATGGCCAGGAGCTCTTCTGAGTTATAGGAGATGCAGCATGGTACCTTATAAAATTAATAGGTATGGATTGTTATAAATTTATTTTTAGTAATAATTTTTCCCATGACATTCTGTACAGAGTCCCAAAATATAAGACAGATAGAAGCAGAACTATTCTGTTAGAATCAAAGGTCATTGGAGCCCCCTCCTGGCCCCTGAGGTTGTATCTAAGATAATCTGAGGAAACTTAGGACTTCAGAAAACAAGATTTCGAAACCACTAGACTGACTTAACCTCCTTGATTTACAGATACCAACATGTACGCTCAAAGAAGTTAGGTATTGTACTCAACATTGCCCAGCTGGGGAGAAGCAGACCTGCAGATACACAATTGTTGGGTACTTTTCCAGCAGTAGGAATTGCTGAATAATAGTTTCACTTTGATCCTGTGTTATTCTGGATTCAGAAACCCAGAGTCCTCAGGAATAATGATATATGAAAAGCAGTTATGATGGGCCCCAAAATAAATCCATATGAAAAATGTAACCCAACCACTCATATTACAAAACCATATCTCTAAATAGTTAATACATATCACTATCTAGTTCAGCCATCATTTAAAACATGCTCTAATGCAATTATAATGTTAAACCATATATGTGTGTGTACGGACTCAGGTCTGGTCCTCTATACTCATCTGTGAATATAAGTATAGGTAGTCACACCTGAGTCCACATGCACAAGAAAAAGGCAAGGAAAGGAACAGTCCAGGGTGTTCTTTGAAAACTGCAGTCATTTGGTAAATGTTTATGGAATAAATTCCAAATCCTGAGTTCATGCTAAGGCTCTTTGAGATCATCTAATGCTTTCCAGAAGGGGCTTTTCAGCAAAGTGACATCCTTGCAGCTTTTTCCCAGATTTTTTTTTCATTTCCTTCAATTCCTTCATCTCTCTTCCTAGTGAACTTCTACTGGCCCTATGCTATTACTATAACTTTCTGCTTTTGAGTCATGGGCCCTTGAGATCTTGGAAAAAGAAAAAGAAAATAGAGGCTTCTCTGGACTATAGAAATTTAGAAGCTTATTGATCTGATTTTTTTTTTCCCCCCTCAGGAAGCCAGCTGTGTAATGTCTCAAGCCTAGCTTAAGGAAATACACTTTTTTACAAAGCTTATATCATCAGACCTGCAGTGTCTTGTTAACTTGCCTTTTAGTTTAGGCAACCCCTCACAAGTTAACTTTGACGTCAGAGATCCCAGCTTCTTAATCGAAATAGCTGAAATAGCTCATGCGGATTACATTATTCATTGTTTAAAGTGTGCAATGATAGCAAAAATCATCTATTCTCCCTTAGACTATAATTACTGATCTCAAATCTGTTTTACCTGGAAATTAACCTCTTTCTGACTTACATTTTTGGGGGGATTTTCTGATCCCATTCCCTCTTCTGTTTTTGGCTTTAGCTTTCCCATGGTGGTGTTGACCATTCTGACAAGTCCCGCCTCTCCGTGAGTTATGTGCTACAGAAAGTCTTAGAGTGAGTGGGAATTTTGGAAGTAGGTCCTATGTCACAGGAGAACTCAGGTGACGATTCAGAGCAAAGAGGTGAAATACCAGTAGAAATACAAGTAGCTTATACATTAGCCATTATACTAAATTCTACAATACTCACATATTTAGCAAAGTGGGCACGATATGTTTCTTAGCAACTGCCTGCCGCAGGCAATGTGCCTGCCCATCTTCACGGCAGCACAAGTATGACTATGAAATGAGTTGTAAAGCACTGAAGAGAGAAGAGATAAGGGACTAGGAGGGGGCAGGGATAATCAGCAAACAAAAGCAACAGACCAACAGTACATGTGGATGTTTATTATGGTGTACTAGAAGGATAAGTCCATGTGCACTCCCTGTGTTTTTTGTTCCATCTCTGCACTATACTGATTGTCTGCTCTTCACCTGACAATGTCCTGCTCATTTCCTGTCTGCTCCTCAGTTGGACTCTTTGTATTTCTACTTTCTGGAGATGCTTATTAGTTTAGTCTCCTTTTTGCCTAGGCAGGATAATGCTGTGTTTTAAGGAAAAGGTAATACAGTTTAAAGACAGGTTCTCTAAGTGCCCTACCTTCAGATTTTACCCATAATGTATTTTGGAATATTATCAAATCCTTATTACCACTGTCAAATCCTTATTACCACTCATTGTTGTTTGTTTGATGTTCTCATCAAAAATATTTTATTTCTTAGTAAAATCTGAAGGATGGTCACTTACATATGTATTGATAGAGTATGTATCTTGTTTAAGGTATGTATTTATAACCCCAGATCTGAAAAAGTTGAAACTTCTGATAATGTATAAACTGTAGCTATATTGTACTATATTATAATACCACTATATATAATTATACACTTATCATAACAATGAATATCATAATGTAATTTTGCATATATAAGAATACATAGTTATGTATAATTCATATATAATTATTATGTATAATTTATTATACTATATTATCGTTCACAAGCTGGCAGGCACTGTAATTACATTCTTTCTGTAATCTAGATTTACTCAGGGTTCACTGACTAAATTTATACACCGTGAGTATAAATCATGGTTATAGTTTAGATTATCTTCCTTTATAAATGTTCTTCCTTAATCCTTGGATTATGCTTCTGGGAAAGTCTTGTTTCCTATATAAGCATGTATTATGTTCATGTTTTGATTGTGTTCCTTTTGATTATTCTCACTGAACTATTTAAGTATTACAGCTGAAAAAGACATTGGACAGTGGTGATTGAACTGTGGGTAAACTGAGGCTCAAAGATACTGAGTGAGACATCAGCCATGCCACTCTGTGATTTTATCATTTCATTTTTCTTTCCTCTGTGCCTCCAACATACATAGACCTCTGTATAAATCCTGAGGCTAAGGGGTATATTCAGGAATATCCTCATTCCCGCCCAGAGAATGAGTAATTGCCAAGAATAGGGGAGACAAAATAGATTAAGGATGACCTTCATATTCTGAGCGGGAAAGCAGCTAAGCCCACTGGCCCCTTCTTCCAGTCAGTCTCCCACCTCTGGTCTTCTCTGCACACTGAGGACTTCCAGCCCTCTCCATTGTTGTGTCTACCCTGAATCTCCCTGCAGAGAGGCTTCTTAAGGGGATGAGCTATTTCCCTGAAGAGCCCTGTGAAGACAGAGAAAGCAGAAGCTACACTGGTATATCTCCGTGCAGTTCAGACCCAGCCTTTGGTACTGCCTTTCTGTCATCAGTTGGCTGTTTGCCTCAGCACAGTGGAAATTCATCGTAGAAATGAACTCTGTCATACATAGCAATTTAGAACACAGCCTGAAGCTCCGAGTGATAAAGGAGGATGGTTTTATGCCCGTAAATATATTTAAAGCTGAGGTGAGTTGCTACTAGAAAATCATTGTTTTATATGTAAATCTCTACTCTTTTATCATGATTATTATAAATAAATCTTTATATATTCAGGCAAAAATCTGACTTAAGTTGCACATCCAGGTAAATCTGAATGTAGTATAACACAATTGCTCCTCGCTTCTAAATCAAACACTGTAAGATATAATGCTTGATAATGTTTCATTATTATGTCAAAATGTCCATTTTTTTCTTTTATTAAGGTAAATTTAAACCAAAGATGCTTTGTCCCATCACACACTGTCTCATTCTATAATATTTTTATGTGCTAATTGTGACTCATATAGTCTGCTTACAGAAACTCTCCATTTTTTTCCTGGTTGTTAGTCAAAGGAAGGAATCCAGTGTTTCTTTGATACAGAGCTCTGAGAAAGACTTCTATTTTCAGTTGTGTATTTCCCTTCCTTGAAGCTCATGGGAATTGTGGAGAAAATGTTTACCCATTGTTACTCCACCATCTTTTTTTTAAATGGAAGTTTTAACACGTAAATAGAAACAGATCCCCTTCTTCATACCCCAAAACATGAATGAGTAACCATAAAACAGGAAAAGATTCAAGGACGGTCATATAACTGATGTATTAAATGGGTGAATTTCATAGAGTAAAATCAGCATACCCTGTTCTTCTTTCTTCCTTGGATCTGGATGTTATCACAGCTATGTCCCAGATCTTTTTTGGTTCTATAGGGTATTAGATTAGTGAAGGTTAAAACAAAATTCAGTCCAATTTAAATAAAATATTCATCCAGGCTGGGTACATTGGCTCACGCCTGTAATCCCAGCACTTTGGGAGGCTGAGGCAGCTGGATCACGAGGTCAGGAGATTGAGACCATCCTGGCTAACATAGTGAAACCCTGTCTACTAAAAATACAAAAAATTAGCTGGGCGTGGTGGCGGGCTCCTGTAGTCCCAGCTACTGGGGAGGCTGAGGCAGGAGAATGGCATGAACCTGGGAGGCAGAGCTTGCAGTGAGCTGAGATTGTACCACTGCACTCTAGCCTGGACAACACAGCAAAACTGTATTTAAAAAAAAAAAAGTTCATCCAGTCCCAAGCGCCTCCCTCTACACCAGATCTGGCCCCAACTAGTTATCCCACAAGCAGGTTTGGAAGGGTAGGGTACATGGTTTGTTCCTCTCTATCCTTCATGTATCTCCTTCTCCATTCATTCCAGAGAAAGCATAAGGATAGAGATAGTGACAGGTAAAAGAATAGTGTTGTTTGTTTGTTTGTTTTTAGTTGATGCTATCTTTTTCAGTTCATTTAGCTGTCAAGTATCTTCTGTCATGGAAATCATTGAAATGTTAGCTTTTTCATGAGGTTCAAGAGGAAATACCCCATCCACAGATCTCTGATGTCCCCACATTGCACAGATCTCTGATGGAGTGCAAAAGGCTCCAGCTGAGCCCTTTAGAATCCTCCCATGCTCCTGCCGTCCCTGTGGGTAGAAATAAAAGTAGCTTACACATTAGCCATTTCACTCAATTCTACAATTGTTTCCCACATCTTTGCATAGAGCGATCCTTTTAGGATGCCTTTGAATCTAGATACCTTCTTTAGCATTGAGTTTATTGCTGGGAAAGTCTTGCTTTTCCAAACCATAGAAGTGCAATTTACCCTCATTGTTCTTCTTTCTCCTCACCTTATATTGAAGGTTTGTTCTACTCAATTTTTCACCTTAATCTTCTCTATATAAGGAGTCTTGTGTTCATGTGTGCCCCCAAATTCCAAGACTCCCAAGTGATGCTAAGAACTCTTTTGTGCCCTTCATCTTCTGGTAGTAGCATGGGCAGGTCGCAGGTCTACATGTTTCTAAAAGCTCAGGAACTGGGGTACAGGTTGGGGGTTAAAGGATATACAGATCTCCTTATCTGGAATACAGCTCTACTGTCTATGAGTAGCTCTCTTGGAGTCTCCTCACTTGACTTGGTGGCAGGGAATGAAAGCACAGGGAAGGAAGGGTAAATTCCAGTGTTCTCAGCCATGAAAAATCCTTCATTGTTCTCACTGTAATGGACCTCTTGCCCTCTCTTACATCAGTTCTCAGGTATAATGGTCACTGGATTTGTTTTTTTGTTTGTTTGTTTTGAGAGGGAGTCTTGCTCTGTTCCCCAGGCTGGAGTGCAATGGCGTGATCTCGGCTCACTGCATCCTTTGCCTCCTGTGTTCAAGTGATTCTCCCATCTCAACCTCCTGAGTAGCTGGGATTACAGGTGTGTGCCACCATGCCCGGCTAATTTTTATATTTTTAGTAGAGATGGGGTTTCACCATGTTGGTGACCTCAGGTGATCCGCCCGCCTCGGCCTCCCAAAGTGCTAGGATTATAAGTGTGAGCTACCGTGCCCGGTCGTTACTGGATATTTTACAGAAGCTGTGAAGATGTATTTAGCTTCTGTCTTCAGAATGTGGTAGAAATTATTACCCAGTTTCCTCAGCTTAGAAGTTTTCAATAACATTCTAAGACAGCTGGAAGTTCTCTCCCATATTCTGTTACAGTAAAACTCACAAGCTGCAAATAACATTAAGACATCAGTTTAAATTTTCAATTTCTTGGCTGTATTTCAAAATTAGTTCATTTGTAGAATCTACTGTAGTAAGAGTTCCTCAACCAGAAAATGATAGAATGTTGGGGCTTAAAGAGACATTAAAATTCTTCTAGACCAACCATTTCACTTATCGGAAGACAAATAATGTCTAGTAAGTAGAAAAATAAAGGCTTGGAATTGTTTGTAATGATCTTCGACTAAAAACTAGGATTTTTCTTAATGTATTATCTGAAGTCTATTTAGAAGGTAAATTTTCAGAACCTGACAGAGACCCAAATCTCATGTAGTCATATCTATTTATTTTATAAGTGAAAACACTAAGTACAGTTCAGAGATTATAAATAAAATATTTTCATTCCCAGTACTCTTTTCGTTGAACTTCAGGACATATTGCATGCATACACATGCACATATGCATACACTCCCCTGTACACACACACACACATACACACACACACACACACACACACAATTTGATTCCAGGACAGCTGAGTAACAGAGTATTTTAATTGATGCTGCAGCTAAGCGTGTGAAAGCTTTGAAAGTGACAGAAACTGATCTCAATGAACTTTTGTGGTCTTGTACAGTCTCTCCCTTGTTATTTATTTGAAAGGTTAAGTATAACTTTATGTTTTGACAGTAATATATTCTAAAACATAAAATGCTTCTTTTTTAACTTTTATTATAGGTTTGAGGGTACATGTAAAGGTGTGTTACATAGGTAAGCTCATGTCACAGGAGGTATTGTACAAATTATTTCATCACCCAGGTATTAAGCCCAATACCCAGTAGTTATCTTTTCTGCTCCTCTTCTCTTCCCACCCTCCCCCTCAAGTAGACTCCAGTGTCTTTTTTCCCTCTTTGTGTTCATAAGTTCTTATCATTTAGCTCCCGCTAATGAGTGAGAACATGTGGTATTTGGTTTTCTGTTTCTGCATTAGTTTGCTAAAAATAAAATGCCTATGCTTAAGTGAGTCCATGCTCCTACTGGAAAATGAGGAACCCCAGTTTACCTTAGAGTTACCTAATTTTAAAGCTACCATAAACCGTAAAGCTCCTCAGTAGGAAACTGCAAAGCACAGTGGTTAAGAGCATTGTCCCTGGAGTCACATTTCCTGAGTTTAAACCTGTGTTTGTTACTACCCAGCTGTGAAACTTCAATAAAGTTGCTTGATGTCTCTGTGCCAGTGTTTTCTCATCTATAAATTAGAAATAATAAGAGTGTACTCATTTCATTTTGGTACCATCATAAGCACCAAACACTGCACTTATCATGAGTTCACATTTCAAGTTCAGCCACTTAAGCTCTTAAATTTTCAAAGGTAATAAAACTTAAAAAGTAATGAGAAAAAATGTTTATTTTGTTATGTATAGTATAAATTGCATTAATTTAATAAAAATTCACATCTACTGTAAGATACGGTATGATTTGTTCTTTCCTGTTTGGAAAACATGACAGAAACCATGTTTAGTATAGAGAATAAGTATCATGATATAAACAATCAATTTTTTTATTTTTTATTTATTATTTTCCTTTTCTTTTCTTTTTTTTTTTTTTTTTTTGCTTGGGAGATGGAATCTCGCTCTGTCGCCAGGCTGGAGTGCAGTGGCCCGATCTCGGCTCACTGCAACCTCCACCTCCCCGGTTCAAGCGATTCTTCTGCCTCAGCCTCCCGAGTAGCTGGGACTACAGGCACGTGCCACCAGCTAATTTTTGTAGTTTTAGTAGAGATGGGGTTTCACCATGTTGGCCAGGATGGTCTTAATCTCTTGACCTCGTGATCTGCCCGCCTTGGCTTCCCAAAGTGCTGGGATTACAGGTATGAGCCACTGCACCCAGCCTATCAAATATTTTAATATGTGAAACAGTGATATCTGAAAGCACATTGTGTTCTATAAGGTCTTATAAAATGTTAAATGTTATCACTATTATTATAAACCCAATCTTCCTAGAATCTAATAGATTAACTAACAGGTATTCACAGAGTATGAGCTAAAAAGCAATACATCAAAATAATTGTTAATTTGACCATCTTTTTGTCATCTTCATTAAAGAACAACTCTTATTATAATGTATTCTTCATATGTTGTACCAACACCTATGAAATATAAAG
Source organism: Macaca thibetana thibetana (assembly GCF_024542745.1). Lineage (NCBI taxonomy): Eukaryota > Metazoa > Chordata > Mammalia > Primates > Cercopithecidae > Macaca > Macaca thibetana. Next base: position 67,284,718 of record NC_065583.1, on the reverse strand, counting down.
TAAATAGTATTGTGGTAAGCAGAATAATGCCCCCCTCCCCGTCCTAATCATGAGAACATGTGGGTATGTTACTTTATATGAAAAAAAAGGTCTTTGCAGATATGATTAAAATTAAGAACCCTGAGATATTGGGCTTATCCTAAATTACATGGGTAGGCCTAATTTAATCATACACATCCTTAAAAATAGAGAACCTTATTGGCCATGGTCAGAGTCAAAAGCATATGTGACTATGGAAGAAGGAAAAAATAATGTCATCTTGCAGGCTTTGAAGATGAAAGAGGGGAATTAGAGCCAAGGATTATGGATGGCCTCTAGAAGGGTGGAAAAAGGCAAGGAAACAGATTCTCCATGTCAGCCCTGCTAACATCTCGATTTTAGCCCAGTGAAACCCATTTTGGACTTCTAATCTACAGACTTTTACTATAAGAAAGTAATGTTGTTTTAAGCCACTAAGTTTGTGATAATTTGGTACAGTAGCAGTAGACAAGAATCCAGATTTTGGTACCCAGAAGTAGGATGCTTCTATAACAAATCCTTGAAATGTGGAAGTGGCTCTGGAATTGGGCAGTAGGAAGAAGCTGGAAGAATTTTCATGAGTGTTACAGAAAAAGCCTAGATTGCTTTTAACAGGCTGTTAGCAGAAATATGAATGTTAATGGCTCTGCTAGTGAGAACCTAGAAATAAGTGAAATACAGGGTAAAGAAAACATAAATGGCCTTAGAGAATACCTAAGTCATCATGAACAGACTGTTAGTAAAAATATGGATGTTAAAAGCACTGTTGGTGATAGCTCAAAAAGAAATAAGGAACTTGTTATTGCAAGCTGAAGGAAAGAGGATTGTTCATATAGAGTGTCATAAAACTAAGCAGAATTGTGTCCTACAGTTACATGGAAGGCAGATGTTTTAAATGATGAGATTTCTAAATAAAATGTTGAAGGTACAGCTTTTTTGTTACTTACAGTAAAATACAAGAAAGATAAATGAAGAAAGGAAAAGGAGTCAGGATGTGATGATTTGGGAAATTCACAGTGTTGAATGTATAGCCTGGGTTCTTTTTGCTGCTTACAGTAACATGTAAGAAAAGAGATATAAATTGAGGGAATAAAAAAGAACCAGGATGTGATGATTTGGAAAATTCTCAACCTATCCAGATTGCAAAAGATGATAAAATTAAATTATTTACTGTCAGAAAAGCATCCATTAGAGAAAAAGCTGAGAGTGTGGCTGCACAACCTTCTGCTAATAGTTCAGAAACTATTCAGACTAAGAGTATTCAGTCACACAAAAGGCACTTGAAAGGGTTTAAGAGTGTGAATTACAGATACCCTCAATTAAACCAGGAGTGTCTAGGAAGCTTAAAAGCCTTAATCATCAGCCATCTCAGCAAAAGCCAAAAACAGAGATGGAATTATCTTGGAAAGACCTGTGGACAAGCTTCTTATCTAATGGAGTAAATTCCTATGACATACACTGACATAGTCACTATCTGGTGATTCTACAGTGCTTCAAAGGAGAGAAACAGGAAGCAGAGTTCATGTGAGTCTGGATCTGTGCCCGGGTCTGGCATGCACCTGAATTCCCCACTGGAATTGCATCCCATCTGGTTCTGTGAACTCAAGGGAGGAGGAATAGAGTAAATTTACAGGAGTACTTCTGGTTCCTGGAGTCCACGTGGGTCTTATGGCAGTACTATATACATCAAATGTTGTCTAATACTTCCAGTGAGGTCTGGGTCTGTGGTCAAACACTTCAGGTTTTTGGTTTTTGCAGTTAAATGCATGAATTCTCATATTAGTGACATAAATCAAAATTACAAAGTAACTTCAGTTTGGGGTTTTCTGCCAAATGAATTATGAAAAATATTAACACTTTCAGCTTTCAGAATTTGGAAGATTTTGAAATTTGGGGATTGCAGACAGGTGTGTGTGGTGTTTGTTGGAAGGAGTGGGAGTTTGATACAGACTGAGGAAGAGGGTGAGAATATTTTAGAGGGATGGATTAATTCTGCCTAGGTACATGTGAGGTTAGACCTAAAGTAGTGGGTACATTTTCACAGAGGCCATGGGGATAGGGAACATTCCAGATTGAGGAAACATCATGGACAACGGGGCAGAAGGCTGAAAGTGGAAGGTGCGATCTGAGGGCAGTAAGAAGGATGAAGTGGCTGGACCTTGGGTGCTCAGGCGTGAGTAGTAAGTGATGGAGCTTCTGCTGGATTGGGAAGGCAAAAGAGTGTGGCTTTTGTTCTATACCAACATGAGCCCTCAGAGGCTTCCAGATAGGGAGTACCATGGCCAGATCTGCCTATGGGCCCATGTCCAAGGGTGAGTGCCTCTAGAAAACTGCTTCTCCACAATCCCTCTGAAAGCCTGTGAAAGACCAAACCTTGCCACACTATGGTTAGAATTTCCTTTATGGACCCTGATTTCAATTCAGCTTTCTCCATACATCAGGTTGCCTTCATAGACTTCTGGACACACTGAAGCATTCCAATAAAGGATTTTTATGAGAAAGTTCCGTTTTAAAAGAAATTTTAGGTTTTTTTCAATCTATTGTATATTCCAAATCCTTGGTCCTGTTTTTGCTTTTCCATTTACTATAAGAGAATATGGCTATAGCAGCCATTTTTCAGGGATACACCACATTCTGTTCTGTTGCTAATAGTGGATTCTGACTTGGAATAGAGAAGATGCTTTTTAAAGGCTAAAGGAAAACAGCCAAAAATGAGGTACTTTTCTACCTCCTCCACCTGGCTCCTCCTATCAAATATTGTTCAAAAAGCAGACAGATTAAAGGTGCTATGAACAATCACTGTCTCTAACACACAGATGTAAATGAGAGGTGAAGTGTGATGAAAACAGGAAACAAAAACAATGTTTTACATCAATAAAATGCCACATTTTCCCTGATCCCAAATGAAAACACTTCTTAGTTTTGATGCTGTGAGAAGTAGAGAAATGATCCCAGGACTTACCCTGCAAGACAAATTGTGAGCATTCAATTGAAACAAAGTCTTAGTGTGTACTAGAGTATCACTGGTTTTAATTTTCTCATCTGCCTCACTCAAAATCAATATTTAGAAATTGGTCTTCTTCAGATCAACCTATGCGGGAGCAGAGTGCCACCCACAGATTCCCTGAACCAAGCTGCCCTTCTGGAATGTCCTTCACTAGACAATGGGATTTGGATAAACACTTTTGGTGCATTGCTTTTTGATCTGTTAACACAGATATCATAATTACATCACTTCAAAGCACAGACAAAAGTCAAATGTCTTTTCTGAAAAGAAAAAAAATGCTGAGTTAATTTTAACTATATCATAAGAGCTGAGAAATAACTGGCCAGAAAAAAATTGTGTAGGACACAGAAGGTTAGAATTAGATAAATTATTTAAATCCATATCAAACTAAATTTGTAAAATGAAAGGCAATTTTCTGATATTGGCAGTGAGTCAGTCATCATTGCATTCTAAGTGTTTCAGTCTGTGCTTTCTCCTTCTGTGTTATGTCCTCTTTGGGACCAAAGATGAGACATAACTTGGGCAAAGGCATTTTTGATATTCACTTTTAAATAGAGCGTTCAGGTAGTCCGATTTAGTAAATCAAACAGATATATGTAAATATACAATGAGGACATGACAAGCAGTTAGTACTCTTTTAATTCTCTTCTAGAAATACTACTATCTAAATCAGCTAGTCTATTAGTATGTGCTTGACATATTTATGCTCACTCTGCTTTCACCAGAAAACCTGTGGTTATTACTAATTGAAGAGGCAAGTGGTCTTTTATATAGAGGTCGATCCTGAGGTCTTTGGGCACATTAATAAATGTTATGTACTTTATTAAGGCTCATATTGGTTTCTGTGGGAACTCTTAGAACCTTTTATTCTACATCACTGTCATGTAAAAGTCAATTTATGAGTGGGTGGCTTTTGTTTTTTTGGTGAGTCTGTGGTATAACCAGAATCGTAATTGTGTGGAGTGTTATGACTACAATTTATAACTCCAGGTATGCTAGCTGCTGCTGAATCATTCTTAAGGCTCTACCCTAGATCACGCTAGGTGGGTTCCTTAATGGGTCTGAGGCAGATCTACAGCAGCACACATACCATGGGTTAAGGAATAGATTTAACTGAGGACAGAAGAAACTGATAAAGCCATGAAGTAGCAGGAGAAGAGAAGGCAGAGCCTTTGCCCTACCACCCACCCCCACCCCCACTCATCTTCCTACTTTCCTGAGATGCTTTGCTAAATGTACAGGAAAGCTCATATTTCCATCTCTCCACTCTCATTCTCCTTAGTTACAGTACACACGTGAGTGCAACATTGTCAGTGGAGGGGATAAAGATCTTGGTACCAAGCAGTCTGTTTGAGTGATGGTTGTTTATAGGTATGGTCCGGGAAACCAGCTGCCCACTGCCTGGTCACCTTGAGGCCCATGGGAAACTGCTTCCCCCTTCTTCAGGGAAGAAGCCACCTTTCCTGTGGGAAGCTGAACTTTGGGGCAGCCCTTCCTTAGGGAACACCTTCCTCAACCCCACAACTCATCCCAGCTAGATTATTGTTTAGGCAACCCTGAATGAGAACCAGGGGTCACTTTCAGATCCTTCTGATCATTGCTCCTCATACTGCCAGCCCTAGAATAGCGAATGCCAAAAGACAGTTATGAAAGGTCCCTTTAGCTGGCCAAAAAAGTGCATATTTCTGCCTTCTACAATCCTTAATTATGTTATCACAGCCCTGTTCTCTGTTCATGCCTGCCCTCCTTACTTATTGCCTTCCTTATTCCTTACATTGAATGTTCCAACAGCCTTGTAACCAATGTGTCTGTGTCTCCTTCTTTATATTCCTAGGTACATGTTCTTTCTATAGCCTACATTTCCTGATAACTCTCTTCTTCATAAATACAAATGGTATTTATCCTTGAATGGCCTTGGTACCTTATACTCATCAGCTGATGATGCGCAGCTCCCAGTCCCTTGCCAAGTCCAGCGTGATTGATGGTTAATATTGAGTGTGAATTTGATTGGATTGAAGGATGCAAAGCATTGTTCCTGGGTGTATCTGTGAGGGTGTTGCCAAAGAAGATTCACATTTGAGTCAGTGGAGTGGGAGAGGCCGACCCACCCTCAATCTGGGTGGGCACCATCTAATCAGCTGCCAGTGTGGCTAGAATAAAGCAGGCAGGAGAAGGTAGAAGGACTTGACTTGCCGAGTCTTACAGTCTTCATCTTTCTACTGTGCTGATTGCTTTCTGCCCTCAAACATCAGACTCCAAATTCTTCAGCTTTTGGACTGTTGGACTTACACCAGTGGTTGGTCATGGGCTTTCGGGCCTTCAGCCACAGACTGAAGGCTGCACTGTTGGCTTCCTTACTTTTGAGGTTTGGGGACTCAAACTGGCTTCTCCACTCCTCAGCTTGCAGACGGCGTATTGTGGGACTTTTACCTTGTGACCGTGTGAGTCAATACTCCTTAATAAATCTCCTTTATGTATACATATATCCTGTTAGTTCAGTACCTTTGGAGAACCCTGACTAATACACCCAGCTCCCTCAAGAACTTGGAATTCCCAGAAGTTCTCTTCCATCTGTTCTTCTTCCTCTGCCCCTACTTACTACTGCTTATTTGCTGGGCCTGGTGGCCCTGATGCTGCTGTGTCCTGCACTTAGGGTGACATTATTCCTCCTGTTGCTCTGTTGTGCAGAATCTTTCTCGGCAGGCCACAACCCTGAGCCCCCAGGAGAGCACCACCCTCTAATCTAGGTTTGCAACAGTGAAGGGGAAACTCCCTTTCTTTCCCCTTTGAGCCTGGCTCTCTTAGACACCAAGGCCCCTGTGTGTTATAGAATGTGTTGAAATAGCTCATTCAACTGCTTTGTACCACTCATTCTCCTGTTACAACCTTGACCTTTTTCTAGTTGCCTGAAATAGAGGCGAGTTCCAGTATGAGATATAATGCTGATGCCGCACTCAGATTCCCCTCCAGCTAAGAAGTGGGCATTGTGTCAAGCTTACTGAGCTTAGTTCAGGAAGTTCCTGGGATGAGATCTGTCCTCAGGTACTTCCTGCCAACAACCTCCATAATTCACATGCACACACTCACTCCTAACGGAGTGCTCCACGTGTTTTTCATTTATGCCCCAGACCATTTTTGAACCCCTAGCAATGCCCAGACTTAATTTAGATATTCATTACATTTCTGAAAGTTAGACTGTGTAACTTTTCATTTTAAAGACATTCAGTTGTATACAACATATCACTCAGAGCTTTTAAAATGGCTCCTATGATCATACAACTTTTTTTTTTTTTGGCCTCATTTCCTGCCACCTTTAAACACTCCACCCACCCTCTAGGTAAGAGTCCAATGTGTGCCATTCTCTACATGTTACACTTCTCATACCTCCAAGCCTCCACAAGGGTGTCCTCTTCCTGGAGCACACTGCTCTCAATCTATTTGACAAATTCCCACTCAACCTTTGGAGTGTAATTCAAAAGCCAATTTTTGCAAAGAATTCTTCCACACCTGTAGTTCCGTTCTCCTCTGGCTCCTGTGGGCACATACCACACTGAAGGACTTGCTACTCATGTGGTAATTGCCTGTGAGCAGAATCTTTCTCATTAAACATAGCTCCCTGCCAGATGGGATGACCTTGACTTACTCAATTCTATATCTCAACTGAATACAAAGAAAATTAGCAGGGGTTCAATGTTTATTAAGTAGATGGAAAAGTGTGAAGAGAACAACTATACATGCATCTTTAGTTACAAAGCAGATCCACCTTATCACTGTGAATGAACTTCTCGCTACATTTTCAGGTACTCTAGTGGACCGTTTGTTCTCCATCACTGATTGAAGCGCTGCAAAGCCAAGAGGAAGTCTGACAGCTCTGTTGCAACGGTTGAAGGAATAGTCAAGTTTCTGAGTATAAGCGGATCATAAGGCAGAATTCTGAGCCATAGATAAGAACAAAAGGTAGAGTTGGAAGGAAGAAAATGAAAAATGAATGAAGAAGTTTGAGAGGAAAAAAGAGCCAGTAGAGCTCACAGTTTGGAGACGTGAGAAGAGAGAACTGAAAGTAGAAGATGTGGTGGCCACAGGAAGGGGCTGCTGCTCTATGAAAGTTCTGTTTTCCCCTCTTAGTGTGAAGAAGGCAATGTGGCTTGCGGTAAGCTTCACATAGCAGTGAATCAGCCACATGCAGGCCATGGGGACATGTTGGCATTTTCTTACTATTAACATCAGGAAACAAAGAAGCCTCATTAATTTGGATTTTGCTAACATAGAATTTGTAGTGTTAAGGGGATGTGATAAAATGTAGCTTTATACTCTATGCAGAATGCACTATGCAAATTCATAGTATAAATAATCTACTTAAGAAAATCAACTGCTTTCAAGTACCCTCAAGTACTTTTGAAGCACTGATTACATAAAAACAGTGATTAATTTTCCTCATTAACAAGTGACCAAGTATGTTCTCTATAAACATATCATCAGTCTATTGTTGGTTAACTTATTTTAAATTATAAATATATCTGTAAGTAACAGAACTGATTTTCTTGAAAAATATTCATTTTTTTCTCAACTGCAACATGATCTTCTACTCAGATTATGCCCTTTGATGGATTTACCCTGTTCATTTTTAAATATGTATTGAGCATCTGCACCTGAAAGACTTGTGCAACCAGCTGGGGCTGTAAGAGAACCAAGCTCAGACCTTCCCTCAAGATGTGCAGAGTTTAGCTGGAAATTCCTATGTATCCAAAATATCTATAATATAAAAGATAAAAACCAAAAGGTTCCATGAAGGAGACACAGATGTGAATTATTTGGGACTTCAGAAAAGACAAAGATTACAGTAATTTATTCATTTCATTTGTTTATTCTTTTAAGTCTAGAATTTTTAATTTCAAATGCCATGTAGATTAAAAGTATAGAATGTTCTCTGTCCTCAAGGAGTTTACAGTTAGTATCAGGGTTGAGTAGAAAAGGATGTGTGACAGACACAGACTGATAATTAATTAGTGCAGAAAGCGGATGGCCCACGGCCTGCATGGGAGGTGCCAATGCCCACACTAGCAACAAGCTGTGTCTTGAGAGATAGTTAGGAGTTTATTAGACAAAAGAGAACTCCCCTCCACTAACCTCAACCCTTGCAAGGTATTAGAACCAAGTGAAAGGAAGTAGCATTAAAGATTCTGGGAAAATTTAGTAACTGGCAAGGTTAAATGATAGAGAAATGCATAGAGCAGTGATTTGGCCAACAAAGCTGGGAATAGATTATGAACTGACTTAACTATCACAGTAGAGCTTTGGTAGTTCATTTAGGGTTGATATTTAACCAAATCTGAAGAAATTAAGATCTTGAGGTGGTCCTGGGCTTCTGTCTGGCCACCCTGCAATTACAGAACTATCTGTATATGGACCCAGCAAGCCACGAGCACAAGCTGTTTGTTACCACACTTGCTGAAGTAACTACTCACACACTTTTTGTTGGTTATGGGGTGAGGACATCAGCTGAAAGCCAGGGAGGGGAACTAATACTTGTTTTAACTGCTTTAATATATTGAATTAAACATTCCCAGAGTTCAAAGAACCATTCTTTCCTACCTCTCCACCTGCTTATTCAAATGCTACTCTTTTTTGCCTACTTTCGCTAGTGTTTAACCCAAAATATAACCTGGGAAGGAGTCCTCTCGGTATCAGTTCACCTAATTGCTGCTTGGGGAAATTCCATTTCTTCCTGCCTGGATTTACACAATACCTGGTTTCACCTCACAATAGTCTAGGCATTGTTAACCTTAGTGGATACATTTTTACCAATAAAAATCATGTTTATTTGGCAACATACAGTGATTCATGCCCTCTAAAAGTTTACAATCAGAAAGAATAAATGCCGATATAGAGCACATGAAAGAAGTGGAATAATTGTTTGTTTTAAACTGAGTAACAAAAAAGGAAGAATGGAATGTGAAGATAAAACACGGGAGTTGGGAGGGCGGAAACATGGCAAACCTGCCACCAAATGAAAATAGGACAGGCTAAAACCTTACAAGAGGATAAGGTTGATGTGAACACAAATGAGTTTTCTTTATCCTTTTGTTTGTTTATATATGACTTATGTTCTGCATTTCATTCTGCCATTTTCTCTCTTGTTGTTTATATTGAAGGTCATTTTAAAAATAATGTTTCTTGTAAAACTTACAAACAGACATCCTTTGTTGTTTTGGGCAATTTATTACGTACAAGCAAAGTCTATTTGATTTGTCTGGGGTGTCATAGGGACTGGCTTCCAATATTTTCTATGTAGGTGACTTTATGAAGAGTCACCAGCTAATGTAGTTCTACATTTCTGTAGATGGCAGTTACTGTTGTTATAATGTTAGTAAAAAAAAAAATTGAATTTACCAAAAATCATTCAAAGAATTTCTTGAAATGTTCTTATTTTAAATGGTTTTCTAGATTTATAAATAAAATAAGAAAATGTTTATAAGTTTAAGGGGTTAAGGAAAACTACATTTTAAAAGTTCTAATTAATAAATTCAACATGAATTTCAAATTCGAGGAACGAAAAAGTTTTTTAGTAGACAAAAGTTCGCCTTACACATAAAAATGCCATTATGCTTAACTTTAGTTATCTACTCATAACTGTCAACTATACTCAACTGAAACTGAGCCCATTGTTTTTTTCTTCACCTTCTTTAAATTACCTTAATTTTATCCCAGTCATTTAGGGTGGATAAGTTGGAATCCTAATTGATATCACTCTTCTTATCCAGTAATGCAGTAATCAAGATTTCTTCACATGTTTTGTGGGTTCAATTCTATTTCCAAAATTTCTGCTATATTTAAAGCACTTATTATTTCATACCTTAATCAGGGAATAATCTGTGGATTCTGGGCCAGTCTTTTTACCAACTCTTAACGGGTTAGTTATTATTTTATTATTTCCCTTCTCAAATGAAGAAAGCTTACCTCCTAGAGACCTCCCCAGACAACTCTGACCCACTGTATGGTATCTACTCCATACGCCTGATATATATGTGTGTGTGTGTGTGTGTGTATATATAGGTATATATACACACACATATATACACACATGCATATATATAATGCCCTTTATTACATGTTCATAATTTTAATAAATTTAGTCATTTTATGACTTTCAACTTAAAGTCAGAAGTATAAAATCACTTTTACATTTTGTACTCTATTTTATGGTTAAACTTAAATTTTCTAACATTACTGAAGTTTCTCATACATTCCAAACACTTAAAAAATCAAATATAAAAATGTTCTTGTCCTGAACACTAAAGTACTAATACTATACATTTAATTGTTTTCATTTCTGTGTTTCTAAACTATCCCATGAGTAAAAACTACCTACCGATTAAGAAACAAAATTGACCCATGTGAATTATGTAAGGTTGATTATTAACCAGTGATGTTTGAAGAGGACAAATGCCCTGAAATTCATATGTTTCAAGGGTGATTCCACTTGTGCCACTTATGGGCACATTGCATATTTTTTATGCCCAATATGACCACTGGGGACTCAGATTTCCTCCCCTTCAGCTGTCTGTTTTCTCCCAGATTCCAGTTCCCCTTATGCACAGCTGTATTCCTACAAAGGCTGTAACAAACATCCTTTACTACTAGATAGGATTCTGCCTCTCTTTAGCTTTCAGGACACTTAAAGGCCGTAAAATACTACCTACTCCTTCGCAGAGGGAAGCCTGCATTTCTTGCATGATGACAGCTAACTGCCTCACAAAACTAAATGCTTTCTGAATTCCCTATTTTTATCTTACTTTCTTACATCGTTTCTGTTGTGTTAGGCCCTAATTCTGAGAATATTAATGTCATCCATTGGGTTGTACATACTCCACGTGCCATCATTTGACTCAGCAATCTAAAAAATACAGACTGACTACTGACAAATCTAGAGAGAGATTTGGGCTGGTCTTCATAAAATGTGCAGTTTTTGTCTATTAGAATGAATGCATGTGGAAATAAGCAGAACAAACAGTAGAGTCTGAGTGTTGCCAAAGTTCAGGGCTCAAGAGAAATAGAGAGAAAAAGATATAGAAAGAGTGGTTAGAAATATGGGAAGAGGTACAGAATCACATGGAGCCCTAAGAAGCAAGAATGAAAAGAGTTTAAAGAAATAGAGTATGATGGATAGTTTCAAAAACTATGAGGTCACGTGAGATTAAGAATGAGAAAAAATCTTCAAGATTGACTGGAAGAAACCTAGTTGAACCTGGTTTTGATTCAAGTTATGTTCCTAGTATTACTGTCAATCTACTACCTCAAAAACTAAATGATGAAAGTGATTGAAAATTGATCCCTTGAAGACATTCTAAAGCAACTAATTGATGTGGTTCAAAGCTGAAAGATGGTCGTAACTGCCTTTAAGTACATGAATAAGGAAGATTAGTTGTTTACCTTGTTTTGCAAAGTGCTTAATGGAAACAAACATGTTTAAAACATAGGACTACAAGAAATAATCATTAAACAAAAAAAAACATGTTGGGATCTGACAGAGTATCTGGCCTTGGACATCTTCAAGAAGAACATAGGAAATTATTATAAACATATGTATGTATGATTTGTTCAGGAAAGCAGAAAAGTGAAATGATATCTAGGTTTTTGAAAAAGCTTTGTTATGAATTCTCTTGTAAAGGAATTGAGTATTATATTTGAGATGCCTACTAGAATAGCTAGAACATGAACAGTGCTCAAATAATAGTCATCTTGTCGCCAGTTTTACTTATTCATTCATTCATTTCTAAGTTTATGTGCATCACTGTACTAGGAATGCAACATTGAACAAGATACTATACCAACACTCACAAACCTTGCATTCTAGTAGAAGAGGCAAATGGAAAAGATAAACACGTATGAATACAATAATTAAAATTTGTTTATCGTTATGAAGAACCCAAATAAGGGACAGTAGTGCAGAACACCTGAATGGGGTGCTGGGGATGGCTATTGCAGAAACAAATACCTCTTTGAGAATGTAATATTAAGCTCAGGGCTGAATGATGAGGATGTGGCAACCATTCAGAGTAACAGAAAGCACTTTCCATGAAAAGGAAATAGCTTGTCCAGTGATCCTGATACTAGAATGAAGTTTGAGTTTTTAAGGGGCTTGTGTAGTAAAGGTACACAGAGCCAGGGGAAGAGAGGCACAAGAAAAGACTCAGAACCCAGACCATAGAGAACTTTCTGGGCCATGGTAAGAACTTGTGGATTTATTCTAAGTTTGATAGGAAGCCGTGGAAAGATTTTAAACAATGGAGTAATATGGTCTGATTTTTGACATTTTTTTAAAAACACCTCATCTTCTGTGTAGTGAATATATTGGAGGATGGCAGGAGTGGAAGCAAGAAAACTACAAAGCTGATGCAGTTGTAAGAGCAAGAGGGGATGATCACTGGAACAAAGATGGAGATATCTGAGATAGATTTTGTGGACAGTGTTGATAGGACCTGTTGAAATATTGGATATGATGGGTGAGGAAATGTATCCCATAGTAAGTGGGGGTTATAAATAGACATAGAAAATTTAGGAGGTAGGTCAGGTCTAAGAGGGGTATGGGATGAACAGCTGAGACAGTATTTGAACTTATTGAGGTTGAGGTTCCTAGAAGACATTCAAGTGGTGATACCAAAATAAAAGAAAGGTGTCCCATGTAGCTGGTGAAAAGAACATTTACACGCAACTTGCAGTTATTTACAGTACAACCTGTTGACATATAAAAAACTGAATCCAACCTATTTAAATATCAAGAGCACAAAGTTTCTTTACTGGGCTTAATCAGGAAAGATTTCTTATCTTGCATTGTCTATGGCAGTATAGCTAATGGTTACTTTGAATGAATATTCAAAGTTCAAGAATGTAGCCAAAGTTGTTCTTATTCTTCGTCTTGCCACAGGCTGGCTGAGTTGTGATAATTTCAGGTTGGTCTTGGTGAATGACCACAGTCAATAGTGTTTTCATCCAAGAAAAAATTCCCACTCTTGGCTTGTATTGAATTTTACCCTGTAGAACTCAGTATGAACTCATAACTTCAGTCCAACTAGATTTGTCTTTCTGGGACAAATAATCTCACATATTAAAAGTTTTCAACGTTTTTGCCTGCTGTTAGTCATTAGGCAAAAAAACATAATGCTATATGTCTGGATTGTACCTTTAATAAAGCTAGTCATTGGGAATAAAATACTAAATGCACTGAATTTGTCTCAGCTAGAGAGGCTGGTTATATTTTCATTTTTTGTCAGAAACTTTGAAGTCATTTCCTTGAGCAAAATCAACCAGCTATGCACTTTGAGTACCTTTTGCAGGACATTTTATGAGTAGGGATTTTTAAGGTGCATTAAGCCAACATTGTGCTTTAACGACTATATTTTAAGTCATGCTTTCCTTTTTATTTTTCAAGCCCAATTTGGTAGGTGAATACAAATTATTCAAATGCTATTTCTGTCTTAAATCTTAATACTGAAAACTGGTTGGAGCTAAGAGGACTTGAATTAGTAATAAGCACAGGGAGATGAGGATAAAGATCTAAGCTGCCACTGATTTCTTCTAAATATGTACACATATGTAGGGACAAAAAAATAGAGTATTCTTATTGCACATGTAAAAAATTTTGAATATCTGGGGGCATGTCAAACTTGTGTTCCAAAAGTCCTTTCAATATCCTTTAGTAAGTGCCAAATATAGGTCATTCTCATGACAATACAGAGAGGTATGCACCATCCTCACTTTATAGATAAAAATGTTGAAACTTAGAAAACATAGGTAATATGCCAAGAAAATGGATGGATCAAGATTTAAATTCAGGTCTTCCTTCCTACGTAGCTCTTCCTATTATTCTACATCACCATATGGGGAGGTTTGGTACCAGAATCAGGCCACAGAAGTGGATATAATCCATGAGCAGGGTAAAGAATAGCACTGCAATGATAGCTTTGGAAAACTCAGCATTATTCTTGGGTTTAGGGTTTCCCTATGGGAGTGGAAGCCTGTATTGCCCTGTCCTCAGGCCCTGCAGCCCGATCTTAGCAGCCTGGGATAGCACCTATACTAGGCTGAAGATGGGGTGGCTAATGAGGTAAGAAGTAGATATCTGTTGATTTTCAGTGCACCCTGTCTTAGAAGTTACTGAAGGATGTGTTCCAGCAAAATGAGGGAGAAAACCCAGAAAAAGAAAAATGTGAATTCCTGGAATCAAGGAGGGTCTCTTTGACCTTGGGCCATTAAAGAACCCTGGGAATTATGTGGTCAGTCATTGGTGGCAGCCTTCGCTGTTGCTCTGTGCTTAAGACCGTTGGCCTACTAAGAGGTAGACAACTTCTTTGGTGGTTTTTCTCTTTCTTTGCCAAATGCACATAAGAGGAATCATCACAAAGGTTCCCTAAACAACAATACTTGATGTGGTTCCTCAGGGTCACCTCGACAGCCATCTCAAGCTGGGGAGTTGCGGCCCCCTAGTACCATGTTTGTGAAGGCCAAGGTCTTGTCCACACAGAAAACCCTGGCCCCCTTTCCAGGCTTCATTTCTGGTTACTGTCAACCTCTACACCCTTGCTAGATAATGCAGTTTCAGTTCCTCATGGTCCTGGCCAGAAGATGCAAACTGGTGTTATTAGATGAGCTCTGAACAGCAGACATGCCCTACCCACACTTCCTTGTATTAAAAATGAAAAAAACTACAAATATTTAACAACTGGGAGAGTTTAACATAAAATATTGGATTTCATGATTCTCTTTAAAATGCAGGAGATGTGCTGGGTGGTGTGGCTCACATTTGCAATCCCAGCACTTTGGGAGGCTGAGGTGGGCGGATTGCTTTGGCTCTAGAGTTCGAGACCACCTTGGGCACCATGGAGACACCCCGTCTCTACAAAGAATACAAAAATTAGCCAGGCATGGAGGTGTATGCCTATAGTCCCAGCTACTTGGAAGGCTGAGGTGGGAGGATGGCTTGAGCCCAGGAGGTGGAGGTTGCTGTGAGCCAAGATCATGCTACTGCACTTCAGCCTCGGCAATAAAGCCAGACCTTGTCTCAAACAAACAAACAAATAAATAAAATGCATGATATATGGCAATATTGGGCCCATAGACCTCCATGACAACAGAAGGATGGTGCTGAATTGGGCCAGTTTCCTTTAGGAAGAGTGAAAACAACAGGCAAGTTAATTTCTCACTCATCCTGCCACATATAGCGGAACTTTAGCTTGGAAAAATGAAAAACTTGCCTATAGATATATGACTTAAGTCGGGATTTGAATTCGGAACTTTCTGTCTCTAAAGTCCAAATGCTTTCTATTGCACAATGAAAGACTATTTAAAAATAAAGTAGAAGCCAATTTTTTTTTTTACCAAAAAGGTTAAAAATGTTAATTAAGTCTATCAATTTTGTTGATTCCATCTCCCAACATTTTTCACCTATGAAAAGAGAACTCCAAATGATGACTTGCGTAAACATGAAGCAGATTGTCATTGTTTAATTGTGTTCTATTTAAGTTGCCCCAATCTTCCCCTTGACAACCAAATTACAATGTACTGTACAAATATTTTCATAATTCGTAGCCCACTGACTATGTGCCAAATGTCTGTGATCTAAAAATTGTTATAAAATATGTGTGTATATATTATAGATTATATATATACATTCACACACACATAGACGTGCACATTTCCCTTGCCTAATTTTCTTTTTTAAGTAGCTGTCTTCCATTAAAATTATCAATAACCAGAATATAATCTAGATTTCTAGAAGTAAAAATGGTATATATTTAAGGTATAGAACATGATATTTTGACATATGTATACATTATGAAATAGTTACAGCAGTAAAGCGAATTAACATATCCATCACCTCAAACCACTATGATGTGTGTGTGTGCGTGTGTGATAGGAACACTTAATATCCACTCTCTTAGCAAACTTCAAGTACACTATACAATATTAATATCAGTAGTCACTGTGCTGTAGTCTCCAGAAGTTATTCATCCTGCATAACTGAACCTTTGCACCGTTTGACCAATATCTCCCCATTTTCCCTTGCTTCAGCCCCTAGCAACTGCCATTCTACTTTCTGTTTATGAGTTTGACATTTTTGATTCCACATATAAATAAGGTCATACATTGTTTGTTTTTCTGTGTCTGGATTATTTCACTTGGCATAATGTTCCCCAGAGTCATTCTTGTCAAAAAGGGCAATATTTCCTTCTTTTTAAAGGATGAATATGATATTTCATCATCTATATGTATATACCACATTTTCTTTATCTGGTCATCCATTGGCAGACACTTAGGTTGTTTCTGTATTGTGGCTGTTATGAGTAATGCCTTCATAAAGCTGGAAAAATATTTACTATTAAAAAGACTGACTCTATGTGTTAGTATAATCAAATACAGCTTACTGTAAATCTCCAGCATTTGAAGTGCTATCCATAGGAATGTAAAAGTTGTTCAGTGTGCTGTCAAGAAGGGAAATTGGTACATAGACACTAAATTCATGGAAGATGAATCTCATGCAAGCCATATGGTGTGTGCGTATTAGAGGTAGGGTTGATGATTATTTGTGGAATGTAGAGGAAAGATTCCCTCCAGAAAGATTTCATAGACTTTAAGTCACTAACATTTGTGACCTGAAAGTAGGCTTCCCACAGTAAGCCTTAACAAAATCAATTACAATAAATTCTTAGACATCTAGAATTGTTCATAGAAAACCAACATTCTAACATAAAGGTTATGGCCCAATAATTTTTTAAAAATAATTTTGAAGGTAAATTCTTCTTGAATATCATATTATAAGTATGTTCTTTCTTAATAGACTATGGTATACATAATTTAGTTTTCTTGATCACTTAGGATCACCATTGAAACATATATTAGCCTCATCTTGAATTCAAGGATGGCACTGGGGCTTATTCAAGTATAAATGACCACTTGCCCCGATGTGGTTTTTTCCCCCAAACTTTTAAGTTTAGGGGTACATGTGCAGGATGTGTAGGTTTGTTACATAGGTAAATGCATGCCATTGTGGTTTGTGGTACAGATCATCCCATCACCCAGGTCTTAAGCCCAGCATCCATTAGCTATTCTTCCTGATCCTCTCCCAATGTGTTTTTTTTTTTTTTTTTTTTTTTTTTTTGAGCTCTTATGCTGTGTTAAGTTCTGTTTATAAATACACCGTTAGTTTCTCAAGGAATCAATTGTCACATCTTCATTTCTTGCTACCTTTAATTTATCAAATTCAATAAGCCTTTCTGCTTAGTCTTAAAGTTTTGATATGTAGTGGGTCAGGAAATCAATCAGGATTACTGGAAGTCTGAAGGCTTGCTTATGAATAGCCAACACAGGCTTCTTGACATTGATTTTGTCTCCAAAGGGCTGTGGTTTGTTCTGTCTTTGGCTAAATTATGGAATGATGGGATGCTTGGTGAGAGAGTGCTATATAACTGAGTTCTTGTCTATATCTGATTATTTAGATATACTATTTTCCAAGTTCTAATAAATATGAAAGCACAAATGAACATAGGTAGAAATGAATAAAAGGTAGCTTGTGGCCTGAATACATCTTTCAACTGTGACTTAATTAAAATAAGAGGTAGGATTTAGAGGGAATTTTAGGTGCATGTAAGACCCTCAAGTTTTCCATAAAAAATAATGCATATAGAGTTTTAGGGTCTACTTTACTGGGGGTTGGATACAGAAAGGAGAGAGGGGCAAAAGAATGAAGTCAGAGTGGCAGAAAGAATGCTCATCTCTCCAAGTGGGCTTTGGACAAAGACTCAAATACCATGGCTACTAGGGGACAAAGATGCATGGTGTGGGGGAACAGCAGGGTGTGGCGAGGGAATGAGTGGTACAATCCTAAAGACAGCAGTGAATCCCTGTGGTGGGTAGAGTATTTATAACCATCTGCTTTTTGTATAAAGTGCTTTGAGAAGCTGTCTGATCCCTCTGATGTCTGATGGGCAGGGATGCCTGATAGTCTGAGTTTCTTCTATTTATGTGATCCTAGGGGAGTTTCTCTTCCTCACCTATACCTGGACATCTGAGAACAGAGCACCTTTCTCTTCACCCTTTGGTAAAGGATTCTAGTTTATATTTAGTTCTTTAAACATCCACTGGAACTGAAACTAACATTATCTTCCAGTTCTCTCCATGTTAACCCAGAGATCTCGAGTTTAGCCTGCAGAAGTGCTGAACCACCCAGAGTTGTTAGCCAAAGTGTGAGGTTGAGGGCATGGTCTTCAAGACTGCCAGGTTGGCCCAAACTTCTGACAGCAACTGCAAGGAGTTTGGGTCTAACTACAAAGTAAGGAGCCCAGTCACCAAGACTTCCCTCACTTCTGACATCAACTGCAAGTATGAGGGGTTCCCAAAACCATCCTCAGGTTCAATAATTTGCTAGAAGGACTGACAGAACTCCCTGTAGACTGTATACTCACAGAAAAGAATGCAGATGGAAAGGAAGAGTGGAGGGCAAGGTCTGGGAGGGCAGCAAGTGTCTTCTGTGTCCTCTGGATGTGTTACCTTTTACAGCATCCATGTGTGACCATATGCATGGAGTATCAACAACCTGGGAAGCTCTTCCAAGCTTCAGTGTCCAGAGTTATTAGGGCATCATTACATAGACATGATTGATGGATTTATTTTCCATGTGGCTGAACTCAGTCTCAGCTGCCCCCTTCCCAGGAGTCAGCTGATATGTGACCCAAGGGACTGACCGTGAGTCATCTCTTTAGCCCAGACAATAAGGTATGGTCTGAGGAGTCCATCATGAATAACAAAAACACTCCTATCACTTGGGAGAGTCTACGGGTTTAGAGGTTACCTCCCTGGAGCCAAGGACAAAGGTCAGACCTTTCTTGGCCAAGGCTAAATTCTTTACTACACATGAAAAAACCCAGATTGTAAATTGCCACAGAAAAATTACAGCCCATTTAATTTTGATTAATTGAAAAGGAAAGTCAGGGTAATCTATTAGACTAGGTGCTACTTATTTAGGCAGAACTTAATCAAGAGACAATACATATACACTTACATTTTGACCTAGAAATATCCCTGCTAGGATTTTACCCTGAAGATACACTTTCATCAATTTGAAAACACATATGCACAAAGTTACTCATTTCAGCATTTTTTGTTCTGCAAAACATTGGAAACAACTTGAATGTCCCAAAATAAGAGAGTGTTTGAATAAACAATGCTACATCCACACAGTGATGTACTGTGTAACTGTAAGAGTGAGAAAGATCTCTATGGATTCATATAGATACATTTCCAAAACATCTTGTTAAGTGAAAAAAATAAAGGGTAAAAGAATACACTACTCTTTGTGGAAAAAAATATACATGTGTCAACTTCTTGGTACAAAAGAAATACAAGCAGGATGAAACAGAAACTAATAAAATTGGTTTTCTACAAGGCATGGATGGGAAAAGGGCAAAAAGAATAACAGAATGGCAATGGAGTAGGGACCTTCCTGAATTCAGATTTCTCTGAGTATACCTGTTTGCATAACTCTGACACTTAGAATCATTGCACTATTTCACAAACCCCAAAAGACAAATGAATGCTAATTAAAATCAACCAGGATGTAGGTGAAATAAAAATAGAATACAAATAGCAGTGAATGAAGCTAGCTGTATTACAGATAAGAACAACACTGAAGGAGTTGGGGGGCAGAAAGAACCTACCTACCTAACTTTGAAAAACATTAATTATGACGTGTGTTAGTCTGTTCTTGCATTGTTATAAAGAAATAACTGAGACTGCATAATTTCTAAAGAAAAGAGGTTTAATGGGCTTACAGTTCTGCAGGCTATACAAGCATGGAGGTAGCATCTGCTTGGCTTCTGGTAAGGCCTCAGGGAGCTTTTATTTTTTATTTTTCTTGAGATGGAGTTTCGCTTTGTCACCCAGGTTGGACTGCAGTGGTGCAATCTCAGCTCACTGCAACCTCCACCTCCCGCGTTCAAGCGTCTCTCCTGCCTCAGCATCCTGAGTAGCAGCTGAGACTACAGGCATGTGCCACCGCACCTGGCTAATTTTTGTATTTTTTTTAGTAGAGACAGGGTTTCACCATGTTGGCCAGGCTTGTCTCCAATTCCTGACCTCAAGTGATACCCTACTACAGCCTCCCAAAGTATTGGGATTACAGGAATGAGCCACCATGCTCAGCCCTCAGGGAGCTTTTAATCATTGCAGAAGGCAAAGACAGAGCAGGCACATCACATGGCCAAAGCAGGAGTTGGGGGCAGGGCGCATAAACTTAAATAAACACAGATCTCTTTAACACTCACTCACTATTGTGAGGACAGAACCAAGCCATGCAATGACAACACCAAGCCATGAGAAATTTGCCCTCATGATGCAAACACCTCCCACCAGGCCCCACCTCCAACACTGGGGATTACATCTCAGTATAAGATTTGGCAGGGACATAGATCCAAACTCTGTCAACATGTACTATAAGGTTAAGGACAAACAGAACTGGACAGAAACATCATTTGCTAGTGAGTAAATTTGTTTTCTGTCTGGGAATGTACTAACTATTCCGTAACTAAGATTGAGCAAATAAATAAATATATTGTGAGAAATGAGGGCCAGATTTTTCGTTGTTAAAGAGTAACAAGGAAAAGAAAAAAGCAAAACTGAACTCTGTGGTATTACATTAGAATTGGGTGTATGAATATGAATTTACTTCTAAATATATATATACACATAGATAGGCATAGATATTAAATATAGCTGTGTGTGTATGGGTTCATATACATGAATATATTTGTATCTCTGATAGCTGAAAGGGCCTATAAAAATGACATGGCAGTAACAATGAGTATACCTTTGTACGCATATCTTGGTTTTTAAATTCATTCTCCAAAAAAAAAAAAGAAAGAAACTAGGCATACCTGGAAAAATAGTTGACTCCAGGGCTGGGACAGAAAAAATACTAAGTTAAGCCTCGAACATTTTGTGATGCCAGAGGATGATGAACTGCTCAAAAAATAATGGGGCCATGCCAAAAAGACACAGGGGCCAACCTGAAGGAGCTCTTAATGACCAAGGCTGGAATCATTTGAGAAAAAAATAAATAATGATAATGGATTATCACTCATAGAATAAAACACCCATTACCTTTACACTGTTATAATAATATTTCATTGAATAAATAAGTACATTAGGAAGTAGGGACATGTCTTTCTTTAAATATAATTTAGCTAATCAACATAGAAGATACTATTAAAGGAGGACATCACCATTAGGTAAACACCACAGTTATAATTGTTACAGAAAATAATCATTGATTGGTGCTAAAATTACTGGGTGAAATTATGATGAGTAATGGTATGTTTGCATAATCTCAAAGAATCTAATAAGATATTTATTAACTGTGGAGGGAGAAACAATAACTTTACAGTGGAGAAATCTAGAAGACACCATCATCACCAAGTGATCAAAGTTAACATCACCAGTATTAGGAAAACCCTAGAATGGTACTCATCAATTGCATCAGATTCCACCACTTATGGGGAAAGCCCACGTGCTAGGCTGCCTGCTTTATGTGTTCTCCAAAGTCCAGATCCTGGGATAATCAAAATACTGAAATCTAGACAAGGAAATATGAGTTCTTCATCATGGAACTATGTTTAATAACCTAGACAAAACTTTCATTAATCTTATTTCAATGGTTTGGTATACTTCACATAATTTATCTTTGGGAACAAAGTATTTTGTTTTCTATGTCTTTTTCCATTGTCTATGTGACCACTAAAAACAGTGTGTTTTTAATTCTTAATAAAATATGTAATATATTTAAATAAAAACATTACCTTTACCTTGGCTAAAAACACAAACCAAAAGAAAAACCCCATGAGTAAATTAGTTCTTCATAATAATAGGAAATAGTCAGGGATTATATGTACTGCTTCAAAGCTAACCTCACCTCTAAGTGACCCTAGATAACCATCTATGAGACAGTGTTGAACTATTGGCTCAGCTTTCCCAAGAGACTGGGAAGCCTCCCACTCCCTTAGCTTCTCTTTTGAAGTGAGCACTCAAGTAAGTCTGATCCTAGTATTACAACCACCTGTTAATATCAAGTGAGACCCTTGCTAACTACACAGTGCCTGCCCATGTATGTCTTCTTGACCACTGAGTCCTTTCAGATGTGTGCTTCAAACAAGCCAAACCACATGCAGCAGACTGGGTATTGAGTGCACTTTTGCTGCTGACTCTCAAAACTGAGACCATATATTTTCTAAATTACCACCGACAACCTCTACAAAAGGCTCGGTCTCACGATGCTGTATGTATATGTCTGAGATACCAAAGGGTGTTAGGAGAGCTAAGAGGTTACAAAGAAAATTAATTAATGGCCACAAGTAGCCAGTACCAGTCATCTTCAGAGAATGCTTTAGTCCCACTTTTTTCTCACTGTTAGGATCATTTCATGACAGTGATTTTTAACTGTAGAATTCAGTACAAACTATACTTGATCCTCTACTTACATATCATTAAGAGAAATCTAAATTCCACAATTAAAATGCCACAGCTTATTCATATACTAAAATTCTTATTAGGACATTCATTGAACCATGATACTATTTGGATTTACAAACTCTCTGGATAGAGACTGACAAGAAAAAATCTTGAATCCTCAATTATCTTAAAATACATAGATGATAGTCACTTACGCCACCTCGAAAAACTTTTTCTTGTTCTTCCTAATCTTATAGATCAAAGGTTGCCTAACCAATATTCATTTTAAATTGATACTTTCATTTTAGCATTCAGTTTTATTTGGGCATTGCTTGCATCAGTTTTTAACAATTTTCTTAAGATATAATTTATATACACCATACAATCTACCTATTTAAAGTGTATAAATCAGTAGTTTTTAGTATGTTCCCAGAGTTACATAACCATCACCACACTCCAATTTTAAAATATTTTTGATCACACCAGGAAGAAACACTGTACCTATTATTACTTACTCCAATTTGCTGCTTTCCTTCCCCCCCAGCCCAAGACAACCAATTTTGTAGCTGCTTTCCTTCCCCCCCAGCCCAAGACGACCAATTTTGTAACTTTTGTCTTTAGCTTTGCCTGTTCTGGACGTGTCCTATATATGGAATCATGTAACGTGTGTTTTGTGACTGGCTTTCCTTTATGTGTTTTCAAGGTTCATCCATGTTGTATCATGTGTCAAGACTTCATTGGTTTTACTGATGAATAATATTCCATTTTAAGGGTACACAGGTTGAGTATCCCTAATCTGAAAATACAACATTTGGAATGCGCCACAATTTGAGACTTTTTGAGCACCAACATGACACCATAAGGAAAATTCCACACCTGATACCTTTGCTTTCTGATGGTTCAGTGTACACAAACTTTGTTCCATGCACAAAATTACTTATTGTATAAAATTACCTTCAGGCTGTGTATATAAGGTGTATATGAAACAAAAATGAATTATGTGTTTACACTTGGGTCTCATCCCCAAGATCTCTCATTGTGTATATGAAAATATTCCAAAATTCAAGAAAATAAAAAATCAGAAACATTTCTGATCCCAAGCATTCTGGATAAAGGATACTCAACCTGTACCACATTTTATTTACATACTTATCAGTTGATGGATTTTGAACTGTTTCTACTTTTTGATTATTACGGATTATGCTGCAGGGAACATTCATGTAAAAGTTTTTGTATGGATGTACATTTTCCTTTCTCTTGAGTACTGACCTAGAAGTAAAATGCTGAGTAAAATGATATGTTTACATTTAATATTTTGAGGAGTTGCTAAACCGTTTTCCAAAGCACCTGTCCTATTTTATATTCCCACTAGCAGTGTATGAACGTTCAAATTTCATCACATCCTTGACAACACTTGTTATTGTCTGTCTTTTTAAATGTAGGCATCCTAGTGGGTGTGAAGTATCTAATTGTGGTTTCAATTTGCATTTCTTTAGTGGCCAATGATGTTGTGCCTATGCTTTTCATGTGCCCATTGACCATTTTTATGTCTTCTTTGGAGAAATGTCTATTCAGAGATTTTGCCTTTGGCTTATTTATTCTTTAAGAATAATTTTAAAATTATTTTTATTTGTGTTTGACACAGAATTGTACATATTTATAGGGTACAGTGTGATGTTTCGATGCATGTGTACACTATATTATGATCACATCAGGATAATTACCATATCCCTCACTTTAACATTTATTGTTTCTTTGTGGTGGTAACACTCAAAATATTTTAGTTATCTTGAAATACATATTACATATTTATTAGTTTTATAATTGAGTTATAAGAGTTCTTTATATACTATGGATACCAGTCCTTTTTCACATCTGTGATTTGCAAATACGTTCTCCCATTCTGTAGGTGGTCTTTTCACTTTCCTGATGGTATCCTTTGAAGCACAAGTTTTTATTTTGATTAAGCCCAATTTGTCTATGTTTTTCTATTGTAGCTTATGCTTTTAGTGTTATATCTAAAATACCATTGCTGAGGTCACAGGTTCACAGTGATTCACTCAAATGCTTTAAGAGTTTTACAGATTGTTCCTTACGTTTAAGCCTTTGATCTATTTTGAGTTAATTTTTTTGCATGGTGTAAGGAAAGCGTCCAGGTTCATGTATTTGCATGTGAATATTCAGTTTTCCTGGCACTTTTTGTGGAAAAGATTGTTCTATCCCCCAGTGAATTATCTAGGCACCCTTATTAAAGGTCAATCAATCATAAATGTAAAGGTTTATTTCTGAACTCTCAATTCTGTTTCATTGGTCCTACATATCTATATTATGCCATTACCACACTATCTTGATTACTATCCCTTTGTAGTAGCTTTCTACTCAACAAGTGTGCATCCTCCAGCTTTGTTCTATTTAAAGATTACTTTGTCTATTCTTGGCTACTTGCATTTCTATATGAATATTAGGGTCAGTTTGCCAATTTCTCCCAAACCCTATTGGCTAGGATTTTGATAGGGATTTGATTGTATCTGTGGGCCAATTTAGAGACTACTGCCATTTTAACAATGTTAAGTATTTTGCCTTGGGAACGTAGATTGTATCTTCATTAATTTGTGCATTCTTTATTTAATTTTTTTCTTTTTTAGTTTCAGAGTATCAGTTTTGTACTTTTATTGTTACGTTTCTAATTACTGTATTCTTTTTGATACCTTTACAAATGCAGTCATTTTTACATTTCATTTTTAGATTGTTCATTACTGGTGTATAGAAATACAGTTGGTTTGTATTGATGTTGACCTTATATCTAGAAACCTGCTGACCCTGTTTATTAGTTCTAAGAGCATTTTAGTGAATTCCTTTTGATTTTCTAGATCCACAGTCATGTCTTGTATAAAGAGATAGTTCAATTATTGCTTATCTATCTGAATACCTTTTGTTTCTTTTTCTTACCTAACTGTACGGACTAGAATTTCTAATACAATGTTTAACAAAAGTAGGAAGAACAGATATTGTTCTCTCATTTCGATCTTAAGGGAAAAGCCATTTAGTCTCTCACCAGTAAGTATGATAGTAGTAGTAGATTTCTTCATGGATGTCTTCTATCAGGCTAGGGAAGTCCTATTCAACCTCTTCCTGGTATTCCTACTTTGTTGAGTGTGCTTATCATGAAAGAGTTTTGGATTTTGTCAAATGTTTTTTCTGTGTCCATTGAGATGATTATATGGTTATTTTGCTTTATTGTATTGATAGTTTGTATTACACTAATTGATTTTATGACACTAAACTATGTGTTGTTATGATAATTCCAACTTGGTCATGGTATATAATAACTTTTTATGTTGCTATATATGGATTGGTTGTATTTTGTTGAAAATTTTTGCATCTATATACATAAATGTAGTTTTCTTGTGATGTCTTTCTTTTCTTTTTTTTTTTTTTTTTTTTGAGACGGAGTCTCGCTCTGTCACCCAGGCTGGAGTGCAGTGGCGGGATCTCAGCTCTGCCTCCCGGGTTCACGCCATTCTCCTGCCTCAGCCTCCTGTAGCTGGGACTACAGGCGCCCACCACCTCGCCCAGCTAGTTTTTTGTATTTGTTTAGTAGAGATGGGGTTTCACCTTGTTAGCCAGGATGGTCTCGATCTCCTGACCTCGTGATCTACCCGTCTCGGCCTCCCAAAGTGCTGGAATTACAGGCTTGAGCCACCGCGCCCGGCCTTTGATGTCTTTCATTTTGATATTAGGTTAATACTAGCCTTTTAAAATGGGTTGGGAAGTGTTTTTCCTCCTCTATATTTTGGGAAATGTTTGTTAAAAATCACTATTAATTATGTGTTAAGTATACTATAGATTCACCAGTGAAGCCAACAGGGCCTGGCCATTTCTTCATAGAAAGTTAAAAAATTTCTAATACAATTACTTTACTTTGTACAGGCCTCTTCAAATTTTCTACTTAATCATGGGTCAGTTTTGCTATTTTCTAGGAATTTTCTCATTTTATTTAAGTCATCAATTTGTTGGCATATACTGGTTTACCTCATTCTCTTATAATCCTTTTCATTTCTGTAAGGTCAGTAGTGATGCCCTCTATTTATTTCCAGATTTTAGTAATATGCTCTTCTCTCTCTTTCTTTCTTTTTTTTTTTTTTTTTTTTTTTTTCCTGGTCAGTCTACTAAAGGTTCATCAATTTTATTGATCTTTTCAAAAACTAATTTTTATTTTCAATGATATGTTCTGTTTTTTATTGTCATTGTTAACTTCTAGTCTTTATGATTCTTTCTGCCTTGTTCTCTTCTTTTTTCAGTTTCTTAAAGTAATACGTTAGCTTATTGATTTGAAATATTTTATCTTTTTCCAATTTACATATTTCTGGCTAAGAATTTCCCTTTATGCATGGCTTTAGGTGCATCTTGTAGGTTTTTGCATGTTGTGATTTTGTTTTCATTTATCTTTAAATATTTTCTAATTCCCATTGTGATTTCTTCTTTGATTCTTATTTAGGAGTGTGCTGTTTAATATTTACATATTTCTGAATTTCCCAAGATTTTGAAAAATTTGTATAAATATATGAGGTACAAGTGCAATTTTGTTACATGCATAGATTGCATAATGGTCAAGTCAGTCTATTTTGGAGACTGTTCCTTGTGTATGTGAGAAAAATGTGTGTTCTGCTGTTGCTGAGGAGAGTGTTCTGTAAATGTCTGTGAGGTACAGTTGGTTTATACTGCTGTTAACATTTTCTGTATTCTTGTTAATCTTCTGCACAGCTGTTCTAACCATTATTAAAAGTAGAGTATTAAAGTCTCTAACTATTATTATTGAATTGACTAATTGTGCTTTCAATTCTGTCAGTTTGCTTAATGTATCTTGAGATTCTGTTTTTATGCACATATGTATTTAAAACTGTTGTATTTTACTGATGGACTGGCATTTTGTCCTTATAAAATTGTCTTGTCTCCAGTTACATTTTTTTTTTTTCTTAAAGTCCATTTTGGCTGATACTAATGTAGCCACTCCAGTACTTGTATGGTTGTTGTTTGCATGGTATAACAGACAGTAGATATGTATTTATAGAACTTATTATACTAACCTATTTACCTTTTCTGGTCCTCTTCATTTCTTCCTGTGAATTCAAATTACCATCTGGTGTCATTTCTGTACTTCAATATGTCTTTCTCCTACCTCAATCCTTTGTGCTGTTATTGTCAAATATGTTAAATTTCTATATTATAGACCAAACAGTATAATTATACATTCATTATTTTAAGGTATTTCATTTAATCAGTTAGGAGAAATTCAAAAATGTGAAATTATATTGTTTTTTGTAGTTACCCACATAATTACCACTGACATTCTTTTTCTGTGTGTGTATAGATTCAAATTACTATCCGATGTTATCTGCTTTCAGCCTGAAAGTTTTCTTTAGCATTTCTGGAAAGGCAAGTCTGTTAGCATTACATTCTCTCAGTTTTTATTTCTCTGGGAAAATACGTATGTTGTCTTCATGTTTGTTAATGTTATTAAATATTTTCTTAATTGACAGATTTTTTTTTTTCTTTCAATGCTTTGAGTATAGCATCCCACTGGCTTCTGGTCACTATCGTTTAATGAAGAAAAGTCAGTGGTGGATCTTATTGGGGTTCTCTTGTACTTGGCATGTTATTTTTCTTTACCTATTCCAAAATTTTCCCTTTTTGACTATGATGTTTCTGGGTATGGATTGCTTTATGCTTATCCTAAAGTTTGTTGAATTTCTTGGAGGTGTAGATGAATGTTTTT
Source organism: Macaca thibetana thibetana (assembly GCF_024542745.1). NCBI lineage: Eukaryota > Metazoa > Chordata > Mammalia > Primates > Cercopithecidae > Macaca > Macaca thibetana. Next base: position 67,256,423 of record NC_065583.1, on the reverse strand, counting down.
TAATCAAATTTGGAAAGTTTTCAGCTATTTTTTCTTTGAATATTTTTTCTGTCTTTTTTCTCTTTTTTCTTTTGGTCTTCCATTTCATGTCTCTTGGTGCATTTAGAGGTGTCTCACATTTCTCTGAGGTGCTGGGGGTTTTCTTATTATTATGCTTTCTTTTCTTGTTCTTCAGATTGCATAATCTTCATCAGTGTATTTTTCAGTTCATTGATTCTTTTTCTGATGGCTCAAATCTATCATGGAATTTTTCATATGATTATTCTACTTTTCAACTCCAAAATTTCAATTAGATTCTTTTCAATAATTTCAGTTTATTTATCAATATTCTCTGTTTGATGAGTCATTCCCATCATACCTCCCTTTAACCATTCTTTATAGTTCAAAGTTGGGTATGGAGGCTGGTTCAATTAGATATACTAGAAAATTGTTTGAAAAGTTGGGGCAGAGGATGACCTTCTACCCTCTGAATGATTTGGGTATGGATATGAGGCCTAAAACTGCTACAGCTCTTTTTGCTACCATGAGGTAAGTTAACCTGAGGATTAAGCCAATATATATGAAGGAGGAGAATAATAAAATATCTAAGGAAACTGAAACACTGGTTGAAACACTGATGATGTCTTAACCTCTGAATCAAATAGCATTGAAGTTTTACCTAATAATACTTTCAGTTATATGAGCTAGGAAATATTTCTTGTTAAGATAATTTAACTTGTGAAAGTATCCAGTAGTTTCAACTAATTAAACAGGTTTTAGGAAGGACTCATCCTAAGTAGTGAGAGAAACACATTGTATTAAATAGTAAGTTTTGTCATTAAATTTGTCTAGCATATATCTGTTGTGCTTTTCCCCTGATATTTTACTTAATGTATATTGTTTTGTATGACCTAATTATTGTACATTAATAATTAAAACAGTAGAACAAAAGTGTTAATGGATTTACAGCCATAAGACAAAAGAGCAGTAATCTGGAATTAAACTCATTTTTAAGACAACCCTGGCTTAGAAGATAAATATGAATATGCAAAGCTTGATAATTTATTTATCAAGTTATCTAGAGTGTTTGGTTGCTGGTGACATTGTTATGTTTAATTTAACTTAGCAAATTGTGGTTCTTTCCCTTTGTATGAGTAGGCACCAACTCCTGGCACTAAAACAATTATTAGGGGACTGGGATTTACAAATATTCCCAGAAAGAGAGAGAATAATATAAAGTTAGATGAAGAGTAGTAGATTTTTTGAGCCTGTTTGGCAAGAGGTAGATAAGAATAAGGCAAATATAGGAAGAGGGAGTTCATGAGTAACACATGGAAAGAGAATTTACAGGGCTGTGATCAGGAAACGAAAAAAATGAGTCAATGTATCTTGTGCCCTAACCCTGTATGGAAGAAGAAAATAATTATGAAAATATACACTGGATTTCAAAGAGAAAATAAACCTTCAGTTTTTAGCCTCCCTATGTTTTAGCACTGAGCAACCAGAGAACTTTTGAGATTACCAAGTGTAAACTTTGACCTCAATATTTAGGGCTAGTTTTAATATCTTTGGTTCCACTTTTGCTAACTCTTTAAGCCAGCTGTGGGGCACACTGATTTTTCTCTCCTTGTGGCGTGCAGCCTGGCTTCCTTTCTCTGGTTCTCTCACTCTTTGGCATAAAAGGAGAAGCAATGAGAGGACCAGTCTGCCAGAGTAGGAGTCAAGGAACCAAGCTGGATGCCTGCAAGACTGCAGACAAGTTCCTCTGAGCTGCAGGGTGAAGAATTTGAGCCTGCTCCTTATCCCTTATTATTTGAAACAACTAAATGGCATTTGACAGTGTCAATATTACCAAAAATTAAGAAACTACAGGCTGACAGCAAAGTAGATAGAAGAGTGTGTCTGAATACATCAGTATCTCTGTTTTTTTTTTTTTTTTTTTTAACACATTTTAATTAGGTACCTTGGACCTGCAGGCATACAGCACTGCTATTTCATCTACATTTGGATTATATCTTCACAAATTATTCTGTTGATCAAGTGAAGTCAACAAGAGGACAATAGTTAAGAATCACAGAAACCAAAAAGCCAGTGAGGAGATGTCTGTGAGGCCCTTCACAGGTAGTTTCTAGTAATGAGAGGTTACTATATTCTTTGGCTGTGAAGAAGAGCTAGCAGCGTGTAAAACAGACTCACAGAAAAATTCAGAAGATTGTATTTGAAGTCTGGCCTCTCTTTGCTACTCACTAGCTGTATCACCTTGGGTAGGGCAGGCACTGAATTTTAGGTATTATCTTTACTTGTAAAATGGAGATGATGATAAAACCTTTTCCTGCCTTCCATGTGGTTTGTTGTGAGATGCAAATAAAATAAACACCTGAGAAACTACTTTATAAAGTAGAATGTGCAGTCTGCTAAGTTTTATGACTTTCTAGATGCGAGCGATGTGTTTCTAGCTGCCAAAGGATATTTGTTCATGAAATCCACAGATTATTTTAATAAGACTTAGCATACACAGTGATTTCTACCTGTTCACCCATTTAATTAACACAAGTTAAGTTCTAGCAAACTCAGTGTGAGTTTTACCTTTGTCTTTTTTTGCTGGCATTGCAGAGACTTTTATAGATATGCTAACTATCTAAGAAACTGTAGGAGACAAGGGTGAGAATAGGAAAAATTGAAAATTTAGGAAGTGAATGGATAGGCCCTAAGACAATAATTAGCCCCTAAAAAATAGAGGTATTGCTAAAAATTTATAAGACCCTCACCAATACGCTCATTCATATCTTGATACTTTATAATCATAATGCGGAAATATGAAGAACCACATATAATAATTATGATGTTTATGTTTTCTTCAAATTAGCAGATTTCTTATGAAGTGGGGCAATGTGTGATTTAAAAATAATAGTGTTTTTAGGGCCTTTTAATTGTTATGTTTCCAGAAACATGGAATTGTTATTGTGCTAAGGAAATAATTGATACTATCCTGATTCCCCACTTGCATTTATTGCTAAGGACAGTAAGTTCAGAGTGGCAGTGTCTCGTCACAACCTCTCTGTTTGGCACCACCAAATATTGTAGTTGACTTACCCAGGCAAAGAAAAAAATAATTATCAGAAAAACATTTACTTTGTAGGTCAACATTTTCCTTCAGACCACACAATGTGGGAAACAGATGCCAGGGACCCCTGGTCTGATTGCCTTTGGAAATATACCAAAAACACCCAAAGTCAAGAGAACCCTGCTTTTTAAGGTACAACGAAAAGACATAGCATAGACAGTCCTATAAAGAAGAGAATTATAAACAATGGCCTAATATAAATTTGAGTAAAATAAGGGATTGGAGTGCAAACAACATGAAGTTTTTTCCCAAGCTCCTGTGGTCTGAAAAAAGACATTCTTCTAAGAAAATGTGTGTGTTTGTGGATGGGTGTTTGTGTGTGTGTTCACAAGCTTGAAATTCAACAAATATGGGAAAGCAATTGTTGTAGGCCATAAGAAAAAAATAGGCAATTTTTATTAAAAGGTGATGCTGGAAATAGATTTAATTGATTAGATTTGAAATACATTTTGTGGATAAGTATGACCTCTGGTGTTAATCTAGGGAAATCCTCTCACTTATATGCCTTAATGGAACAAAAAGAAGCAAATTTAATTTTCTGAAAGCTTATCACTGGAAGTCATGGCCCTTGATCTGCGCCTTTTTTTACCCCCAATGTTTCTTCATTTCCTTCCTCTCTTCTCTCTATAGTCACAAGTATAAATAAGTATCTCCTATGTGCAAAGGACTATCCATGTGGAAGAATATTGCCTTTGTTGCTTCATTTAACTTTACATGTTACATGTATCTCTACAATCCTGTATAGGAAAAAAAAAGAAAAAATTATGTCATATACATTTTAAATGTCTACATATAAACATAAAATTTGTTGACTTTATTAAAAGAGGAATGATGAAAATAAGAACTTCTTAAATGTGCCTGTTATAACCTAATAGTGTAAAATGTCTTAAACAATGAAGTTATGATTCAGACTAAAAATGAAACACAAAATTATCTTGTGTTTTTTCATCATAGGAATACAGGTTTATCACACTCTCAATATACAGATATTTATTAGCAAGATGGCTTTTCGAGTGTGTGTAATCAGTTGATTTCTTAACAGAAAGGCGATAAATGTCTAATTGATTTGCTGTCTGTCCAATCACAGTGAGTTTTACATTATTAATTTATTTTATGAGCTTTTTCAAAAAAGTGGCTAGCCGGAAGTACTATTAGTCTGAGTTTTGGTGTTCCGACAGTCCCTCATGTTGTGGATCAAATTTCCACTTTCTTCTGAATTTTGTGCCTTCTGTCCTCCTGTGTACCCCCTTGGAGAGTAGGGAGAACTCCATGCAACATTGCCATAAATCTCAGTAGGCAATTTCTGAGATGATTATTTCTACATGATTTCTACATGATTAATGGCACTGCAACTAATCCCATGCTAGAGCATAGAGATATACATGGCAAAAGATATATTTTTGCCTATTATTTTGTTTTTGAAGCCTCTGTTGAAGCACTGAATTTGCTATTTGACAAAGTCAGTTTGACACAAGGGATGCAGCCATTATTTTTCTTATGACAGTTCCGAAACTGTAGAACTTTATATCCAATTTAATGCTGGCAACAACTATTGTGGTATTTCGGGGGTGGAGGCTATGTAATCTTTTTTCTAAATTTATGAATCGCTAATAAAAATATTTATTAATTTATCATAATGTTCCTTTGAAGTATTTAGATTTCTAAGGATGAATCAAACATTTTCACTCAATTGCTACCCGTAGCAACTGGAAAGCTATATAATTTGTTGAAAAGGGTCCTAATACATGTTTGATGGATTTTCTGCATGAGTTGAATTTCTTTTTCAGACCAGAAGGTTAGTAACTTTTCATAGGGAAACTTCTATTTTAATTCAAATTCCTTCTCAGAATTGTTTTTAATAGTTATGCTTTCCACACAATTCATGCAGTATCTACTCAGCTGCCCCGAAGACTCAATTAGCTTCGTGATCCTAAACAAGTTTTACTGAATTGTCATTTTGAAGATACAGAACAAAAATAACAATAGATGATAAAAACAAAATGCTGTCTCTGATTGTTAGCCACTAAATTATATTCTTGACGAAGACCATTGAGAAATTCAAGTCCGGACAGTATTCATTATCTCAAGTCCAGGGCGATGGGACTAACAGCAGCTCTGCGCCCCCCACCCCTTTTTTTCTGCTGAATGTTTATTTGCACGTACAAAAAAATTAAAATTGTTTAACATGTGTCCAAAGAATATCATAAAATGAATTATTCACTCCGTGACACTGAAAGCACACGCACGCACACTCTTAAAAGCAGATACCAGGTAAGCAACTTTAGGGCAGCTGCCGAGTAGAATATCAAGACATCGGATCCAGCTGAGAATTCCAATTACCTAATGACCTAATGAGGGTGATCCGCTTTCACTCTAATTTCTAGGTCTAATTCGTTGTAATAGTCTCTATCATAAAAATCAGGCTTTAAAATAATTTAAAATGGAAAGAAATATTCAACGGGCCAATTTCTTTCATCTTCTTTAGGGGGAGACGGGAATTTGAATTCACAAAGAAATGCCAATGTAAAGACTTAAGATGGAGCAGAAACAAAGAACCTTCAAAAGGATCACCATGGTGTTGCTGCATCTCCTAGAAGAACACAGCGCAGGGAGTTTGTGAGACACCAAGTGCAATTTGTGTTAGTTTATTAGGGAGTAAATAAAAAATGATACCGAACTCCAACAAACCTCCAGCACTGTCCGTGGGCAGCGATTATTCAGCCCAAGCTATCATTCTTAATAATTTCTCTGCCAGGCTGCGACTACCGGGGTGAATCAGCCCGTCCCAGGCCCCTCTCCCACCCGCCGCTGCAGTTAGGACTTGGCAAAGATGCTCGATGTTTGCGTTATTTGTGACCGGTCTTTGCTTTGTGTCTGCGCTGCAGGTGAGGAGGAGGAAGAGGAGCAAAAGAGGAGCTGGAGGCCGGCGGTGACTGAGCAGCCCCCACACCTTTGAGCGAGCCGCCTGCCTCTCCACCGCTTGGAAAGCCCTCGGACCTCCGGATTCGGGCTGCCGGAGAGCCTGAGCGCCAGAGCCCAGCAGCCGGCGGCCGGGGGCGCCAGCCCCTCATGTTCCGGAGAAGGCGCAAATGTGAGCTGGCGGTAGCGGGGAAAGCCCTCCGCCCCCGCCAGGGGGACCCGGGAAGCCCTGCCTGCTCTGCTGGCGGACTGCGGGGATCCCCTCCTCCGGCCCCGCCCCCACCCTCCCCCAGCCCGGGTGCCGAGGCTGTTAACCCTACCCGCGCCGCAGCGCACTCGGGCTAGAGCGCCGCGCACCCAATCCAGACTCCAGAGCCCGCCGGCGGGGAAAGATCCGGGCGCGGGGTCGGCTGTGATCCCGCAGCGGCCAAGGCAGGGCTCAGGCCCCGGGATTCTCCCCACACGCTACCGCACTGGCGTAGCCGGCCGCCAAACTTTTTCTCCCCAAAGCCAGTGCCCCCGCAGTTACTTGGCGGGCAGCCGGCAGCCCACTCTCGGCGGGATGATCTGGGAGAAGCGGGCGTGGGACGAGGGGGGCTGCTGTTTTGCAGCCCTACGAGGCATGCAGGCGGAGAAGTGGTCGGGGTTCAACACCGTCCCTGCGCCTGCCCCCTGGCCAGGATGGCCCGACGTGCTGCAGTGGCTGGCGCAGGTGATCCGGGCAGCGCATCCGGCACTAGTCAGGGGGGCAGCGGCATGGGAGGGAGGGGCGCCTTTCTCTTTTCTCCTCCTCCTGCAGCCCAGCTGCACTGCGTGGGGGCTCGCCATCTCCGGCAGGGCTGAGGGGCGCACGCAAACAGCAGGTGGAATCCCTGCCCTGGAGCGCCCTGGCTCTGGACTGCACCCCCCAGGGTTTCTGTCCTGCAGATTCCCATCCCCATCTTTCTCTGCCACACACGCTTCCCTTAGCCGCGCGCGCCGCAAACTCAGTCTCGGTCCCCGCAGGTGATGTCATGCCCATTGTTTTGGTGCGCCCAACCAATCGGACTCGCCGCCTGGATTCTACCGGAGCCGGCATGGGCCCTTCCTCGCACCAGCAGCAGGAGTCCCCGCTCCCGACCATAACGCATTGCGCAGGGTGCACCACCGCTTGGTCTCCCTGCAGCTTTAACAGCCCTGACATGGAAACCCCATTGCAGTTCCAGCGCGGCTTCTTCCCAGAGCAGCCGCCGCCGCCGCCGCGCTCCTCACACCTGCATTGCCAGCAGCAGCAGCAGAGCCAGGACAAGCCGTGCCCGCCCTTCGCGCCCCTCCCGCACCCTCACCACCACCCGCACCTCGCGCACCAGCAGCCGGCCAGCGGCGGCAGCAGCCCATGCCTCCGGTGCAACAGCTGCTCCTCCTCCGGTGCCCCGGCGGCGGGGGCGGGGGATAACCTGTCCCTGCTGCTCCGCACCTCCTCTCCCGGCGGCGCCTTCCGGACCCGCACCTCCTCGCCGCTGTCGGGCTCGTCGTGCTGCTGCTGCTGCTGCTCATCGCGCCGGGGCAGCCAGCTCAATGTGAGCGAGCTGACGCCGTCCAGCCATGCCAGTGCGCTCCGGCAGCAGTACGCGCAGCAGCCCGCGTCCGCCTCCCAGTACCACCAGTGCCACAGCCTGCAGCCCGCCGCCAGCCCCACGGGCAGCCTTGGCAGCCTGGGCTCCGGGCCCCCGCTCTCGCACCACCACCACCACCCGCACCCGGCGCACCACCAGCACCACCAGCCCCAGGCGCGCCGCGAGAGCAACCCCTTCACCGAAATAGCCATGAGCAGCTGCAGGTACAACGGGGGCGTCATGCGGCCGCTCAGCAACTTGAGCGCGTCCCGCCGGAACCTGCACGAGATGGATTCAGAGGCACAGCCCCTGCAGCCCCCTGCGTCTGTCGGAGGAGGTGGCGGCGCGTCCTCCCCGTCTGCAGCCGCTGCTGCTGCCGCCGCCGCCGCCGCTTCGTCCTCAGCCCCCGAGATCGTGGTGTCTAAGCCCGAGCACAACAACTCCAACAACCTGGCGCTCTATGGAACCGGCGGCGGAGGCAGCACCGGAGGAGGCGGCGGCGGTGGCGGGAGCGGGCACGGCAGCAGCAGTGGCACCAAGTCCAGCAAAAAGAAAAACCAGAACATCGGCTACAAGCTGGGCCACCGGCGCGCCCTGTTCGAAAAGCGCAAGCGGCTCAGCGACTACGCGCTCATCTTCGGCATGTTCGGCATCGTGGTCATGGTCATCGAGACCGAGCTGTCGTGGGGCGCCTACGACAAGGTACCGGCTTGAACCCTTGCCCACGCTACTGGAGTCGGGGCACTGGGTGGTTGGGATGGGCACTGGCGGGGACCCTTTGCCTGCGGGTCCCAGCCTCCCCAGAACTATGAAGTGAGCCAGCCAGGACAGCGGGCGCGTCTAGTACGCGCATCCCTAGTCAGCTAAACAACTCAGAGATGAACCCTTTCCGCGTGCAGCCAAAGTTCTCGAGGCAGTTAAGAGTGCCCAGCGCATTCGCGCACCTTTAGTAAGTGGTTCTGGGAGTCGGTGGAAACCACCTGTGTTCATCCCCTGGTGAATTATGTTTAGAAGGGCCCTTTCAACCCGCTCTCTTGAACTCAGGAGGAAGTTCCTCTCTGGTTTTGCTAGCCTGGAGCAGCAGCGCTTCGTTCCTCTATGGCGTGGACCCGGCAGCCCAGCCACGCGTCTTTCCAGTCTTTCCAGGTCTACTCTCATCTCTTGGTTTTGAGGCTGAATGATCTGACAGATCACAGAGCCAAGACAGGTGCACCCCTCTCCCCTTATCTTCCTTCTGTGAGTTCAGGTCCACCTGCGGGGGACTGACTGACTCTGGGGGCCTGGAAGGTGGTTAAAAGTGCTTCTTTCTTAAAAGTGCTTCTGTCTGTGTTGCAGGCGTCGCTGTATTCCTTAGCTCTGAAATGCCTTATCAGTCTCTCCACGATCATCCTGCTCGGTCTGATCATCGTGTACCACGCCAGGGAAATACAGGTAACTTAGGTCCTGCTGTTTATGAATGACCCAAAGCCCTGCAGTCAGCCTAGAGAAACGCGAGGCAGCAGAGGCTTTTTCCAAGCCGTCATGTCCTTGCTTGAGGTTACAGAAGACACACGCTGTATTGTTATGTTAGCACCTGACCTGTTCTTTCAGGAAGTGGAAAACAACACAAGGCAGGGTAGCAAATAAGCATGCACCATTTTCGGAGATGTATTTGTTGGACTCAAGATTTTTACTTCCCCTCAATAGGCGGATCCTTTTCTCCAGATCAGTCACATTTTGTTCCTTAAGGCCAGTTATGCTCTAGTTTTAATCTAGAATGAACTTTTGTTCTTGTCTGAGATACCTCTTCCTAGTGGGTGCGTCATTATGGGAGATTGTATCTATATAATCTTCTATAATTTAGGGTAGAGAAGAAAATTGAGTGATGAGTTGCTGGCTAATTTATTAAATGAGATATGGGAAAAGATCTAACCATTTCCTAAATCCCCCACCATTAAAAAAAAACTGTTGTAAGTTTAGAATGCAAATTGTGTATATCCAATCATTAAGTATTTTTAAAAATGTAATTTAACAGTTAAGGCCACTGTCCTTGTGAGTTTTTTTTTGTTTTTTTTTTTTTTTCCTAATTTATTTTGTTTAAATGCAGCCAGGAGCTCTATATTTGGCTGTTAGTATCCATATCAGAATGCTCTATCAAACTTATGGGTCATCTTGTCAGTTGTTAGCCTACAAAGGAATATTAAGGCTTTTAAATTAAATTAAGTATAGAGTTTTCGAAAATTAGATTGGGATTTTTTTCAGCTTAGAATTTGCACTGTGTGGGAGGTGTGGTGGCTCAGGCCTGTGGTCCTGGTGCGTGAGAATTTGCACTATGTATTTTCTGATTTTTTTTTTTCTTTTTTGAGCAGTTGTTAGACATTTGGTGGTACTATGAGACCCTTAATTTAGGCCATCTTCCTTTAGACTGCCTCAGTTTTAAGCTGCCTTTCAATTTAAAACCTTATATAGGATTTGCCATTGAAGTCATTTAGTATTAATTTAAATTAAATTAATTTTAAATTAGTAACTAGCAAACACAAAGTAAATATGGGAGAAATCATTTTTAATGATTGCCCAGACAAAATAATGATGCACATTACTCCAAGTGCGGAGGGAGAAATTATTTCACCTTGCCTTTATATTTGTAAAACTTTGAAAAATGTGTTTTTGAAGGGATGAGGTTGGAGAATAATTAGAAAGAGTGAGACTACTCGGGAAATAAATAACAAAACTGCACTGCCAAAATGAGATGAACACATTTAAATTTTTTAAAGTTTTAACAGTTTACATAGATTCATCTTTAATTCAATACTAGGGATGGTGGGCTTTTGAGATTCTTTTTGAAGATTTTAAAGATATACTAAAATATAACTTAAACATTAGAAATTTGTCTTTTCATTTTGACTTGAAGAGTAGACAATTAGAGCTGGAAGGAACAAAATAGGTTTAATGGTCCTTTGACTCAATTTACAGATAAGGAATCTGAAATCAGCAGAGGTAGCTTGCCGGGCCACACAGCTAGACAGTGCACAGTGAGAACCAGCCCTGTCCTAGCTTCCAGGCCATAATGCTTCCCTCTGCGATCTGCTGCTACATGCCAAAAACCTTGAAACATGGATATTTCTTTTTCTGCAGTTTCCCTCTAAATCCAAAAGTTTGGTATATAAATTCACTTAAACTTAAAAGATTATTCCAAAATGTTCTTACATATTTTTTAAAATCAAGTTAACTTGAAAAATATTTTGCTTAGTGATTCTGAAATGAGAGACCTTGCTGGGTTTTATTAAATATCACCTTTGTGTTATTGCCTGTTCCTTGTGAAAATCACACAGCTAAACAAACATTCATGGGGGAGGACATTTGCTGGTATTAACATCAAGAACAAAGTGTCTTGAAAACACTGACTCTTTAAGAATCACTGGGAGATTTTTTGAAGTAATTCATAGGAGTCTAAAAAGAGCTAACAAATGTTAACTATTTATTTAAAGAAATTAGTATCATATTAGAATGCTTGAAATTTACAGAAATTAATAAAAAAGCATCATATTTTTATAGATTAATGCTTGAAAGCATTCCACTCATTGGGTAATTTAGAGGATGATTTCAGTTATGCATGTGCACATGTATTTTGATTAGGGTATGTATTGCATGGGTGAGAAAAATGACATGGAATGACTCTCCACGGCAAATATGCACAATGAACTTCCTTACTGTTGGGCAACATAAACGTTATAGAATGTTATATGTTTTAAAATTGGGTTTATTTTATATGATATGTGGCTTCTGTTAAACTCACTACACTTAAGATAATTTCAAAATAGATGTTTGGGTCATATCATTTAATTATTTTGGATGTAGGTTTTTTACTCGGTATATTATGTAAAGGGATTTCTCCTTTAAGCTGAAACTCCAAATTCTTATATGAGATACGTTTATTTAAAAAATAAAATAAAATGGAGAAGGGTCAAATAAATGTGAAGACCCTGAAATAGAAGTCAAGAACCAGAAAAAAGTAGCGATGTTCTAATTCGTCCAGAGAAGAGCGTCAACAGGGCTGTCAAATACCTTACTCTGAAACGCAATGAAACCAACTGCCCAGGCTTATGTATATGCGTGGAAAATGACGAATTACGCCCCCCTCCTTGTTTATTTATTGATGTCACTGCTGTACGTGTATTTTTTTCATAAAAAGTTTTAAGCTAATGAGCACTTCCCAACTCATGCTAAATGATTCCAAATATATCAATTAACTTTGAGTTAGGAAACTAAATGCAAGGTTATGCTGCCATTCATAGCATGTCCTTGGATGTAGCATATAATCTAAAAGAACAGTTTTGCTTTTTCTTTTTAGCATATCAGTATGATAATCAGATAGTTAAAGCTAGCCAGTGTAGATTTCTGGTGCATGATATGATTTCTCACTGCATTCAGGAAAAGTAAGTGTTATAACTGACTTTCTGGCTCTATGTCCTCTGGAATTGCTTAATGAAGCAAGAGGAGGCCCTGACATTTTCATGGAGAACCTTGGAAAGCAAGTCTGTGTGACCTTTTGTAAAATGTTTATACACACTCTGGCAAAATAAGATGGTTCAGGTGAGTCATGGACGGAAGTACTTGAATTAAAACAGTATGATGGGGAGGCTTTGTAAGATACCAGCTCAGTAAATTTCAGCTTTGGTGTCATTTTTCAGTACCACAGACAGCTCAGTGCACCAGGCAACAATTTTGTTCATTTTACTAATTACTTTTATTCCTTACTACCGAAAGTGAAATCACATTTTTGGTCGTAATACTTATAAAATATCAGATTGAGTAGTAGTAGTTTTTAGCTAAGGAGATATTAGACTTTTTCAGGTGATAATGAACTTGTTTTCTCTATCAGTAAAGCTAAAAAATAAATGAATGAACGCATAAAGAAATTGTAATAAATGCCTATGTATCATGACTTTCTGACAAAAGAAAACATAGTAGGGATTATTTTTATACAGTTTGGAAAGGTCCCTTGATATTAAGTAAGTAGCCTCCCTACCTCAAGTCTCAAGGTCAAATTATAGGTAAAACAGAAACATGCTTTTTAGTGACTTTTTTTTTCCCCCCCACCCCGCAGCGGGGTTGGAGATATGTCTCTGACAGAATAAGTACAAAACAAAGTTCAACTATTCTTTGAGATCTTCAACATCAGAAATTTTCAGTGTAGCTTCCATGTCATCTTTTCAGCTTTAGTATACTATTATTTTTCTTATAGAGGTAATTTTAGATGAAAGAGTTGTTTAGTATTTTGAGGTAGGCAAACATAAGATTCTAGCGGGGACAGAAAACCCGTTAGACTAGTGCCTGATCGGTCTGGATCTCATGGGTCTTGGAAGAATGGCAGATGATATACTTTGAATTGGAAAACATTTTCATTTCATTTGTTTGTTTTTGTAATATACAGCTGACTTTTGAACAACATGGGTGAACTGTATGGATCCACTTATACACAGATTTTTTTTCAGTAAATATAGTGGGCCCTCCATATCCGTGGGTTCTGTATCAGCAAAAGTACAATATTCACTGGCTGTAAAACCCTCATATGGAGGATTGACTTTTCATTTATGTGGGTTGCAAAGTGCTGAAAGATTTAAGTACACCTGGATTTTGGTGTCTGTGGGGTTCCTGGAACTAATCCCCTGTGGTTACCAAGCGACAACTGTAATTATGTAATAAATAGCGTTAGGGAAAGCAGTGATTTTATTTGTTATGTTTTATGATGGAATCATGCTTTTCATCATCTTTCAAGTTAGCTTTTCAGAGATGGACTCTATAGCTCTATAATCGGAAGAACAGAAATAAAAATTTCCCTTCATTCATGCACCAAGGCCACAGAAAAGAGGAAACAGTGAGTGAGGGTGGGGGCCTCACCTGGACTGGTTGGGGAGGGATGGTCCCTGTCTACTAGTAGGCTCTGTGGTTTGCTATATGAAGGCTCAAGTCTGAAGAAGAAGGAAAGAATGTTCTCTTTTCTACTTCTACAGAGAGCAAACAGGTGTTTGCAGACCATGCAGGAAATACTGCATATAGTTACTATTTTTATTAATGAAATAACCAATACACATAATAAAAGTAATTCAAACAGTACAGCAGAGTTTAGAATAAAAAGTGAAAGTCATATTCTCTCAGTCATGTTTCTCAGAGGTAACCACTTTTAAGTTATATATATAAATGCCTTCAGAACTTCAATACAGAATATTTAGGTATACACCCATACCTTGCTGATATTCTGTAGTGTATCTTGGAGGTTTATCCTCAGCAGCAGTAGGGACCTATTTCTTTTTTTTTAGCAGGTACATAAGATCCTATTCTATGGATGTACTGTGGTTTACTATCTGAGAGCTGATAGGCAATTTGGAGTTTTCTAAGTTTTTGCTGTTACAAGTAATATTACAGTGAACATCCTTATATATTTATTTTAATCTATTTAGAGTATGTACATATGGTAAATTTTCAGCAGTGAGACTGCTGAATCAAAGAGAGTTTGCATTTTAAATGGAAAGGTATGGCCCACTAGTCTTCTAGAAAGGCCGTCAGAGTTTATGTCTCTGCTTTCTCACACATTATTCCTCCACAGCATTGTCAACACTGGATGCTATAAAAAGATTTATTAAAGAAATCTTAAAAGTTTACCATTTTCTTGCGAAACATTTTTTGGTGACAAATTGTTTAAGGACAAAGCTCAAGGTCTCAGGCTTCTTTGCATCTATTTTGTAGTATCTAGCAGTGCGTTATCTAATCTGCTGGCAAATGGAGTTATCAGAAGCAAGTGTTTGCCAAAGTTTTATTATTTCCGTTAAAAAAATTTGCATCCTGGCTAACATGGTGAAACCTCGTCTCCACTAAAAATACCAAAAAAATCAGCCAGGCATGGTGGTGGCATGCACCTGTAATCCCAGCTACTCAGGAGGCTGAGGCAGAGAATGGCCTGAACCTGGGAGGCGGAGCTTGCAGTGAGCCAAGATCGTGTCACCGCACTCCAGCCTGGGTGACAGAGTAAGACTCTGTCTCAAAATAAATAAATAATAAAATAAGATTTGGAGGAGGTTGTTGAAGGAAGCTAAAAAAGTAGAAGAAATTATCTTGGATTGGTCTTAAGTTTTCTGCTATGGTAGTTTCATGTACCTATGAGGTAGATAAAAATTATAGCAACAGGTTGAAGGTAAGACTCTAAAAGATAGTGAGGTAGAAAACTTGCCTGAATTCCTTTGTTGAGTGGTTTTCAGCTCAGTGACTGATGTCTATATTGCCAGCAACCTCTACATCAGAAGTAATGAGATGCTCAGTCCCTTTGACTTTGTGTATACACTGTAGTAACGAAATCACTCAGGACTAATTTTCTCTGCCTGCCTGTGTAAAGATCTCTGCATTATTAATGGGTGTAACACTAAATAAAGCGATCCTGGTGTGTTTACAGAGCAGCATCACAAATGAATGAAGAGTGGAACTTTAGGTTTACCACAAATGGGTTTTCTAGAGCATCCATCCTGTTTCTGGGCCATGTTTTGTACAGTTCAGAGATAAAGGCACTGTGGACTGTCATCATCCCAAACCACACTTGGCAGGGAGCACCATAGCAGCCTGCACTGATTTAATTTCAGAGAAGTTATATTCGGTTAGGATAGGAAGTGGTTTTGTGGGGTTGTTTTAGAGAGAGTTTCTACTCATTAAGAAATAATGTAATATTTGCTACTTTGGGAGTATATTTTCAACCTGAAAGTCCTTAAGAATTCTATTTATAAAACTAGAAAACACACAGAGGGATCTTTATTATTATTGAACCCAGTATCCCACCCAGCACGAGAATGTCCTTTATGTCATTTTTAATAAAAGTGAGTCACCCAGTTCCTGCTTAAACTCTTTTCCTGAGATTGTGAGTTCATACACGTACAAGGCTGTTTCATTCTTAGCTCTTATTTTTAGTAAGATTTTATGTTCAGGTGAAGTCTCATTTTTATATATTCCGTATTCAACATTTTAAAAGTTTTTGAGGTCTGCAAATGCAATGAGGAATAAGACAGGAGGGGCCCTTTCCTCTTGGAGCTGATATTCCAAGGAGGAGGGGTTAAAGAGAGACAAAAATCAATAATAAAATTTTTGGAAGTTGTGATCAATTCCCTAGAGGAGAGACAAAGGGCTGAGATAGAAAGTTGGGAGATAAGGGTTGCATACATCAGACAGGACAATCAAGGGAGGACTGTCTGAGGAAGTGACATTTAAACTGAGACATAAAAGGAAAGGAGTAGCCAGTATTGCCAGAGTCTGGGAACTACCTGTGTGAAGGTCTCATGACCAGGAATTTACTGTGCTTAAGCAAATGAGAGCAAACCAGCATAGCATAGCCCAAGCAGGAGCAGAATGGTACCAAATAGAGTAGGAGGGGATAAAGGGACCTGGTTTTCAAGGATCTTGAGGCAATGGTAAGGATTTATGGATTTTTTTCTTTTTCCCTGACGTGCAGGAGGGAAGTCGGTTAAGAGTTTAAAGCAGGCAAGGGTCATGATCCAGCTTAATGTTTAAGCAGGCCTTGTTTTGATGCTGTCAGAATTGGCCTGGATACTATTAGGAAGTTGTTGGCAAGCTGTTTCATAGAGAGAGATGATGCTCACCTGGCTTAATAGCATTCTTGCTTGTAGCAGCCATAAAGATGAGAAGTGGGCTGATTGGAGGCCTGTGTTAGAGGTAGAACTTACTTACCATTGGACAGAATGTGGCAGGTAAGGGCAAGGGTCAATACAAAGATGATTGATGGGGTTCTGGCTGGAGCAGCTGAGTGTATTGTGCTGAGAAGGGAAGACTCAAATTGAGAAGCAGGGTGTAGAATCAGGAATTTCTTTTGGCATAATAGATTTGAAATTCTGCTGATTGTATATGAGAGTCTGGAGTGCAGAGGAAGTCTGTACCGGATATTTAAATTTGGGAGTTATCAGCACAGAGACTATTTAAACCCACAGGAATTGATGAAATCACTGAGAGAGAATAGAAAAATGAGAAGGTTGAGAGTTGATCATTCTCTGACATCTAGAGGTTGAGTAAAGAACTAGAAAGAGGAGACAAGAATGAATTGTCCCTGAGGTGAAGGAGTCTAAGAGATAGGAGTGTTTTAAGGAGGGCATAGCACTCTATATTGAATGCTACCAAGGTCTGTTAATATGGGGTAGAGAAGTGGTTTTTGGATTTGGAAAATTGAAGGTCATTGCTGACCTTGATGAGCCATTTCTGTGGAGTAGTAGAGACAGAAATAGACTGTAAGTTCTAGCATAAAAGAATAAGTTGATTTCCCTTTTCACAGGATCACAGAGCAAACATTTTAACATTAGATCCATTTAAATGCCCTCCTAGTTAAATAGTCCCAATTTCTTTGAATATTCCTTCTCAGACATTGAATGTACCTGATCACAACCTTCTGGACTTACTCAGTTATGTTGAATTTCCTCTTCAAATGAGAAGGTCAGAAATATACTCAACACTTTCAGATAGGATCTTCCAGTGGGGTTAACGCTCTTCATCAAAAATGCTATATTATACTGACTCTTATTAGTCTAAAATGGTCATTGCTTCACAGAAATTTGCCCAGTGACACTTGTAAAATTGTTATTGAGCTAAATGCTCAGCTTTACGTTTACTAACCCTTTTAAATAGCGTCTTGATTTCAGACCAGCATGTCAGCCTGTCAGAATTGTTTGAATCAATGCTAATGTTTATTTGAAAATCCTGTGTATGGATGATCTATAGAATTGGAAGACTCCAGAGTTTACATTGGTGCTAGATTCTGTTCCAGAAACGTGGTCAATATTGGTGGCTTTTACTTGGTTTGGATACCTGTCATTGACATATTTGACTCTTCTTTCTTACTTTTGTGCTAGCTATGAGTCTGAAAAGTGAACCTTTGGACAAGACAAGGTCAGAGTTTAGAAGTAGGCCCTTTTTGTTGTTGTGAGTCATCTGCTCATCCATGATGTTTGAACTCTGTGAACTCTGTCAGCCACTTCACATTTCTCTAGTTTGTGTACAAGAATTTTATGAGGACTGTCTGATCCCTTGTTAGAATTCACATTTTCTGTGTATACTGCAGTGTCAGGATCTTTCAGTCTATTAGTGATATCCAAGAAGGAAGTAAGACTGATTTGCTTGTAATTTTAGTGTATAATATAGGCTTCATGACCTAATCCCTTTACTCATAAAAATTTTATTTTTTCCCTTCAGATTATAAAATTAATAACTATTCATGTTAGGAAATTTGTGAAACATAGGAAAATATGAAAAGTAATATAAATTAGTCTAATCTTGCCACCCAGTGATGACTATTATTTATGATATTGTGTATTTATATAAAGCATATGGACATGCTATTTGATATGTTGCTGTATAAGGAGATTTTATATTCTCTTCATATAACTTTTTATTGTTTTTTCCTCATGTTTAAACATTCTTAATATTGTAGGTGCAAGTTTTCTTTCATTATGTAAATATAATCAATTTAATTATTTTCCCTATTTTGGACACTTAAAATTAGAAATAACATATTTTAAACATTTTTATAACAAATACCCTTGCAGATTAACTTTTGTGAGCATCTCTGGTGATTTCCTAAGGATAAACTGCCAAGAGAGAAATTACTGAATTAAAGGGTATTTAAGACAACTGATAGCTTGTAAAATTATTCTCCCAAAAGTTTTTATCAGTCCTTTTATTTTTAAAGTGCTTTCAAACCACTTTATGAAATGTGGTTTATTGAACTGATCTAGCAATTTCTGCAGTATCTAGGCTTAAGAGTGCCAGGTAGCATTGAGTACTGTGATGTGTAAATCTGGCAATTTGCTTCCCTGTGGTCTCCTATACCTTCCTAATTCTCCGTGATCTTGGTTTTGAAATATTGGCTAAAAAGGCTTCTAAAAGGGTATCACTTTTGAATAGTTAAAAACAATTATATAGAAACAATGGGAAAGCAATATTGGAAGATAACTTTGTCTCCAAATATTCCCAATTGTTTTCATTATGGGAAGCTTTAAAACCCGTGATTTCTGACAATTTTTCTCTCTAAACTTTCCTGCTGAGCAGAGCAATAGGACTCTCCTTTGTGTTGACTGTTTTTACAACACAGTCTTGTGGCTTTGTGCATTCATTCTCAGCTCTGCCACTAATCAGCTGTGTGACCATGGACAAGTTACTTAATCTCTCTGAACTTCAACTTCCTTCTCTGTAAAATGGGGAATACAGAGTACCTCTCTCATGGGGTTGTTATGAAGATTAAGTAAGGTTTTATATATATATATATATATTACTTAGAAGACTGCCTGGCATGTGGTAAGGGCTATTTACATGTCAACGGTTGGTTATTGTTCACTATTTTGGAGTTTGTTGGAGTGGAAGGGGTGGAATTGGAGCCCAGCTTCTCTGGGCTTTAGAAAACAGTGATTTTTTTTTTTTCCATACGAAACTTATGAGAGAGAACAGGAAAAAAAAAAAAGGGGCCATTCAAGCAGTGTTTATTAGTTTATTAACACATAATCTAGGGTGTGTGTGTGCAAGCACGTGCATATTTTTAAATGAAAGCTTTTGCTGTCTATTAAGGACAGCCATTTGTTTTTTTAAACAGATTTAGTTCTGAATCTTCCTGTGAGGAGGTTGACTATCTTAGGTGAGAAGTAATAATTTTGTCTGTTAGGTTTCAGATCTGTAATGAGTGTTCAGGTACTGTGATGTTAGGCTAACAGTTTTTACTAAAATGGCCATTTTCCACGTAAACTTACCATGGGTGTGGCTTCATCTTGGAATCAAGGCCCTTTCTGTGCTACATTAACTTCTTCAGGCATCACAGCTAACTGCCTCTCCTCACCACTAATTAGGACCCTGGTGACTTAAAAGAATTAAGTGAAGCACTCCGGAAAGTAAGCAAAGGGAATCATTTGGATGATGGAAAATTCTGGTATTAAACTCCTGCTGAAAGGGGATAAGAGGTAGTAAACAGCCTAAGGCATACATGCAAATGACTGTAGTTGGCAGTATTTCTGTCTGTATTCTTTGTAGGTCTACAGGATATTTAAATAAAAAGTGTTTTTTTCTTTTTCTGGACTGGGTTTATTTCTGGTGAGAGTTTTGTTTTCTTTGCTACCCTCAGCCACAGTGCTTGGAGTACAGTGGTCTGAAAGAACTGGGAAGAATTTCTTTGTGTAAATATGACAAATAACATCTCGAAATATTCTGAGTACAGTGATTGTTTTACTTTTTATCAGGGAGCTTGTATCTTTTCTGTTTTATTTCAAATAATCATCAATTGAATCTACATTCTGTCCATTCTTTGTTTAGAATAATGTGTTATCGTTGAGTGAGTTTTGGACTTTGCTTTTCGAATTTATAGGACACATTGGGATTTATACATTGTAAACTTGGAATGAATTATGTAGACCATTCTAACAACTGATATTCTGTATCAATAATGTGTCCTTTGCTTCCTTTAATATTCTGGGCATTTTTGCCTGATTATGTAACTATCTGTAGTGATTATCTAGTTTTAAGATGGGATTGTTTTCAGGTAATTTGGCCGCTGAGACTTTATTGTCTGGTTGCTGAGTTAGTTGTCTTCTGTCAGGAAGCTTTCGTGTTCCAGGGGAAATTCTATGCGATATTTGCATATTAGTTTTGACAAAGACATACTGATTTTTCAGGAGAAAGCATAAAACACTATAGTATGCTTATCAAGCTTTTCACCTTGGATAGTACTTTTCTTAGAATAGTGTCTCCCGTCACAGGGTTAAAAATTGCATGGGTGCTAATTCATGAACTGTTTAATTTTTTACTGTGTGGCTAAGGGAAACTATACCCTAGCTTTGGATAGTAGAGTATTTAAGAAATTGATAGTAGAGTGTTTAAGAAATTAAAAAGTGCTAATGAGACTGAGTGTTGAGGTTGTATGCATATAATGTGACATAAAAGTGATGGCTGTGGGATGTATAATAGTAGTCTCATGCTTTTTCAGAGATACATCTAATACTTTTAGGTATGTACCCAAGCAAAAGTATTGACTGAAAACTTTGTTTTATTTATGTGGAATTAGCTATGAAGTTTTTAAGACTTAAAAGTCTTAGCTTTTAGAAACTTGCTGTAAGTCAATTTTCATAAAGGTAAATCTAATCTCTCACTTGGAAAAAGTCATATCAGGTTGTCTCTTGAGGTAAGAATACCTGAAGATATGTTTATTTAGGTTTACATGTCATTGGTTTAAAACCTTTAGCTTACTGCTTGAAACTCTTGGTAATGTCGCAAATGTATTAGTGTTGTTGAAAAATATTTTGAGTTATAATTTTACTTCATCAGTAGTATTTTAGTCAAGATTTTACTAGTTGTTCTTATTTGTCAACATCAAAGAGAATATTTGATGAAAATGTGTTGGAGCAGGTGTCTACAATTTAAGCATGGGTGATACAAAGAGAAATCTCCAGTATGCTTATTATTATTATTTTGCAAAAAGAAAGCAACAACAACACAATTCGGGGATGAAAACTATTTTTTAAAACTGTTTTTGATTTTGTATTCACTGGTTCTTGTGGAGTTTTTATATCATTTAAAAAAAAGACTCACAGTGTATATCTGTATCTTTCCTTTAGCATATCTATTTCACACAGTCTCTTTTATCTTTTTTGACAACTGTACCTATTTTTCAGTTGTTAAGTTTTGACCAAATTCTGCTTCACGTCTGAAACGTGTCCTTTGGGTGTTTCTTACACTGGGGAATGAAGATCCAGCCCACTCACTGTCATGTTCACTGTCTCAGTCTGATGCTGTGTGTACAGATTGCTTCAGTGGCAGCTATTTAGAAGTAATGTATCCATCAAATGTGTCTCACACAAGTAGCCACAGAAGGAAAGGGGACATGTGTTTAGGACTTAGTCCCTCAAGCCCATGTCAGAACATCCTTCCTGCACAGAGACTGCACAGAGCACTCAGTGGGTGAGCATCTGCGCTGCAGCATTTACCCAGCAGCAAGAGGTCTCCTCTGCACTAGTGTGCAAGAATGCAGGTGGCCGCAGCAAGGTGATCAGTGTGATGGAAGGTGAGCAGAAGCCTCATCTTCAAAACCCCAGTTATGACCTGCTGCCATATGGGAACACAATTCAGCAAATGAAAAGCAATAGGATGGGGAGGCTGATGGTGAGAAGCGATAGGCTCAGATGCCCTTGCGACATATGCTGTAGCTACATTTCCAGGCTGAATGCAAATTTTCATGAATTTGCTCACATTTCCTCTCTCCTCTGTTGTGTGAATGATGACTTGTACATTCAATGGGGTCCAAGTCGTTGATGATTTTTAACCTTTTTCTTAAACACAATGGGGGAAATTACAATGAAGTGTTACAAGGTACAAGTGTACTTTCCCTTACTGAGGAGATAAAGAGAACAGGTTTTAAAATCATCTCATTGGCCAGCCATGGTGACTCATAGCTGTAATCTCAATGCTTTGGGAGGCTGAGGGGAGACGATTGCTTGAAGGAAGCCAGGAATTGGAGACCAGCCTGGGCAACATAGCAAGACCCCATCTGTGCAAAAATAAATAAATGAAACACTTAGCTGGGCGTGGTAGTGCATGCCTGTAGTCCCGGCTACTTGGGAAGATGGCTTGAGCCCAGGAGTTCAGGGCTGCAGTGAATCATGATTGTACCACCACCCTCCAGTCTGGGCAGAAGAGTGAGCCCCTGTCTCCTAAAAAAAATTTTTAAAAATTATCTCATTGACTTTATTTTAAATTTGCCTATTGGATCCTTTTGAGGAGCAACTCTCCCTACCCAGTGCTCACTGAGACCACCACTGGCTGTGTGTACATAATCTCTCCCTTTTTCGGCTTCCCCAGCCTTGTTTTCATTTAGGAATATTCCTGGGAACATCTGCTGTGTTTTGAGAATACCAGCCATGTCAGGATTCCCACTCTGATCCTGAGGGACATACTGAGGATCCCTGATGCTCTCTAATCCCCCTATGTGCATCATTATGATGGGAGGGTGGAAAAATAAGCCTAAGTGTAACATTTTCCAGTCATGCTGGATGGTATCTGTTGCTTGTACTCGTGTTTATGTTGAATGTTAAAAGCTTGTAAAAAGCAGAAGAGCTGCTGCTTGAAGGTGATAGATGCCACCTGGCTGGGCCTGTCACTGTCCAGCAGGGTGTGGGTGGCAGCACAGAGTGTAGACCCCAAGAGGACAGTGTAAGGGGAGAAGCCCGAGGGATGCCTTCTATCTAGACAGACATTTGTGCCTCTGGAAGCAGCCCAGACACCAGTTAAGAACTTTGGCTCTGGATCCAGACAGATTTGAATTAGAACTCAGTTTTACTCTGTGTGACCATAAGAAGACAGTATTACCCCTCCCAGGCTCATTGTTTCATCTGTAAAATGGAAATAATCATTGTACCTATCTCATTAGATTGTTTTTGGGATTCAGTGAGACAGTGTTGATGAAGAATCTAGCGTGATACCTGCCACATCATAAATGCTGAATAAGTCTTAACTTCTGTTACTATTCTTCTGTCATTGTTACTGCTCTTCTGTCATTATTATTATTAAGTAAATACTGTAGCCTTCACAAGGAAGCAGAGCCTAGAGTCTAGAAGGATCTCAAGATGGGAGGAGGGAAAGGCAATAATGACCCTGTTTCAAGGTACCTGAAAGTTCTGGTAAGAGGGACATTGGGCCGAGAAGGCAAATATTTGCTTAGTTAGAACAGGGATTGGCAAACTGCAGCCCATGGACCAAATCCGCCCCCTGAACAAATCTGGCCTACATGTTTGTATATGAAAAAAACTTTTATTGGAACACAGCCGTGCTCACTTGTTCAGGTATTGATTATTGCCGCTTTTGTGCTACAGTGGCAGGGTTGAGTAGTTGCAACAGAGGCCATATGGCTGGCAAAATGAAAAATATTTGCTTTCTGGGCCTTTTACAGAAAAAGTTTGCCAACTTCTGAGTTAGAGAAGAGGATGATCAGCAAAGGCAAGAAGAAACATGCCTGAAAGTGTTTGTTCTGCCTTTGCATCAAAAGCTATTCTTGGTTCTGATTTTTACTAAGGAAAGTGTGTGGTGGGCAGAGGTTCAGGTAGATGCTGATTGGGAAGTGCAGATTTTTGTAGGTAATAGACTTTCTGTTATGGCCCATATCTCAGTCTTCTGTGTAGGAGTTTGTACCCCTGGGATTGAGGTGGAATCATGTGTTGAATTAGATTTACATCATCACATGCAAGTGGAATGGCTGTAGTTGAAACTTCTCGTGCCTCCGGGTTGGGAGTCATTTTTGGGAGGGGCTGTAAGGAGAGAATGGCCTTGTTTGACCTTTGGTGCTGCATAACTTAGTCTCAGAAAAGCGAGGCATCTCATTGTGGCTTATGATGTTCCGTGACACTGTCGGTGTGGCTTGCCTCAATCATGAAGTGAGACTCATTTGTTTTATGTTGTGAAGAAAGTATTTTATAGCTGACTGTTCTCTAACTCTGTATTTTGCCATAAGAAAGCCACAAATTAAGGTGGGAAGCAGTAAAGAGTGTTTGTTATTTTCTTTTGGTCTGAAGTTCTGGCAGCATGTATAATTTATTAATTTCCTTATTGCTGTTTCTAGTGATTAAAGTTATATTTCATGCAAATAATCTCCATTCTGAGCTGCCTATGGGCAACTCCTCTTGGAAGTCCCTCAGGGCTGCAGCTCAGCACCTCCCAGCCTTGTCATTCCTCTTAGGCCTCCTAGTGGTAGCTGACATTTGCTGTCTTAGAGAAGGGAACCACGGTCCACCTGGGGCCCCAGGGAGGACCCTCGCCATCCCTTTTCTTCTGCCCATCTCCCCACACACTTGCAAGAGTCATCAGGATACTATGGCCGTTCCCTCCTTAGTGTCCTTGGCATTACCTTTGCTCTCTGCTGACAGTCTTGTGCCTTCGTTCTGATTTCCAAACTCACTGACTCTTCCCAGGTCCTCCTGCAATCTCTTTTATGAATATACTTACTGAATATTTTATAAATATTATATAGCATATTATATATTTATAGCATATATTATATAGCTTATATATTATATAGCATATTAATATTTTATAACTGTTATATAGCATAATTATATTGTGGCAGTATAATGAATAACAATATATATCATCTATATTATATGTAAAGTGTAAAAATATATAAGTATAGAAAAGTAATGTGTTATACATGTCATTTACATAATTTATTTTTCTTTTTTTTTTATAATTTATTTATTATTATTATACTTTAAGTTGTAGGGTACATGTGCATAACGTGCAGGTTTGTTACATATGTATACTTCTGCCATGTTGCTGTGTTGCACCCATCAACTCGTCATTTACATCAGGTATAACTCCCAATGCAATCCCTCCCCCCTCCCCCCTCCCCATGATAGGCCCCGGTGTGTGATGTTCCCCTTCCTGAGTCCGAGTGATCTCATTGTTCAGTTCCCACCTATGAGTGAGAACATGCGGTGTTTGGTTTTCTGTTCTTGTGATAGTTTGCTAAGAATGATGGATTCCAGCTGCATCCAAGTCCCTACAAAGGACACAAACTCATCCTTTTTGATGGCTGCATAGTATTCCATGGTGTATATGTGCCACATTTTCTTAATCCAATCTGTCACTGATGGACATTTGGGTTGATTTCAAGTCTTTGCTATTGTGAATAGTGCTGTAATAAACATACGTGTGCATGTGTCTTTATACCAGCATAATTTATAATCCTTTGGGTATATACCCAGTAATGGGATGGCTGGGTCATATGGTACATCTAGTTCTAGATCCTTGAGGAATCGCCATACTGTTTTCCATAATGGTTGAACTAGTTTACAATCCCACCAACAGTGTAAAAGTGTTCCTATTTCTCCACATCCTCTCCAGCACCTGTTGTTTCCTGACTTTTTAATGATTGCCATTCTAACTGGTGTGAGATGGTATCTCATTGTGGTTTTGATTTGCATTTCTCTGATGGCCAGTGATGATGAGCATTTTTTCATGTGTCTGTTGGCTGTATGAATGTCTTCTTTTGAGAAATGTCTGTTCATATCCTTTGCCCACTTTTTGATGGGGTTGTTTTTTTCTTGTAAATTTGTTTGAGTTCTTTGTAGGTTCTGGATATTAGCCCTTTGTCAGATGAGTAGATTGCCAAAATTTTCTCCCATTCTGTAGGTTGCCTGTTCACTCTGATGGTAGTGTCTTTTGCTGTGCAGAAGCTCTTTAGTTTAATGAGATCCCATTTGTCAATTTTGGCTTTTGCTGCCGTTGCTTTTGGTGTTTTAGACATGAAGTCTTTGCCCATGCCTATGTCCTGAATGGTACTACCTAGGTTTTCCTCTAGGATTTTTATGGTATTAGGTCTAACATTTAAGTCTCTAATCCATCTTGAATTAATTTTCGTATAAGGAGTAAGGAAAGGATCCAGTTTCAGCTCTCTACTTATGGCTAGCCAATTTTCCCAGCACCATTTATTAAATAGGGAATCCTTTCCCCATTTCTTGTTTCTCTCAGGTTTGTCAAAGATCAAATGGCTGTAGAGGTGTGGTATTATTTCTGAGGACTCTGTTCTGTTCCATTGGTCTATATCTCTGTTTTGGTACCAGTACCATGCTGTTTTGGTTACTGTAGCCTTGTAGTATAGTTTGAAGTCAGGTAGCATGATGCCTCCAGCTTTGTTCTTTTGACTTAGGATTGTCTTGGAGATGCAGGCTCTTTTTTGGTTCCATATGAACTTTAAAGCAGTTTTTTCCAATTCTGTGAAGAAACTCATTGGTAGCTTGATGGGGATGGCATTGAATCTATAAATTACCTTGGGCAGTATGGCCATTTTCACGATATTGATTTTTCCTATCCATGAGCATGGTATGTTCTTCCATTTGTTTGTGTCCTCTTTTATTTCACTGAGCAGTGGTTTGTAGTTCTCCTTGAAGAGGTCCTTTACATCCTTTGTAAGTTGGATTCCTAGGTATTTGATTCTCTTTGAAGCAATTGTGAATGGAAGTTCATTCCTGATTTGGCTCTCTGTTTGTCTGTTACTGGTGTATAAGAATGCTTGTGATTTTTGCACATTAATTTTGTATCCTGAGACTTTGCTGAAGTTGCTTATCAGCTTAAGGAGATTTTGGGCTGAGACAATGGGGTTTTCTAAATATACAATCATGTCATCTGCAAACAGGGACAATTTGACTTCTTCTTTTCCTAACTGAATACCCTTGATTTCTTTCTCTTGCCTGATTGCCCTAGCCAGAACTTCCAACACTATGTTGAATAGGAGTGGTGAGAGAGGGCATCCCTGTCTTGTGCCAGTTTTCAAAGGGAATTTTTCCAGTTTTTGCCCATTCAGTATGATATTGGCTGTGGATTTGTCATAAATAGCTCTTAATATTTTGAGGTACGTTCCATCAATACCGAATTTATTGAGCGTTTTTAGCATGAAGGGCTGTTGAATTTTGTCAAAAGCCTTTTCTGCATCAATTGAGATAATCATGTGGTTCTTGTCTTTGGTTCTGTTTATATGCTGGATTATGTTTATTGATTTGCAAATGTTGAACCAGCCTTGCATCCCAGGGATGAAGCCCACTTGATCATGGTGGATAATCTTTTTGATGTGTTGCTGAATCCGGTTTGCCAGTATTTTATTGAGGATTTTTGCATCGATGTTCATCAGGGATATTGGTCTAAAATTCTCTTTTTTTGTTGTGTCTCTGCCAGGCTTTGGTATCAGGATGATGTTGGCCTCATAAAATGAGTTAGGGAGGATTCCCTGTTTTTCTATTGATTGGAATAGTTTCAGAAGGAATGGTACCAACTCCTCCTTGTACCTCTGGTAGAATTCAGCTGTAAATCCATCTGGTCCAGGACTTTTTTTGGTTGGTAAGCTATTAATTGTTGCCTCAATTTCAGAGCCTGCTATTGGTCTATTCAGGGATTCAACTTCTTCCTGGTTTAGTCTTGGAAGAGTGTAAGTGTCCAGGAAATTATCCATTTCTTCTAGATTTTCCAGTTTATTTGCGTAGAGGTGTTTATAGTATTCTCTGATGGTAGTTTGTATTTCTGTGGGGTCGGTGGTGATATCCCCTTTATCATTTTTAATTGCGTCGATTTGATTCTTCTCTCTTTTCTTCTTTATTAGTCTGGCTAGTGGTCTGTCAATTTTGTTGATCTTTTCAAAAAACCAACTCCTGGATTCATTGATTTTTTGGAGGGTTTTTTGTGTCTCTATCTCCTTCAGTTCTGCTCTGATCTTAGTTATTTCTTGCCTTCTGCTAGCTTTCGAATGTGTTTGCTCTTGCTTCTCTAGTTCTTTTAATTGCGATGTTAGAGTGTCAATTTTAGATCTTTCCTGCTTTCTCTTGTGGGCATTTAGTGCTATAAATTTCCCTCTACACACTGCTTTAAATGTGTCCCAGAGATTCTGGTATGTTGTATCTTTGTTCTCATTGGTTTCAAAGAACATCTTTATTTCTGCCTTCATTTCGTTATGTACCCAGTAGTCATTCAGGAGCAGGTTGTTCAGTTTCCATGTAGTTGAGCGGTTTTGATTGAGTTTCTTAGTCCTGAGTTCTAGTTTGATTGCACTGTGGTCTGAGAGACAGTTTGTTATAATTTCTGTTCTTGTACATTTGCTGAGGAGTGCTTTACTTCCAATTACGTGGTCAATTTTGGAGTAAGTATGATGTGGTGCTGAGAAGAATGTATATTCTGTTGATTTGGGGTGGAGAGTTCTATAGATGTCTATTAGGTCTGCTTGCTGCAGAGCTGAGTTCAATTCCTGGATATCCTTGTTAACTTTCTGTCTCGTTGATCTGTCTAATGTTGACAGTGGAGTGTTGAAGTCTCCCATTATTATTATATGGGAGTCTAAGTCTCTTTGTAAGTCTCTAAGGACTTGCTTTATGAATCTGGGTGCTCCTGTATTGGGTGCATATATATTTAGGATAGTTAGCTCTTCCTGTTGAATTGATCCCTTTACCATTATGTAATGGCCTTCTTTGTCTCTTTTGATCTTTGATGGTTTAAAGTCTGTTTTATCAGAGACTAGGATTGCAACCCCTGCTTTTTTTTGTTCTCCATTTGCTTGGTAAATCTTCCTCCATCCCTTTATTTTGAGCCTATGTATGTCTCTGCGTGTGAGATGGGTCTCCTGAATACAGCAGACTGATGGGTCTTGACTCTTTATCCAGTTTGCCAGTCTGTGTCTTTTAATTGGAGCATTTAGTCCATTTACATTTAAGGTTAAGATTGTTATGTGTGAACTTGATCCTGCCATTATGATATTAACTGGTTATTTTGCTCGTTAGTTGATGCAGTTTCTTCCTAGCCTCGATGGTCTTTACATTTTGGCATGTTTTTGCAATGGCTGGTACCGGTTGTTCCTTTCCATGTTGAGTGCTTCCTTCAGGGTCTCTTGTAAGGCAGGCCTAGTGGTGACAAAATCTCTAAGCATTTGCTTATCTGTAAAGGATTTTATTTCTCCTTCACTTATGAAACTTAGTTTGGCTGGATATGAAATTCTGGGTTTAAAATTCTTTTCTTTAAGAATGTTGAATATTGGCCCCCACTCTCTTCTGGCTTGGAGAGTGTCTGCCAAGAGATCTGCTGTTAGTCTGATGGGCTTCCCTTTGTGGGTAACCCGACCTTTCTCTCTGGCTGCCCTTAAGATTTTTTCCTTCATTTCAACTTTGGTGAATCTGGCAATTATGTGTCTTGGAGTTGCTCTTCTCGAGGAGTATCTTTGTGGCGTTCTCTGTATTTCCTGGATTTGAATGTTGGCCTGCCCTACTAGGTTGGGGAAGTTCTCCTGGATGATATCCTGAAGAGTGTTTTCCAACTTGGTTCCATTTTCCCCCCCACTTTCAGGCACCCCAATCAGACGTAGATTTGGGCTTTTTACATAATCCCATACTTCTTGCAGGCTTTGTTCATTTCTTTTTCTTCTTTTTTCTTTTGGTTTCTCTTCTCGCTTCATTTCATTCATTTGATCCTCAATCGCTGATACTCTTTCTTCCAGTTGATCGAGTCGGTTACTGAAGCTTGTGCATTTGTCACGTATTTCTCGTGTCATGGTTTTCATCTCTTTCATTTCGTTTAGGACCTTCTCTGCATTAATTACTCTAGCCATCAATTCTTCCACTTTTTTTTCAAGATTTTTAGTTTCTTTGCGCTGGGTACGTAATTCCTCCTTTAGCTCTGAGAAGTTTGATGGACTGAAGCCTTCTTCTCTCATCTCGTCAAAGTCATTCTCCGTCCAGCTTTGATCCGTTGCTGGCGATGAGCTGCGCTCCTTTGCCGGGGGAGATGCGCTCTTATTTTTTTGAATTTCCAGCTTTTCTGCCCTGCTTTTTCCCCATCTTTGTGGTTTTATCTGCCTCTGGTCTTTGATGATGGTGATGTACTGATGGGGTTTTGGTGTAGGTGTCCTTCCTGTTTGATAGTTTTCCTTCTAACAGTCAGGACCCTCAGCTGTAGGTCTGTTGGAGATTGCTTGAGGTCCACTCCAGACCCTGTTTGCCTGGGTATCAGCAGCAGAGGCTGCAGAAGATAGAATATTTCTGAACAGCGAGTGTACCTGTCTGATTCTTGCTTTGGAAGCTTCCTCTCAGGGGTGTACTCCACCTTGTGAGGTGTGGGGTGTCAGACTGCCCCTAGTGGGGGATGTCTCCCAGTTAGGCTACTCAGGGGTCAGGGACCCACTTGAGCAGGGAGTCTGTCCCTTCTCAGATCTCAACCTCCGTGTTGGGAGATCCACTGCTCTCTTCAAAGCTGTCAGACGGAGTCGTTTGCGTCTGCAGAGTTGTCTGCTGCGTTTGTTTAGTTTACTGTGCCCTGTCCCCAGAGGTGGAGTCTACAGAGACAGGCAGGTTTCCTTGAGCTGCTGTGAGCTCCACCCAGTTCGAGCTTCCCAGCAGCTTTGTTCACCTACTTAAGCCTCAGCAATGGCGGGCGCCCCTCCCCCAGCCTCGCTGCTGCCTTGCTGGTAGATCACAGACTGCTGCGCTAGCAATGAGGGAGGCTCCGTGGGTGTGGGACCCTCCCGGCCAGGTGTGGGATATGATCCCCTGGTGTGCCTGTTTGCTTAAAGCGCAGTATTGGGGTGGGAGTTACCCGATTTTCCAGGTGTTGTGTGTCTCAGTTCCCCTGGCTAGGAAAAGGGACTCCCTTCCCCCTTGCGCTTCCCAGGTGAGGCAATGCCTCGCCCTGCTTCAGCTCTCGCTGGTCGGGCTGCAGCAGCTGACCAGCACCGACCGTCCGGCACTCCCCAGTGAGATGAACCCAGTACCTCAGTTGAAAATGCAGAAATCACCGGTCTTCTGTGTCGCTCGCGCTGGGAGTTGGAGACTGGAGCTGCTCCTATTCGGCCATCTTGCTCCGCCCCCCCTAATTTATTTTTCAATTTATATCATTTTATTTTTAGCTTAGACTTCGTATGTTTTTTAACTGACTTATTTTAGTCCCATCTTAAGTAACAGTTTCCATGAGATTTTGAGTTATAGTATAAATACCTGTGTTTTCTAATATACAATACAGTAAAACTGTAAATAAACAACATGCAGCCTGGATTCATCCCAAGGATTCCTTTTGGGAATTTCTGTCAGTTGTTGCTGTATTCTTCTAACGTGGATTAATATAGTCTCCTGCTTCTCTCCCCCTGCTTCTTTCTGCTGGTCCATCTCTGCTGTTGCAGAAATTTCTGCCACAGACACAAACATGGTGCTGTCACAACAATTCTAAAATGATGCCCTGGCTCACTCTCTTGTTTCATGGCGATGGTCTATAATGTAGATTCCTGCAGTTCAATACAGAGCTACAGAGCATCAAAGAGAAAGGGATTGTGATTCAGTCCCAGGTTTTCCTAACTTCTCACCAGTGATTTCCCATGACCTGTTAATAGGTGTGAGCTTCAGTTTGTCATCTGGAAAATGGGGTAATAGGGCCCATCTCATGAGCTACTGTGAGAATTCTACTATACTTAGCCCAGTACTAGACACATAATAATCACACACACTGTAACATTAGTATTTTCATTGTTGTGTTCACCATCATGACCTCTGTAATCCTTAGTTTCTCATATGTAACTGGGGATGAGGCATCATGAGGTTTTTGTTAGGTTTGCATGACTGGTTTGGGGGACAGTTAGGGTGGGAGAGAGTAGTGAAGTGCCTGGTATGACATGTGGCCTTTGGGGTGCACTAATGCAGGCCATTATTACCATAGCACTTATCAGACTCGGTCTCTCAGTTGAGAGGGCAGCTCCCTGGGGGCAGGCATCATGTTCAATTCTGCTAGACATTCTCAGGGCTGAGCAGCCTAGTGAACACCCCTGAAGTGGATAAATCCAAGGTTTTCACATCTTGTGTGTCACGCCATTTAAATTGCCACTATGTTTTCATCTGTGGTGTGGGGGCAGCCCTCCTTGTTCCTTCTTCTTGGTTTACCAAAAGCTAATTAAGAATGCGGATAAAATAACCTATCTTAGAGGAGGTGGTATGGCAATCTAATAAGCTAATAATAGTCTAATTAATGTCCTTTTTCTTAGCATAAAATTTGCTCTTTTTCTGCCATAATATTCTGTATCACTAAAGAAATTTAGCTTTTAACACTAGTTGTATTGTCTGACTTTAAATTATTAAAATAGATAATGAAATGACTGGCAGTACAGTCAGAGATCATTGATTGAAATCACTGCAGTGAATTCGTTTCTATTTTTTATAACTGTATTGAAAGAGACAGATTTCATAGTTTGGTTGTAAGACTTGGCTGAAAGAAATACAAAAACAAATGTGTCTAGATGCAGTGGTGCTGTGCTTACAATGCAGTGGTAATTTTAGGAGAGCCATGAGAATCTAAGGGCTCTAATAGTGACAGATTAGCTTTAGGTATCTCACTGGTATAATAAGACACAGAGACACTTCTTTGGGCTCGCTTGTGTCCCTCCAAGAGGATCACAGCATGTCCTACTGTGATCGTCCTCTTCTAATTCTTGATTTTACAAAATACCCTCTCATTTTTCAGCTCATCTCTAACGTCACCTCCTTTGTGAAGCCTTCTCATTGTTTCAGATGTTTCATTCTCTTCCTTTCCTGAGCAACATTTGTGTTTAGTACTGTTTTTTAAGCCTCCTCGAGTGGTTTTCTGTGGCTATGCTTTACCTTCTCAAGGGCAGTTACACATCTTTTTGCTCAGAAGCAACATAAGCTATGCCAGTGTGTGCTGCCATCCAGTGTTGCTGTGGAACTGAGCGAGGAGAGGGGCAGGACAGGAGCCAGTCCTCATCATAGTGCTGGGTGATGCAGGGATGGGGAGTTGGATACCTGTCTGTTGATGGTTCAGATTCTTTTTTAACCTGGAATAATACGACAGTATTCATGGATCTGGACAATTGTACTTGCAAGAGAATGACAGACTGTTATCCTGTTAATGGATTAACCATGAGGTTAGTGTTCTCTCCTGTATATGTTTCCTATATTTTAATCATGGATCAGAAATAGGCTTTAAAATGGTTGCACAGAGGGTAGCAACATAGAAGACCTGGCATATGTTTTCTTTTTGTTTACCATTACTATTCTGCAGTGCAATCCATGCCTTCAAGAGCTGTTAAAATGGGATTTCCAGCTTTATCAGTTAGTCTTAAAAGTGACCATCCCTGGCATCCATCGTCTCTAACTCCCTTCAGTGTCACCTCTGTTCCTTTCTGTGATATACAGCCATTGGAGAGGCTTACTAAATAAAAGTAAATTTTTGTCTGTAGTGGATATTCTCCAGCCTGAACTTGAGTCCTAATTGTTCGATGTGTAGATATCTATGTGAGGTTATTGCTTCTCTTGGGAAAATAGTTAATCTCTAATCTCATGTTTACTCATATATTGGCATTTATATTCTGTGTGCCATGTGATTACATTAGGAGATGCAAGTAACTCTGCTTTGAAGCATTAGACGTAGATGGTCTCTTTCTGTGGGTGCCGGAGACAGAGAAAGAATGTTAATGGAAAAAAGCCACCCAAGACAATACTACTTTTCCTCTCAGGAGTCAGTAGTTCTCTTGCCTTAGAGGAGACTTTTATTCCATTTTTCCATTTGTGCCACAAAATAAACTTTCTACTGCAAAATAAATGGATGGATGGCATTTGCTCTCACAACTCCAGTCATATGCCCAACTCTGGAAATTGGCCGCTCCAAGGATTAGCAGCTTGCTTCAGTTAAATCCGGGTGATTGGGACTGTCTGCCCATGATCAGAATTTCTGTCTGGGTTGTTGGTGTTTAATGTCACACCTAGTTTACAAAATTGTTTCAGTGAACTTTTTATCAATGTGTGAACCGTCTTGAGTATAGCAGATGAAGTTAATAGAACAAATTAGTATCTTAGTTAATATGTGTCAATTAAGAATCAATCACTCTAAAGACTCAAGGGAGGGGGATGCAAATGAGTAGCTAAGAAAAGTGTTTTCTAGTTTGCCCAGGTACTAAGCTATGATAACTTAACCACTCTGTGACTTTTAGTGGAAGAACTGTTTAGCTGGGTTTTGTGAAGTTATCTGATGGGTTTGCATAAGTGTTTCTTAGTTTAAGTCCCCTGTTTCCAAATTTGACCCTCCTCCTGACAGTGTACTCTGTGTGTGTAGACCCCATACTTTCTTATTGCTCTCTCATTCATATAGTATTTGGTGATTCTCTCAAATATTAGATGTGGCTGTAAAGCTAACAAGAGGAAAGTGATATTCCTCAAGGAATATGCTAAAAGGTTGACTGCCTGGGAATATGGGAATATGGTCTTAGAGGGGAAGGTGAGGCAAAGGGAAGATACTCGAAGACATACTAAGCCCCAATTAATGACTTTTTTTTTTTTTTTTTTTTTTGGAGACGGAGTCTTGCTCTGTCACCCAGGCTGGAGTACAGTGGTATGGTCTCGGCTCAGTGCAACCTCCACCTCCTGGGTTTAAGCGATTCTCCTACCTCAGCTTCCCAAGTAGCTGGGATTACAGGCGTGCGCAGCCACTCTGGCTAAGTTTTGTATTTTTAGTAGGGACAGGGTTTCACCATGTTGGCCAGGCTGGTCTTAAATTCCTGACGTCAAGTGATCTGCCCACCTCTCCCAAAGTGCTGGGATTACAGGCGTGAGCACCACGCCTGGCCCACTTAATGCTTTTAAATGCATGTGGCACAGGAACAAAGGCCACCAACATGACTAATGAGGAAAATTGTGGTGCAGTATAAAAGAAGTCAGGACGTGTTTGCTTCATGCTTTATGGCTATTTTTTAGAAAGCTAAAATAGCTAACTAATATGTATCATGTGCCTACTGGGAACAAGCACTGTGCTGGGTACATTACACACATTGTCTCATTTCATCTACATTGTAATTCTTATTCAGCCAGTGAGTAGCAAAGTTGAGAATCAAATTCAGATCTGTGACTTTAAAGGTTCTTTTCTTTTCTTTGTGCAGTAGGGCCTTTACTGTTAGGTGTGATTTTATCTGGAATGTATGAGAAAAGTTGTACCACTTTTTCTGTCAGTTGTAATCATAAAACAAACTAAATACCTCTTAAAAACTTATGGTATTCAAACACTTGATTTACTTTAATACAGATGAGGAAGATAGTTTCCTCTGAATTTTACATTATGCTACCTTCAATTCACCACAGTTGATTTAAGGAGACTTGTAGAACAATCTTTATCCATAATTAGTTGTTCCATGAAATATGTATTATTTATTCTTTTTCATTTGACTCTAGGGGTTGTTCAGAAAGAGCCACAGTGATAGAATAGAAGCCAATACTCAATTACCCATGAAAGTGAAGTGGAAGATGGGAAAGAATGCTGATGACTGTAATAAAATCTTGATGTTATCTGAGTCTGTGCCGTAAGTGTGCTTCACTCTGGGATTCCCATCTTAACCTCCTGATTCAAGACTGACAGCATTTTCTTTGACATACTTCTCTAGAGTAGACACATATTCGACCAAATTAAGTGGCATGGTACTCCAGGGAAAGATCTCTGGTACTCTTTATAAGAATATGAGGTACATTCTTCTAATTGCATACGACCAGTAGGTTTTTTCTCAGATGCCAGCCCCTATCAATTGGTTGTAAATGGCTGGAGCATACATAGTGCTAAGAGTGATTCTTTAGGCCATAGAAGGGCTGCACGGGAAAGGACTGGATTGATTCATCCTGTCTGCCATGACTGGAGAGGGAAGGGAGGGGGAGCCTACGTGACACACATTTGCTATCACTTTCTGCCACTTCTCTATGCAAATACGTTGTGAATCCTTAAGTAAAAAAGTTACTCAGTTTCGGCGGGGCGCGATAACTTAGGCCTGTAATCCCAGCACTTTGGGAGGCCGAGGCGGGCGGATCACGAGGTCAGGAGATCGAGACCATCCTGGCTAACACGGTGAAACCCTGTCTCTACTAAAAATGCAAAACAATTAGCTGGGCGTGGTGGCAGGCACCCATTGTCCCAGCTACTAGGAAGGCTGAGGCAGGAGAATGGCATGAACCCAGGAGGCGGAGCTTGCAGTGAGCTGAGATCCTGCCACTGCCTCCAGCCTGGGCGACAAAGCGAGACTCCGTCTCAATTAAAAAAAATTAAAAAAAAAAAGAAAAAAAATTAAAAAAAGTTATTCAGTTTCAAAAATAATCATTAAGGAACTGGTCTTAATTATGTTTTTTCTACATGTACAGATCCGTCCCTGTCTAAGAAAGTTTATTTTAATAAATGTGAGATGAATGTGGTGAGTTGAAATGCTCTATCTTATAACATTAAAGGTATGCAAATGTGTTGCCCTATTTTGTTTCTGTTAAAATTAGTGAGTCTGAAGTGTTAATAAACTGTCAGGTCACCAATTTCTCTCTTTTCTGCCTGTATTTACTTCCTTCCTTCATTTCCTTCCATCTTCCTCTTTTTTCTCTTGCTTTCTTCCTTCCCTCCCTTTTGCTCTTTCTCTCCCTTTCTCCCTTCCTTCATAACATCACAGAAGTTAGTCCCCAGCCACCAAACCTTAAATTTTTGTTGTACTGTTGTATGTATGAAATTTACAAATACTTGATTTACGTAACTGACATCAACCGTAGGCATCATCATCAATGCCTATAGTGTTGCATACAGTGAAAGAAAAGCCAAATTCTTTCTTGTGGCATATAATGTTCTTTGTGATCTTACCTCTCCCATTCCTTCAGCCTCATTGTTTATTTACAGCATGCACACACACACACACATTATTGGAATCATGTTGACTTGTTTGGAGAGCTAGAGCCAAAACTGTGCCATTCTTTCTGCTTTCTGTGCCTTTTACCTAGAATATACTGCTTTCACCAAGGTGCCTTTGGGCTCAGCTCAGGTCTCCCTCTTCTGGCAAGCTTTTCATGACCCCAAAGGCTGACTTAGTTGTCCTTCTTCTGTATTAGTATCCTGTAATAATAATGTAATGTATGATAAATAATAATGATGATACACATGAGTAATTGTTCAGCCTTTTTTTTTGCTAAGAGCCATACCTGGATTATCTTGTAATTATACAACAGTTTCATAAGGTAGTTATTATTATCTTATTGAGAAAAGTGAAGCTTAGAGTGGTTAAGTGACTTGCTCACATTGCTTGAGAGCGCTGGAATCTTTTCAAATGAAATAGTGATTGTGTATTTACACAGATTTTGCTTCCCTTGTATTTTGAGTTCTTAGACATCATGGACCATTTCATTGATTACTGTGTGTCCAACAGGGGCTGGCATATGATATAGGCAGAAAAAAACAATTGTTCAATCACATTTGATTGAATTCTTATTTATAATGGACATAACCAGTCTTTCTATCACTTCCCCAAAATTTGGTATGTAGAAATATATAGTAAAATGGCTTTCTTTTTAAAAATTTGCTTCATATTTTTTTATCTTGTTTGCCATTTCAAAATCATGCAGCCTCAAATCCCAACTTTTTAGTAGTATCCTTAGTTTTGAATTTAATGTGATACAAAAATACAGAATTTAAAAATTCCCGCCATCTGAAAGGTTGAGCCAGGATTTATTTCTCTCGTTCTTATTGTATGTGTTTGTAATATAAGCACCTATGGAGGAATTTAAGGAGGGGCAAGGGTTGCTGTAAGTTAAGGGAATAGTTGACCAACATGTCAGCAAATACTCTGTCTGCCTCTCAGAATTCTGAGAGATTTCAGTCTCTGTTTGCTACCTGCCCCCCATTTATCAACAGGTTGGTTATTCTTCTTTTTGATGGAGAACCCTCGTTAAGACGTGTGTAGATTTTTGCTCTCTACTGTCCTTACTTTCTTCATCCTACCTTTAGGATGCTGTACTTTTATGTTAGGCCAGTTCGCAATCTTGAAATACTTCCCCATAGCATTTAGGGTAGAAAAAAATGAGCCTAACTTGTGTTCTAGAGAAAACCTAACTTCATTGTGGCCACTTCATTATTTTTTCTTTAATCAAGATATGGCATTGAGAAAGAATATTTGTCTGATTCTGAAGCCAAGTAATACAAATGGATAATCTTTATTAAAAATCATCAAAACCAGCCCTGATCAACAGGTCTTACCATGTGGGTATTCGGAGCTAGTCCCATGATTTGTGCTTAATCATTGGCATGGCTGCTTGTGACAGACTTGCCACTTAATGTCTATTTTGTCATGTTATTTTAAAATCAGGGAAGTAACTATTAATGTAACAACATATGGCAGCCATTACATGGTAAAGTAGAATGTTTTAAAAAGGAAGTTTTTGGAATTAAACAGTGAGCTACAGCTTAGTGCATTTTTGCTTAACCTTGACTGTTATCAAACTGAGTTTAATGTGTTTCATAATACTCTATTCTAACTAAGTTTGAGAGCTTCAGTTAGGAAAAAAAATAAAAACTGCTAAAAAAAAGTATTCTCTGTGGTTTTTGTTCTTAGACTTTGGGCTCATGTATCACATGCTTCTGGCATGTGTTCCCAGTTGCTAAGGCTCTGAGCCGTTGAGCCTGAAGAATCATTCTGGTGACTTCTTTGGTAGCTTCTTCATTGGTTTCAGCTCCAATAGAGCCTCTTTGTTGTACATTAGAAAGGATGGAAGAAAGGCCCTCCATCCTGTAGCTCTGAGGAGACTCAGAGACTAGACTTCCTGACATTTCAGAGATGTTCATTCTCAGAGGCTCTCTAGCTTTTTGCCAGTTGGCAGTAGAGGGCTTTGCTCTCCCGCGCTGTTCCCACCCAGATAATATTTATCATAGGAGGAAAAGAATATTACAGTTGAAATAGCCTTCATTTTCTTCCTAGTCTCTTTACCCACCTTCTGTCTGTAGAGGCAACTGCCATTCAGAAACTCATGTGTATCCTTCCAGTCCATGCTCTTATGTGTTCACTAAATAGAATCGTATTTATAAACAATATAGTATTTGCATTCTTTCAATTTCATAGATGCTATGCTGTACCTGTTATTTTACAACTTGCTTTTTTCTACTCAACATTATATTTTGGATGTATAGTTTAGTTCATTTGCATTTTTATGGCAACTGTTATTTTTGTACCTATTTCTGACATTATTTTGGGTTCGTAATGTTTTCACTGCTTCTATCTTTCGCCTTTCTTTCCTTATTTTGGGTGATGTGAAGTATTTAAACATTCATTTCTTTCTCTGGCAGTTTAGATGTTATGCAATTTATATCCCCTCTTCTAGTGGTTACTCTTAAATTTTTAGCAAATATGTATATTTAACAATGTTTAAGGTTGATCAGAATTTCTGTTCTTCTGTACAGTGTAACAACCCTTGGAGGCCTTCATTCTTGTCTCCCTTCCTCCTTCCATCATACTATTGATGTCCAGCATTTTATTCATTACCTTGCTTTTTTGACTTCCTCCAAATTAATCATATGGTTATGTTGACAATTATAATTATGTATGGTCAATTTGTGTTTAGACTTACTAGCATGGTTATTTGTTTCTTTCTTTAGCTCCTTCTTTCTGGTTTCTGTTTACTTCTTGCTGCACGCAGAGCACTCCTTAGCAGTCACTTCTGTTCTCATTCTGTGTGTGTCTCAAAATGTCTTTCACCCTTTCCCCTGAGAGATAGTTAATTCTGTATAGACTTCTAGACTGACCATCATTTTGTTTTAGTACTTTGAAGTTTACAGTGACTTACTCTATATCAATTTTTTTTATTTTAACAATCTGGATAGGAATAGTTCTAAAATTTAGACATAATTTAAATAATGATTTTACACCCCACCCCCCTACCCCGCATTCAAAAAGAGAATCAGTTAGGTCCCAGAGAGTCTTTGTTGAGGTCAACACTGTTATTTGGAATATGAGGCTTTGCATTGTGTTGTAATACAGTGATGTTCTCTGGTAATTGAGGTATGTAAGAATGTTTGATTTTTCATTAGATGAGTTAAGACTGTTGGATTTTTTGAGACCTTGTATCTGCTTTTTGGTGGTGTGGGGTGTGTGTGCGTGTGTGTGTGTGTGCGTGTGCACGTGCGTGTGTCTTTCCTCTCTGTCAGTGCTTACTGCTATACCTCATTTACTTAATGTAATAATTGTTTTCCTTTAAGCACCTGATTTTTTTTCCCCATTGTATATGTTTGTTTCTCCTTTGCTGAAAGCAAGGGCCTTAGATAACCAAACTGGTTAAGAATATATGGGTTCATTTGATGTTGTCATTGGCATTGTCTCTGTGTTCTTCCTAAAAAGATTTTATACTGGCTAAGTATGTGACAAGTCGCAGTGTGCTTATTATGGACACAGGCTCTGAAGCCAGATTGCTTGGGTTCATATGCTAGCCCTGTACCATGTAACCCTGGCAAGTTCCTTAACCTCTGAGCCTCAGTTTTCTCTTCTCCAAGATGGAGATAATTACAGTATACACCTTCTGGAATTGCTTCGTGTTTTATATGAGTTAATACACACAACAGGCTAGAACAGTATCTGGTCCTGTTAACATGTGATGAGTTAAGCATACTTTAAAACAGCCTTACAAGTTTCATCCCAAATACCACGTGGACTCTGAGGTTCTATACAACTGAAGTTAAAAAAGTTTTCAGAATGAAAAATATCTAACTTGGAAAAAGACTAAACTAGGACGTAGTCTATTTCTGTTACCATGGGGCATTGAATGTAATGTGCAAGTTTATTTAAATATTTGCTTTTGCCGGAAAGCAGGAGGTCATCTAAGACCAGCGATGAAGATGTGACATTGGAGAAATCATAATGTAAATTAGTGGGTAAGCATTTTTTTGCTTTATAAATATTGATTTGCTTCCAACTTTTCAGTACAGCCTGATGCCCCCATCAAATGATGTGAATGCTGGAAGACCTGAACTTTAGCTTCAGGTTTTTCAATAACTCACACTGTGACCGTGACCAAATTCTTTCAATTGCCTGGGCTTTAATTGGACTCTTCTAAGGGCAAATGAGATAATAATGGTGACCTAGCTTTTAGCCAGCTTTTTAGGTGCTTAAAATAACTAAGGTGATGCTAATACATTTTAGCAATGTAGCAATATTACTGTAATGCTTCAAATGAAAATGTAGAGTTTTTATCATTTCAGATTAAACTTTTAGAATCAAACACATTGGCTTATATTTAATTATTTCATGGTTTGAGGCCTTGCCAGGCTTATTTTATTTATGATTGGTTCCCCATCTTCTTGCAGAAATGATTTGATGATACATACCAAATTTTATAAACCATTAAAATAAGTAAAAAACTGACCTTGGAGGAGCTTTGAATTTCTCATTTCATCTAACCTTGATTTTCATCCTTTCCAGTAGCTACAATCAGTGATGTTTTTCTTTGTGTTCATCCCTCCTTATTCTACCTGTAGATAGTTAAGGTTACATTGATTGGAGGCCAGATTTTGACACAGTGCTGAAGTGAACTATTATGAAAGAAAATAACATTTGTTGAGCACTATCCTAGTAGTCCTATGACAAGGCATCCTTAACAGATGATGAAACTGGAGCTCAGAAAGTTTGAGTAACTTTCTGCAGTTACAGAGCTCATCAATTGTGGCATGTCAAAATCAACTCTAGATCTGCTTAACTCAATTAGAGTGCAGGCACATAATCCATACACCACAGTGCTTTCTGTGATGTCAGTTCTGTTGAGAGAACCAAAAAGGGGAAAATGATTATCTTAACAGATAAGTTCAAAAGTAATTTTAGAGGCAACTTGCATAAATTCCAAAGTAATGTGAATGTGAACATAATTGCATGATAATATGTCAACATGCATGCAGTGCCTTTTGTGGGACCACAGAAGGTGTGGGCCTGGTGGTAAGAAACATGTGAAAGGGGAGTAAGTTTCTGATTAAGTCTTAAGAGCAGCAGAACATGGATTTGTTATACATAACCTTAACTATCACTGCATCCTGGTGGATGATTCTAGGATTTTTGACCTGTAGATAAAGCTCTTGCCTAAGTCAGGAGAAGACAATTTCAGAAACTCATTATTTTAGCAAATGACAAGAGTACTTCTTTCAAAAATAGGCGCAGCTGGAGTTTCTAGAGCTTTTCCCAATACTGATGTTGGTCTAGATCTGTCTTTCCTTGCCAATTTCCCTTCTTCCTCTTCCATGGCTAATTTTCCTGTCTTTATATCACAAGTTATTTAATTCATCTACTTGTCCCTCTTTGAAGGTCCATGGGATGCTAATAGTTATTCATTTGGTCACTTTTACTAGGGACAGCAGAGCTGGTGTTAACGCATACTAATCATGTAAGGTTGATATTATTTTTATTTTTATTTTTTTTGTAGCGGAAGAAACTGAAGTTTTAGAGAGATTAAATATATTGCCCCAAACCACTCAGCTAGTAAGTGGTCAAGCCAGAAATTAAATCCAAACTTCTCTGGCTCCAAAATATGTGTGTGTGTGTGTGTGTGTGTGTGTGTGTGTGTGTGTGTGTGTGTTTCCTGTGAGT
The DNA here is from genome assembly GCF_024542745.1 of Macaca thibetana thibetana. NCBI lineage: Eukaryota > Metazoa > Chordata > Mammalia > Primates > Cercopithecidae > Macaca > Macaca thibetana. The sequence goes on along the minus strand of NC_065583.1, from coordinate 67,213,897 downwards.
CACACTACCAGATATTCAGAGCAGTTGGTTGATATTTAAAAGGCATGAACAAAAGCCACCCACCCCAGAAATAACTCTACCACTCAATGGTTATTGTACTTTAAATTTCAGTATTTGAGATGCATTTCTTTTGCATTGTTGGCTGCTCTCTCCATAAAGTGTTTTAAGTTAATAAATGTTATTTTTCTTTTATAAATCTTTACATAGCACTTTAATGACTATTAAATTAAATGCAGGCATACTTTCAGCTGCTCAAGTAACAGAAAATCCACCTGATGGTAACTTTAACAAATGGGGTAGGTGGCTGCTGGTTCAGTGGCTTAAGATATCAGGGCTGGAATTACTGTGACTCTTTTGTCTCTTTTTCACGGTCACAGGGTGGCTACTGCAGATCCAAGTATCACCTCTATTTAAGGCTGGAGGAAGGGAAGGAAGAGTTCTATGTCAGCCATGTCTGTCTTTTTTTAATCCAGAAAAGCAAATATATTCTACTAAGTTCTCGAGCAACCTTTTGCTTATGATTTCAGATTGGAACTGCATCACATGGCTACACATAACTGCAAAGGAGTCTGGGGAAACTGATATTTCTGTAGTGGAGATAGGCAAGAGAGAAGGATGGGAATACTTTTGGGTTAGCCACTTCATAGTGTTGCCTACAACATATGATATATGTTCATTTAGTTATTAAAATGACTTTCTGAAACAGCAAATAACATCTCCATTTTTACAGATAGCAGAAATAAGGTCAGCAAAGTTTGAATGACTTCCCAAGGTCATATAACAAGTTAGTAGCATATCTAGGATCTGAGCCTTAGTTTTCTGCATTCCAACAAGATTTTTCTTCATACTTTTCACCCAGAGAGGAGTTCACAATTCAGTGATGAATACCTAATTAGTTTCACATTCCTCCTCCTTGGATGCAGAGAAGTTTCAGGGTGGCAAGAGTGAACAGGGTTGCTGGAATGGGCATGAGGCTTCAAGAGAGGGGAAGGTTCCAGGATGGATGGTAAGGGAATGATAAGCATCAGCTTTGCTCGTTTCTTCTGAGTTTTGCTCAGAATTGGTGATTTCTGAACATAGCTCTTCTGTTTTTTTCCCTCCTGCAGTTCTGGGCTGAGGATCTTGGACGAAATCTCAGTGAGACCATTGAAAAGTCATCTCTCCCTTTCTGTTTGTCTTTTGACATGGTCTGTGATGGGCAACTGTAGTCTCACTTCTTTGTTGACTGAATCCTAGTAACACATTAATAAAGAAAACCTCATTATTTGGCTTTCTTCTGTAGTGTTTTTTCTTTTGTGTATGTGTGTGTGTGTTTTTTTTTTCACTTTGTTACATCCAAATGCTAGTTTCTAAGGAAGGAGGTTTTTTTGCTTTTTTGAATGAATACATTTCTGTGCATTTTTGTTTGGGGTCATGATCCCAAAAATGTCCTAAAAATGATATTGAAAGTTCCTTGTCATGGGTTATGTGAAGATTCTGGTGGGAAAAGCACCATATACTGTTCCATGATGGAGCCTCCTCTGACCTCCTCTGTATTTCCTCAGCATTTTCTTTGTTTCTCTGTTGTAGTACTTACCACAAGGAAACATTTGAATGTAAATTTAAATATAAATCTTTCATGTATATTGCTCTTCTGCATCAAAAACTGAGAGGCTTTTTAATCCTTGTATCCACAGAACCTTACAAATAGAAGCATTCAGTAAGTGAATGAAAAAAAGAGAGCTTGGTTTTATTGAATATTTGGCTTAAAGGTTAACCAAGAAATCTTACTTATTTTTGTTCATGCTGTTGAAAACAGTTATGTAACATAATGGCTCAAGGTTTTGTCTTAGTAAGCAGAATATTTTAGATGTAAGTTTGTTTCAGTGTGTTTGGCTGTGTACACTGTCATTTAGAAAGTCAGTGATTACTTTCTAGTTTTGAAGTTGTGTACATGTATACTGTTAGGATTTATTTGGATGTCTGACAACCTCGTTATTCTCATTCTTCCCTCCTCTGTTTTTTAACCATAAAAACTGATTTTGTTATTAACTAACTTATATTCATTTACTCACATCTGCAAAGTTAAAAAAAAAAGCATTAAATATTACATAATTAAAAGTCTCCCATCCATTTCTAGTGCCCAACCACTCAGTTCACCTCCCCTAAGTGACTTTTATCATTAATTTCTGGAGTATTCTTTCAGAGATACTTTTTGCACATACAAATACAGATATACCATCTCCCCTTTAACAGATCTTCACAAATAATAGCATATACTTTGCTTAAAAAAAAAACTCAGTACTTACCTGATATCTCTTTTTAATACCATATAACACCTTTCTTCATCTTTTGTTTCATGGCATACTATTCATTTTGTGGCCATTCATAATTCATTTAACCCATTTTCCTGCTAGATTATTCATATTATTTCCAGTTTTTTTGCTAATATACAAGCAATGCTGCAACAAATAATCATGTACATTCACTATTTTTCACTCTTGCAAATATATTGATATGACAGATTTTATTCTAAGGAAATTGAATTACATTATCAAAGAGAATGTATGCTTATAGCCTGATAAATTGCTCTCCTCAGATTGTACCAATTTACACTTCTGCCTGAGATATATGCGAGTACTGTTTCCTCATACATTCAATGGTATAACATGTTATAAAACTTTTACTGCCTATTCAGTCTGACAGGTCAAAAAATGGTATCTCATTTTCTTCTTATGATTGAGGTTGGGCATCTGTTTCTATAAGTTTAAGAGCCCTTTTTATCTCATTTTCCATGACCTAAGGCTTGTATCCTGCATTCATTTTTCTACTGTGCTGCTTGTCTCTTCCTTAATGTTTAGGAACTTCTGCGTATTAGAGAGATTAGTCCTTTGTGATAGGTGTTGTGAACGTTTTCCCCATGGTTTGGTGTTTGTCTTTTTACTCTCTTTATTGTAGCTTTAGTTAGTTGCAGAAAACAAAAGTTTAATGCAGTCAAATGCATTAAATACATTAAAAGATAAAATGCAGTATTTTATCTTGTCTCTGAAGTTTGTGTAAAAAGACCTTACTTTCTCCAAGGTTACAGCATAATTCTTACCTGATTTCTTTTAATATGTTAGTATTTTCATTTTCATATCTAGATCTTTCAAACACTTAGAATTTTTTTTGGTATGGGTGTGAGGCATGGGTTTAACTCTGCCTTTCTTTAGGTGGTTACTTAGTTGTTTCTGAATCATTTTTCCATAAGCTATATTTTCCCCACTGATTGAGAGTCTACCTTTGTATTATTATGAAATTCCCAGTATATTGGGTCTATTTTAGACTTTCTGTTCTGTTCCATCAGGCTTTCAGTTATATGAAGTGCCAGTACCACCTGGTTTTAATTATTAATTTGTTTTAAAATTTATGTGGCTGCTTCTCCCTTGTTACTCTTCCTTTTCAGAATTTTCCTGGCTATTCTACTTACTTTCCTAACAAATACATGACTAAAATTATTTTTTTCAGTGTGTAATTTTTAAGCCCCAGTTTTATGCTGAGCAATACCCTGGATTATTTTTTAGAAAGTAAACCCAAGATGTTTAATGAATTGTCCCAGACTGCAAGAGCTTGCAGTTACATTGCAGAGGAAAAGCACATGCAGAAGGTAGATAGGAGAGGGGTTCTGCAGCCGAGCTCCTTCTGGTGCACACAGGTTACCTCTTTGTGGACAGGCCCCTCCTGCTAAACTCCAGCCCCTCTTCACTGATGGCTGGTCAGTGCTCACTAATCTGTGATGATGAGCTTGAAGTATATTATATTTGGTTATCTGAGCAAATACAAAACAGTTGCACTGGAAAGTTCATGCTTGTGATGGGACATATTCTGAGGGCATATTCAGCATTATGCTTTCAAGTTACTTTAGACCTCTGGCCAAGACTGTTAACCATCCCCTAGAATTAAGGTAGATTAAACTGTTCTTTTGACCTAAAATCTTTCTTCTCTTAACAGCCTCAGAATTGAAAATGACTGTAGAAGAACTAAATAATATTAGTCCTTCTCATTACTTTAACTCCCCTAGAAGTGAACTTAGATCATATATATTCCAAAGATTATACGGAATATAATGAGAATATTTCTACAGTTAGATTTTCATACTTGACATTGTATGAGTGTTGAACACCTGTGATGTTGAGAATGCTTTCATTTTCTTTATAGAATTGAGTGCATTAACGTGTCTCTCAACCTGGTAAATACCACTGTACAGTTTTTAATTGACAGCACTTACCCTTGTCTCCTAGGACAGTTCTTTCCTTCCTGCTTCACTGCCTGCTGCTTTTCAGATCCTGTTATGTCCTGACCTTCCAAATATCCTCCACATTTGGGCTTCCTCAGGACTTGGCCTTGAGTACGGTTTTGTTCTTTTCACTTTGTCTGATTTTTTCCTTTGATCTCATAAAATTACCCAAATAACAATTTTCTGAAATTTACTTCAATAGTCCAGACTTCTCTTCTGAGTGACCTGCACTTGGCGTATATACTCGGATGTAAGTGGCCAAAATGAAACCTTTTGTTTATTACATTCCTGGTCTCCCTCCGGCCCTGGGCCCATTGTACCTAGGAAATGGCACTACCATCCGCTGTGTTTCTCAGGGTAGAAACACAATAGCCATGTTTGCATCTTCTCTTTTATTGCTCCCACATTCAGTCCATCAGCAAGTTCTGACAAGATTTCTACTTTTGTTGTTGTTTAGATGGTAGTCAGTATTTTATTATTTGGTGAATCAGGAGAAAGGGCTTTTGTTTTCTTAAGGGAGACTAGGAAAACTAATTAAGAGGGAGAAACTGAGAACATTACTTAGGTGTTTTTCTATGCCATACAGCAGTTTTCTTTGTGGAAGAATTGAAAACTTTATGTATGCCTCTATTAAATGGATTTTTAAAAACTTTTATTTTAGGTTGAAGGGTACATGTGCATCTTTGTTATATAGATAAATTGTGTCTCCGGGGGTTTGGGTTATATCATGTAGGTAATAAGCATATAAACATAGTATCCAATAGGTAGTCTTTTCTTTTTTTTCTTTTTCTTTTTTTGAGATGGAGTCTTGCTCTGTTGCCCAGGGTGGAGTGCATTGGCGCAATCTCGACTCACTGCAACCTGTGTCTCCCAGGTTCAGGCGATTCTCCTGCCTCAGCCTCCAGAGTAGCTGGGACTACAGGCATGCATCCCCACACCCGGCTAATTTTTGTATTTTTAGTAAAGACGGGGTTTCATCATGTTGGCCAGGCTGGTCTCGAACTCCTGACCTCGTGATCCACCCACCTTGGCCTCCCAAAGTGCTGGGATTTCAGGCATGAGCCACCGCGCCCAGCCTAGGTAGTCTTTTGATCCTCACCTTCCTCCCACCCTCTACCCTCAGGTAGGCCGTGGTGTCTATCATTTCCTTCTTTGTGTCCAAGCGTACTCACTGTTAAGCTCCCACTTAGAAGTAAGAATATGTGGTATTTGATTTTCTATTCCTGCATTGGTTCATTTAAGATAATGGCCTCTAGTCCCATCCACGCTGCTGCAAATGATATGATCTTATTCTTTTTATGTCTGTGCAGTATTCCATGGTGTATACATACCATATGTTCTTTATCCACTCTACCAATGAAGGGCATTTAGGTTGATTTCATGTCTTTGCTGTTGTGAATACTGCTGCAGTTAATATATGCATGCGTGTGTTTTTATGGTGGAATGATTTATAATCCTTTGGGTATGTACTCAATAATGGGATTGCTGGGTCTACTGGTAATTCTGTTTTAAGTTCTTTGAGAAATCCATCAAATTGCTTTCCACAGTGGCTGAATTCATTTACATTCCTACCAGAAGTGTGTAAGTATTCTTTTTTCTCTGCAACTTCACCAGCATCTGTTAGTTTTTTATTTTTTTGAAACAGAGTTTTGCTCTTGTGCCCAGGCTGGAGTGCAGTGGTGCAATCTTGGCTCACTGCAGCCTCCGCTTCCTGGGTTCAAGTGATTCTTCTGATTCAACCTCCTGAGTAGCTGGGATTACAGGCACACACCATAACACCTGGCTAATTTTTATATTTTTAGTAGAGATGGGGTTTCACCATGTTGGCCAGGCTGGTCTCAAACTCATGACCTCAGGTGATCTGCCCACCTCGGCCACACAAAGTGCTGGGATTACAGGCGTGAGCCACCATGCCTGGCCACATCTGTTATTTTTTGACTTTGTAATAATGGCCATTCTAACTGGTGTGAAATAGTATCTCATTGTGGTTTTGATTTGCCTTTCTCTGATGATTAGGGATGATGAGCATTTTTTTCATATGCTTGTTGGCTGCATATATGTCTTATTTTTGAATAGAGTCTGTTCATGTCTTAGCCTACTTTTTAATGGGGTTGTTTGTTTCTTGTAAATTTGTTTAAGTTTATTATAGATGCTGGATATTAGACCTTCGTCAGAGGCATAGTTTGTATATATTTTCTTCCTTTTTATAGGTTGTCTGTTTACTGTGTTCAGTTTCTTTTGCTGTGCAGAAACTCTTTAGTTTAATTACATCCCATTTGTCAATTTTTGTTTTTGTTGCAGTTGCTTTTGGTGTCTTCATCATGAAATATTTTCCAGGTCCTATGTCCAGAATTGTATTTCTTAGGTTATAGTTCAGGGTTTTTATTGTTTGGGGTTTTACATTTAAGTCTATAACACGTCTAGAGTTGATTTTTGTATATTGTATAAAGAAGGGATCCAGTTTCAGTCTTCTGCAGGTGGCTAGCCAGTTTTCCCAGTACCATGTATCAAATAGGGCATTCTTTCTTCATTGCTAGGTTTTGTCAATTTTGTTGAAGGTTGTAGATGTGTAGCATTATGTCTGCACTGTGTAGAACTCTGTATTTCAGCTCCATTGAACTTTATATCTGTTTTTGTACCAGTGCCGTGTTGTGTGGTTTCTGTAGCCTTGTAGCATAGTTCGAAATTGGGTAATGTGATGCCTCTAGTATTGGTTGGGTTTTTTTTTTTTGCTTAGGATTGCTTTGGCTATTCAACTTTTTTTTTTTTTTTTTTTTTGGTTACATGTGAATTTTAAAATAGTTTTTTCTATTTCTGTGAAGAATGTCATTGACAGTTTGATACGAATAGCACTGATTCTGTAAATTGCTTTGGGCAATGTGGCTGTTTTAACAATACTGATTCTTCCTATCCATGAGCATGGAATGCTTTTCCATTTGTTTATGTAATCTCTGATTTCTTTGGGCAGTGTTTTGTAATTTTCATCACAGAGATCTTTCACTTTCTTGTTTGGTTGTATTCCTAGCTATTTTATTCTTTTTGTGGTTATTATGAATGGGATTGTGTTCTTGATTTGCCTCTCACCTTGAATGCTGTTGGTGTATAGGAATGCTACTGATTTTTATAGAGTAATTTTGTTTCCTGAAACTTTGCTGAAGTTGTTTATTAAATCATTGAACTTTTGTGCAGAGATTATGGAGTTTTCTAAGTATAAAATCCTATCACCTGCAAACAGGGATAGTTTGACTTCCTCTCTTCCTGTTGGGATTCCTTTTATTTCTTTCTCTTTTATGAATGCTCTGGCTAAGACTTCCTATACTATGTTGAATAGGAGTGGGAAGAGAGGACATCTTTGTTTTGTACCAGTTTTCTAGGGGAATACTTCCAGCTTTAGCCTATTCAGGGGTTAGGGGTTTGTCATAGATTGCTCCTATTATTTTAAAGTATGTTTCCTCAATGTCTAGTTTGTTGAAGATTCTTAACATGATGGCCTGTTGAGTTTTACCAAAAGCTTTTTCTGCATGTATTGATGAGATTGTGTGTGTTCGGGGTGGTATGGCCATAGACCTTTTTCTGCATCTATTGAGATGATCATGTGATTTTTGTTTTTACCTCTGTTTATGTGATAAATCATGTTGAATGATTCACGTATGTTGAACCAACCTTGCATCCGAGAGATAAAGCATATTTGATTGTGTTGGATTAGCTTTTTGATGTGCTGCTGGATTCTGGTTGCTAGTATTTTGTTGAGAATTTTTGCATCAACGTTCACCAAGGATATTTACCTGAAGTTTTATGTTTTTGTTGTGTCTCTGCCGGGTTTTGGTATCAGGTTGATGCTAGCCTCCTAAAATGAGATAGGGAGAAGTCCCTCCGTCTCAATTTTTTGAAATAGTTTCAGTAGGAATGGTATCAGCTCTTACTTACATTAATACATCTGATAGAATTTGGCTGTGAATTCCTCTGGTCCTGTACTTTTTCTAGTTGATAGGCTTTTTATTACTGATTTCATTTTGGAACTTGTTATTGGTCTGTTCAGGCATTTCATTTCTTCCTGGTTCAATCTTGGGAGATTGTATATTTCCAGGAATTTTTCTATTTCCTCTGAGTTTTGTAGCTTTTGTGCGTAGAGATGTACATAGTAGCCTTTGAGGGTTTGCATTTTTTTATTTATTTCTGTGTGGTTGGTGGTAATATCCCCTTTGTCATTTCTGATTGTGTTTATTTGGATCTTCTCTATTTTCTTTATTAGCCTAGCTAGTGGTCTATCTTATTTATTCTTGAAAATAGCCAACTCCTTGACTTGTTGATCTTTTATATAGTTTTTTGCTTCTCAGTTTCCTTCGGTTCAGCTCTGATTTTGGTTATTTCTTGTCTTCTATTAGCTTTCAGGTTGGTTTCCTCTTGTTTCTCTAGTTTCTGTAGGTGTGATGTTATGTTTTAAATTTGAGATCTTTCTAACTTTTTCACATGGGCATTTAGTGCTATAAACTTTTCTCTTAACACTGCTTTAGCTGTGACCTAGAGAATTTGGGATGTTGTAAGATCTCCAAACTTTATGTCCAATGCACTCATTGTCTGCATTTCCATGAAAGTCCCCCATTTTAGGTGATAAGGTACCACAACCAATCAAATGCAGTAGAGCTTCCTAACTTTTATCCTTCCTTCCACACTTGCCCCTCTTCACCCTATTTTCCCCAGAGCAGTATGGATGAGCTCTTCAGGCTACAAATCAGATGACATCATTCCTCTGCCTAATACCCTTCAGTGGGTTCCCGCTGGGCTTAGATTGAAATCCTGTCTGGATACTATGGTCAACAAAGGCCTGCTTATATGGTCCCAGTTGGTCTCTTCAAACTTATTTGCAAACTGATCTTTCATGCTGCCCCTTGATCATTAAGTTTCAGCCAGTCTGATGTTCCTTCATTTCTTTATGCATGCTAGGGCTTTTATAAAGCCCAGGGTATTTACATGTGCTGTTTCCTGTGGCTAGAATATTATTCCCCTGGTTGTTTACACGGCTGGCTTTTCTCTTAGTCCAGATCTTACATCAAATGGTACTTATGCAGAGGTTTTCCCTGATGACCACATCTACTGTCATCTCTAATATATTATTCTCTGTTTCATCTCTTGTTTCTTTCCTTCATAACAGTGTCCAAAAGCATAATTACTTTATTCGATTTCTTTAAGTCTGCTTTCTTGACTATGTTGTTTTTCTTTCGTTCTTTTTTTTTTTTTTTTTTTCCTAGCAAAAGTTAGTTTCAATGGGCAGATTCTCTGTCATAAATGCTGCTGTATGGCTGGTATGTAGACTAATACCTGCCACATAATATTTAGTATACTGGATAAATAAATGAATAAACAAGCAACATTGAGGGTCAGGATTATGTAGAAAATACAAGTAAATATTTTTCCTCAATTTCAGCGTTAAAATATGTGCTATGATAAAATAAAAAAAAATCATTTCAGGTGTTAAGACCTTTGATAGTAGAAAACAACTATGTAATAGAACATTTTTTCTGCAGAAGTTACCAAAGAGGAAAGTTATCTGGACTCTATGGAACTGCAAAATTATGCTGCTGCAATGACTTATTATTTAGGTGACTGTGTCGTACATTCACTTGCATTATGCTTTGGTATTCTCAGCTTCCACAAGCACATTTAATTGATATTATGACCTATCTAGTGATTAGGATAGTCACTGTTAACCAAGAAATAACAAGGAAATTTATTTATACAGCATTTCTTATCCTCCACCAGGTAGACATGGAGTCTCACTAACACGTAGGGGAGACAATCTTATGAAGAAGTTTTTTATTGTCCTTTATGTGACAGCATCAATAAGAGGCACATATGAGGATCATGGTGGAACAAAGGAGCGAGTTTCCAGATTTTTATAGGGCATCTACTGCATGCTAGAGGAGGTGATGTGGAGTTTGATCTTGAAGGAATGCAAATTTGCTAGATGGAGGCTTTCCAGGCCATGGGACAGAATGTACAAAGACCCAGAAGCGTGATTAGGTGTTGTGTTCTGGAATCTCCAACCATAGGGAGATGTAAATAGAATAATAGGCAATGAAGTTGGAGAGATAGGCAAAACCAGATTGCAGAATGGCTTGTATGCTATGGGTATAGATTAGATTTTACCCATCAGGCCATGGTGGGCCTTTGAATGGTGTTAATCTTGAATTACATTTTAAAAAGATTATTAGAAAATGGAAGATGTTCTCCAATAGGAGGATTCTGGTAATGGAGAGTGAAGGATCAGACCACCCAGGGAAGTAGAGAGTGAGAGAAGAGTCAGAGAGGGACTCCAGTAGTGTGATGGTTAATATTGTGGGGACACATCCAAACCATACCAAGGAGGGACACAGAATGGAGAGAAAGACAGTGAGATCCTTAAGAGTTGCAGCAGATGGAAAAAGCAACATGTCACAGGAGCCAAGGAAAGAGATCATTTTTAGGGAAGCAGGAATGACAGGACAAATAAGATAATAATTAAGATGGAAGGATCGTATTTCATAATGAAGGTGTCTTTAGTGACCTTAGCAAGAGTAGTCTTGATAGGCTAATGGGAGCAAGATCTGCCTGGAAGTTGTTTGAGAATGAAGTGAGAAAACAAACACAACCTAGACTAGGCATGGAGCCAGCGCTGGTTCTCTTTGTTTGGGTGTTTTGTTTTTAGTAAACAGTAGGAGAAGTTTGACTTTGTAGACTCTGCTGAGAGAAAAGAGGTATAGGAACTAGACTATAGGCTATTGATGCAGGAGAACTGGATTTTAGTGAAACATTGCTTTAGACACATGAAGCAAAAGAGAATGGAAATAAGGAGGAAAGAGTGTGGCTGTAGGTAAGATTGTGGCTAAAGTATCAAATAGAGGGTATTTCCTCTGATACTGTGGGGAATGTGTGTGCTGAGAGAAAGGGGAACAGTGGTGGCCCTCAAGGAAAACAACCCATGGTGGATGTGGGAATGATCACAAGGTGATTCTAAGGGTTCAACTGAGCTTGAAGACACAGGTGGGTGGTAGCCATAGGCCACCTGCAGCAGCCTGGATATCAGGTTCCAGACTGGGAGTTACCTGGACAGGATCACCTAAAGGTAAAGGGTGATGCTGCTGAGAATGGCAGTAGGATTATGGTTGAAGGAGTGAGACTCAACAGAGAGAACCAGCCTGGTTAGGGAAGTGAGCAGAGGGGTAATGAAAAGGGGGCTGAGAAAAAGAGAGTAGAGTGAGGTGAGAGGAGCAAGTGCATTGGGGAGAATGGAAGGAGGGCCAGTCCTAGAAGGAGGAGGCTATTTGTAAGCAGTATATCAGAGTGATACATCCAGATTGACATTTCTTTATCAGATAAATACCTTGAAAGGTATTTATCCTGAGTTTGCAGTGTTGTCCAGAACATTATGGGGAATACCTTTATTGGAACTCAGCTGAGACTTTGCCACACAGCTTTTGACTATTTGGAGTCTTGGTGATTCTTAGCCCATTTGGAAGTGGATTTGATTTTTGCACACTGCCGGGTCATTCAGGGCCAAGTTTGGTGAAGAAAGTAGACAATGAAGCTGGATAATAACATTTTTGGTAAGAATGGAAATGTGGATTTAAAGAACAGTACTATTTTATTTATGTGACTTGTAATAGTCCCTGATAGTAATTTCCAAAGACAGCAATGACAGTATCTTTGGAATATGTATAGCTTCTCAAAACAAAGTTCTTCCTAATACATGGGACTCTCAGCATTGCAGCATGGTTGGCACCCCTGGCTTCTGGGCCCTAAATGTCAGTATCCCTTGCAAGTCCTCGTGGCAGTCAGAAAAGCCATGACACATTTCCAAATGCTTCTGGTTGTCTCTAGACTGCCAGGGCCTGGAGGACTTTTACAGAGAGCCAGGGAAGAGAGGAAGATACTCTTTTCTGTCCCTTTTACTCTTTATCTATATATCTATTTATTTACTTTGCTTTCTCTCTGGTTTTTTCTTCTTAAAAATTTTTGTTTGTTTTCATTGATTGTGGTGTGAGGAATGACAGAAACAGGAGGAAAAGGGGATCTTTATTAAATGAAGATTGGAAATAAATGAATAATTCAAGGGAAGGCTATGGACGAATAGAAGAAAAGAGACAGAAAATAGAGTAGTCGTGGGGAAACTGGAAGAAATGTTTCTGCCACATTTGTCTGTGGTCTCTTGTGATTTTCTCTGAAGCCAAGAATAAGATTTCCTGTAAGAACGCTCATGTGTTGTTGCATTATAGGGTATAACTGATTGCAGAGGCACCCTAAATAGATTTCACTGAGAATATAGTTAGAGTTGTGTAAGGCTTTAAATCCAGACTGAAAGAGGAAAACAACTTGTTATAAGGCGAGTCCATTTCAACTTCATCTGAGGGGGTTTTCAATAGGTCCAAGCGCCTGTTTTAAAATGATGTTATTTGTATGATTGTCCAGGAACGTGAACTTCAAAACAGTTTTAGCTCCTGAGTACCAAGTTTTTAATTTAATTCGTACAAAATGAATACCAATACGCTTTACTAAAAATAGTGTACCTGGCTAGCATTTAAAAGTTATAACCTTTAGCTTGCCATGATTGCTAAAAGTCATCTGTTGTGTGTTTTTAAAATCTGCACTAACACTTGTGGACCATTCATGCCATACTGAAGCTGATTTTCTACTTTATTTTTTCAGTTGTTCATGGTGGACAATGGAGCAGATGACTGGAGAATAGCCATGACTTATGAGCGTATTTTCTTCATCTGCTTGGAAATACTGGTGTGTGCTATTCATCCCATACCTGGGAATTATACGTTCACATGGACGGCCCGGCTTGCCTTCTCCTATGCCCCATCCACAACCACCGCTGATGTGGATATTATTTTATCTATACCAATGTTCTTAAGACTCTATCTGATTGCCAGAGTCATGCTTTTACATAGCAAACTTTTCACTGATGCCTCCTCTAGAAGCATTGGAGCACTTAATAAGATAAACTTCAATACACGTTTTGTTATGAAGACTTTAATGACTATATGCCCAGGAACTGTACTCTTGGTTTTTAGTATCTCATTATGGATAATTGCCGCATGGACTGTCCGAGCTTGTGAAAGGTAAGTTTGTTTCTTTTCCTGAGAACATAATTTACCATATGGTATCTTCACAAGTAAGAAAAAAAAAAAAACATTTTAGACTTGAGATGCGTAGTGTCTTACTCTTGAAAATTTTGGATTCTCTGACAGGCTTCTTTGAAATGACTATGACAAAAGTTTTCTGTAGATTTTTTTCATAGAGCAAATGCTTTCATGCTTGTGTGTTTTCTTTCTAATTTGTTCAGTTTTCAGTAGAGGGCTGCCTTTATAATTTTGTGCCAAAATTTGGAGACCTAGAAATTGTATAGGACACTTTTATTGGAAATATGAGTTTAATGGTAATATTGATTCATTTTCGTGCCTGATTGCTTATGAGCGTTGTTTGTTGTTGAGACAGAAATCCTGTGAAACAGTGTTGATGCAAGATGCCTGGGCTTTAGGGAATATCTTAAAGTGGTTTGTTTGTTTTAGTGCCTGTTTATAATAGTGTTCAAATGATTACTTCATAAGGAGGTTATGGGTATACATATTAGTTTTTATTGAACTTGCAACAATTAGTAAGAAGAGGCAATGTGTATTCGTGTTAATGTCTGAAGCGCTCTGGTGGTCTAGATCTAGGCATATATTCTCAGATTTCAGGAGTGGCTCAGTGATCTTAATCAGTTATACACTAAAATTGTTAACTTTGCCATTTAAGAAAAATAGACTTATGACATAAACAGGAAGAGTTGTATCATAATGGGTTACGGCATACCCTCACATGATCTTGGTTAAGAAAATTCAAGTTGAAATTAACAATAGAGATACAGGAATGATTTAGAAATTTCTAGGAGTGTTGAAAGTTCAGATGTTAGTCTTTGTAGAAATTTTTCTTTTTTTTTTTTTTTTTTTTTTTTTGAGATGGAGTCTCGCTCTGTCACCCAGGCTGGAGTGCTCACTGCAAGCTGCGCCTCCCAGGTTCACACCGTTCTCCTGCCTCAGCTTCCCAAGTAACTGGGACTACAGGCACCCGCCACAATGCCCAACTAATTTTTTGTATTTTTAGTAGAGACGGGGTTTCACCGTGTTAGCCAGGATGGTCTCGATCTCCTGACCTCGTGATCAACCCGCCTCAGCCTCCCAAAGTGCTAGGATTATAGGCGCAAGCCACCGTGCCCAGCCAAATTTTTTTTTTTTTTAATTTGGCTTTTGAAAGTCAAGGTTATACACTCAGATAGTTTAAGGAAGAAAAACTTCTGTATGAGAGTTGCTGCAAAAAAAAAAAAAATCTATATATTTATACATAGTGAACCCTGAACACCCCCCAGCCCATTCCAGCTTTCCAGAAGCATTCACTTTAAATCTTTTTAGCCATTCTCTTGGTAACTGCTTTTTATATTTTTAAATAAAATTGCTTACGTTGCTGCATCTAGATTTTTTGTTGTTGTTTTGGAGCTATTAACTTCCTTCTGGGGAAGTCAGAGATTTTGCTTTTTTCACGTATATAAACACCCTCTTTTCACAACTTCACCCCTCCCCGGAAAAGTGATTTTTGTCTCCCTATCTCACAGTAAGATATGTAAACCCTAAAATCTATATTCTATATTTACATTGTTGTTACTGTATAAACTGCATTTGTAGCTGAACAAGATAATATATCATAATCATTTTTCCTTACCTGCACATTTTTTTTATTTTTTCTGGAAGAAATAGTTGCCTCATTTTTTATTTGCTTAGTTTTCTGTATACTTATCACTAAATCATCTCTAAATTCTCTGACATTATATAAACACCTTTTAATCTTTTCAAATATATTCAGCAATTTGTCAATTTCACCTTGAAGAAATGACTCTCAGAACATTCTGACTTGCACCTCTATCATGTTGGGGACTTTCTTTGCCTTTTTTGTATGCTGAGTAGCCCCTTTCTTCAACCCCATTTCACCTTCTTTCTTCATTCTTTATTTTGGTAGAATCTGTCTTCCAGTAGTTTTGAAGCAAAGGTAGTGTATAAGAGAGATATTTTTGAGATCTTGCAGATATGGGAGTCTTTAGTCTTCTCTCATGCTTAATTGATAATCAGCTGGATATAAAACTCTAGATTGGAAATCACTTTCCTTCAGAATATTGAAGGCTCCATTTTCTTCTGTATTCAGGGTCTGGCAGTCTGATGCCATGCTCCTTTTTTATTTATTTATTTTTTCTGGAGGCTTTTAGTATTGGTATTCTAAAATTACACAAGGATGTATCTTGGCATGTGTCTATTTTAATTGATGGTACTGGGAACTTGGTGGACCTGTTCAATCTCAAACTTTCATGTCTTTCAATTTTTGGAGATTTTTCTAAATTATTTAATGGTTTTTGTTCCTATTTTCTGTTGTGTGGATAATGGCCCTCCTATATTATTCCCTAATTTTCTTATTCTTTGTTTATAGTTTTCCGTTTGTTTTTGCTCTATTTATATATGGAAGATAACTCAAATTTATCTTTCAGACTTTCAATTGGAATTTTATTTCTTCTATATTGAGTATTAGTTTCCAGTGTCTAATTTTTGATCCCTGAATGCCTTTTTTTAAATAGCATCATGCTTTTCTTTCACAGAAACTTTTCTCTGGAGATGTTAATCATAACTTTTTGAAGTTTTTTTCTCTTTGCATTTTGTTTCCTCAAAGGTGCATTTTTCTTTAGTTTTGGCTTCTGTTTTAGGAGCTTTTCGTACACATTTCAAATTTGTCAACTGCAGGCTTCATTAAAGGGTGATTTGGTTGGGGGACATAGAACACCAATTTCAATACCTTTACATATTTTGTGTCTTCTCTGACCATCTGACCAGTGCATCAGAAGTCTTTTCTGCTCTCCTGCCATGAAAGCAGAAGTCTGAGGTGACAGTGTCTTGGGAATTGAAACACAGGGCAAAGAAGAGGTCTCAACAGTTACCGTGCAAGCATTTGCTTGTTCTCCTGATATCAGTACAGTAGCTTGCTATCTGCAGTGTCTGATGTCCTGCAGTAGGTCCACAGACCTTGTGTTTTACTGTCTCCAGATAATAGATTTTCAGACTTCTGCCAGATTGCCAAAGAACAGTTAGTGTTTCTACAAAGCAGAAGAGGACATCTATGTGTCTGACTGCTTCTGTGCCTTTTTTGAAGCTATCATCCCATTCGAAGCTCTATGGTTATCCCCACCTGCAGAGGTACTGGTGCCAACAGTGCCTGAGTCATGGGTGAGGGGGTTGGTTCTCAGTGCATGTGCGGTTGCCTCTTGGTTTTTCACCACTATTGCCATAGAATTCTGCATTCTCATGTCAGGTAAGTCAGTGGCCGTCTGTGGATTGGCTGTCTAGCTTGTGTTTTTTTTTTTTTTTTTTTTCTTACTACTCTTTTGTCATTCATTCTTGTTGTCCTTATGGGTTTATGCTTCTTTGCTGTCTGCTTGTTTTAGTATTATTTATAATCATTTTGAGGTTGTTAAGGGAAGGAGCTGAGGCCAGCATGTTTGTTGAGCCCACCTGCTTATACCAGAAATTTTGTAGTGACTAGTTTTTAATATCATGTCTCTAAACTTTTTTTAGAACTCCTCCGGGTAACTATGCCATTTGAGGGATTAACGTTTTCTTTTTAAAGAAAGGTAGACTCCTTATGGTAATGCTTTGTTTCCTAGCAATCATGGTATTTAGAGGCTTATGATATTTTCTGGAGCAGATGTACCTTATGATGGTTGAAGAATAAATATGCAAAACTCTAGTTGACATACCTATTTATTTTATAAAGATAAGCCCTAATTAAAAATTATGCATAACAATGTAACAATGAGGGAAACAGCCAGGTCTAACAATATAGACATCTCCATGGGTGGTCTCTAGTGCATCTGCTTCCAAAGGCCAGTTAAGAGAGCCTCAAAATTGTGCACATGCCATACATTTTCTTTTCAAAAACAGTTCATCTTAGCTGTTTTAACCCATTATCACTAAATACAGAATGCCAAAGGCAAGCTGTGACACATTTGCGTAGCAGCCCCAAGTCTCTGTGTTTTTTAATATGCTCAGATTGTGAGGTGATGACCATTCCTGTTTCCATGTAAAGAGGCAATCAAAGGTGAAAAGTGTTCATTTCATAGCAAGAATGAGAGTGTGTAGCCAGCAGTTACATAAAGGAAACAAATCTGTGACAGCGTGGTGGGGAAGAGACAGAGGCCAAAACTCTGGATTGGGACACTGGGATTTAGTCCCAGTTGTGTAATTTAGGGGCTGAATGACCTCAGGCCAAACATCTCGGGTCTTTTTGCCTTAGTTTATTCATTTGCCAACTAAATGGTTTGTTAAGACCATTCTTCCCAAGGTAATGTTTTGTTAATGGTTTGTTAACCAACTAAATGGTTTGTTAAGACCTTCTTCCCAAGGTAATGTTTTATCATTACACAAATGTGTAAAAGAAAAAAAAATTATTAACCAGCATTGTGTTAATAGGAGATTTTCCACATTTGGTTTTTATTAAACTTCCCATTTTACTGCACAAATTCTCCAGATTGTGATTTGTAAGATACAAAGATTAAAAAAAAAAAATTTTTGTTTTTCCATAAATTTGCAATTTGGAACATGATGTCATCAGCATCTTACACTTCCTTGATGATTGTTTTCTGACCCCTTTTTTCCCCTGTTATGTGAAGTTTGCAATACTAAATATAACACACAACTTTTCTATTTATTTGGTTTAGGATTTGGATTTGAATGAATCTTACCAGTTCCATCTTTGGTCCATCCAAGCATCCTCTCCATGTAAAAAGGGGAGATTCACATCTGATAGAAATTTATATTTTTAGTTAATTAGAATCTAAAAAGAGACTTAGAGTTTTGGACTTTTTTAAAAGGAAAGAGCTAGAGAAAAAGAGAAACAGCTTTCTAGAGAAGTTTGCTTTAAAAACCTATTCCTGTCCTTCTAGGAGCACAAGATTCAGGATTTCTAGAAGTTTCTAGAAATTGTTCTGTACTAATGGGGACAGCATCCTATGGGAGGCATTTATTCCTTGTAGTATTATATTCCCTGGCATATCAGACATCTCTGAAATTTTTTACCTGTAGGTAATAAAAATTCTTTTTTTTTTTTTTTTTTTTTTTTTGTGAATGATAGGAGGAAGCAGAGAATCAAGAATCTAGCATTATTTCTGTAGCCTATATTTGTTAATAAGCAGCTTCCCCACACCAGACCACAGTAATCTACTCTTTCTCTGGTTATGATTTGGCTTTGTGTTAAGGTAGGCATTAGTCCTAGGGAAAACGCTGTCCTCTGAAGCAGCCCGAGAAGTGTGGCCTGGTGCTGCTAAGCGATCTCATGTTCATGGGGTCCCAGGCCAAGGCATTTAATCAGAATGTATTAGCAGAAATTTCAGGAACATTTAAGTTTTAGAAGAAACCTGAAACACAGAGCTTGGGGTCCTGAAAATTGGGAATTATCCAATCCTGACTTGTACCTTTTGAGACTTCTCTAAGATAGCATAAATAGGCAGCTATTCACCCCAAAGTGTGTTTTACTGGGCACAGTTTCTGAGCAAGAATAGTAGCTATTTTGCAAGAGGTAGAACTGGATATTGTGGGTCAGTGCTGTGTTACACAAAGGAGTTTGGTTTCTTTTTCACTGTAAAAGTTCTCAGAGCATTTAATGTATGTATATGCATTAGAAATACCCAAGAGGGGAAAGAAGTATTTATTTGGCCATGCTCTCTGGGAAACATACTTGACATATGACAATACTGAAGTTTTGGAGATAGAAAGGAATTGAACTTTCTGATGACAGTTTGGAAATTCAAAATAATGTTTCTGTGTTCAATGGAATCTTTTCCTTTTTGACATAGTTTTGTAATGCTGTGGTAGGGGGCCAAATTGGGGATGGAAAGGAAAAGAGCAAAGGTGAGTTAGGAATTTAGGTGGTAGTGTTCCCAAGCAGAAAGGCAAACATTGTGATAATACATAATAAATTGGAGATTCCAGGTAATGTTTGGAATGGAAAAGGGTCATTTGGTTAAAAAAGTGGCCAATAATTGTCCTTTCTTTTCCCATTATTTTATCTCTCAGGGCACTTAAATATTTATTAACCAGGTATCATTTGTTAAGAGGGAACGTTTTCTAAAAATGACAACAGTAGATTGCTCTTTTTGAAAGTAGACAAACTGGAGAAGCATAACGCAACTTTTGAATAGCTCTGGATAATCTAAACTGCATTTTAGATTAATAAAGAATAAATTCTCATCATCACTGAAAACTAATAGATGAAGATAAATTTGCATAGAGAACCTGAGGAATAGAGACTTCAATTTCAGTTGTGTTTAGAATCTACTCTTCAGTGTCTTAAAAGTATATTTTGTTCTTTCATTAGAATAATCCAGGTAGATTTCACTCTGTTTTTTTGTCACCCTGTCACTAATACTCTCCTATGTTGTATTATTTTGTTTTCGTTTTTAATTTCCTGGAAGATGATTCCTGAAATGCAGTTGAAGCATACTTTATTATTATATGGTCTGTTAGAGAAGCAGAACCGAGAGGATATAGATATAAATATATGAGAGGGGATTTATTAGGGGAATTGGCTCACAGGATTGTGGAGACTGAGAAGTCCCAAGGAGAGGCCATCTGCAAGCTGGAGACAGGGGATACTGGTATTGTGGCTCAGTCCAAGTCCAAAAGCCTCAGATCCAAGGAAGGCAGTGGTGCGACTCTCAGTCCAAAGCTGAAGGCCTGTGAATCCAAAGAGATGCAGGTCCAAGTTCTGGAGTCCAAAGGCTGGAATGCCTGAAGTTCTGATGTCCAAGGACAAGAGAGGAAGAATGTCCCAGCTCCAGGAGAGAAAGAGAGAGGAACTCACCTTTTCTCTGCCTTTTTTGTTCTCTCCTAGCCCCCAGCCAGGATGGTGCTCACCCACATTGAGGGTGGATCTTCCCCACTCAGTTCACTGACTCACACACCCGTCTCCTTTGGAAACACCCTCACAGACACTCAGAAATAATGCTTTACCAGTTCTCTAGGTATTCCTTAATCTAGTTAAGTTGACACCTAAAATTAACCATCACATATGGTATATTGTGGAATATTACAGTCAAATCATGCCCCATAATAAAACTACATACAACATAAGTTTTATATAAAATAACTGCTTTTAGCACAAGGGTTGGTTATGTCTTCTGACATCAGTAGTATGAAGGAGTTGCTAAGGGGAAGCTCCTGTGGGATGAGAGAATATCTCGTTTTGTAACTAGACAGATTTCTAGTCTCTTAGCACTATTTTATAGAGGATATGAGATATGGGGTCCCAGTTTCTCTATATCCCTATAGAGAATATGTAATTTGGGGTCCCTCTTGCATATGGAATGTGGACATTGAATATGATTTTGTACATACTAAGTTAAAATGAATACCCTTGTCTCTGAGCACCAATAAAACAAAAAATTGGATGGTAGTTGTTTACATCTGGTAAATTAATTTAGCATTGCAGTGGATGTCTTTTAGTAACTCAATATTAGTCTGTTGCTCTAACACCATGTGTGTTCATTACTTCTCTTTGTAGAACATGCTTTTAAATGAACTAAGTTTCAATATGTGATCAACTCTGTATAGGGTTCTTAAATGATCTGTGTTCTAATTTTCAAGTTTTCCATTTCAAAACAGTTTCAGTTGGTTTTTATCTGTTTATATAACATAAGCCAGTTGTCATGGAGGAAGGGATGAATGGCATCTGAAAGTTTCACTTGTTCTATTTGTGGTGTTTTATTATTTACATAGGATGAATGTGAAATAGGGAGCTACATATTAAAGTGCTAGCTCATTTTCCTGGTCTGCCAGCCATGATTTTATTTTGTATTTTCAGGAGAATCACCCAGAGGCCTACTCTTTTTCTAGCACTGGCCATTAGAGGTGCCAATTTCCTGATGATTTACTTGAATTTGAAACATGTTACTTGGGATCAAGTTTCTTTAATAGTTGTTAAAGTAGTCATAAAATATGCATTGCAATGTTGGGAAAACATACCCACCTTGATTTATTATGGAATATTGGATAATTATTGGATAATGAGATTATTTCTTACCACTTGAAGGCTCAGCTGTTGCCAAGTAAACTCTAAGCATTTCATCAATGGATTTGTAATTTGTGGTTGATGGCAATGTAATACTTTGTAAACTTATACTTCCAAGTGGGTCTGATTCATACATACAGATATAGCATTTTCAGGCTCATAAATGAGTCATAACTTTAAAATGGGCCCTTTCAAGTTATAAAAGTCGGCAGTTTGAAAGCATTCATCCTGCATCTGTGACTTGCAAAACATCAGTGCTAAGTATAATGTTTGCCAAATAAATTGGTCATTAAAGTCTTATGGAAAGAAAATCCAGTACTCTCTCAAATTCAATTTTCTCTTCTTTCTTATGTAGATGTGCTTTTTGTTTTGTTTTGTTTTTTGTAGTTTTATTTTTTGAGTTAAAGTCTTGCTCTTGTGACTCAGACCGGAGTGCAGTGGCGCAATCTCGGCCCACTGTAACCTCTGCCTCCTGGATTCAAGCGATTCTCCTGCCTCAGCCTCCCAATAGATGGGACTACAGGTGCCCACCACCATGCCTGGCTAATTTTTAATGTATTTGAAGTAGAGATGGAGTTTCACCATGTTTGCCAGGCTGGTCTTGAACTCTTGACCTCGGGTGATCCGCCCACCTCTGCCTCTCAAAGTGCTGGAATTACAGGCGTGAGCCACCACGCCCGGCCTTGTTTTTATTTTTTAACTTTTTTTGGTCTACCTCCTGAGAGAATAATGAGGAGTAATATTTGTTGGCAAAGGGCTTTGAGATCCTGGTTTAAAGCATGCGGATTGAAAATACCAGCAGTGTTAAATTCACGTAGAAAAAAACATGAAAAGCTCTGCAGCTCAGGAATTCAACCTCAGTGATCTCATAGTCAGTTCATTATGGTCCTCCTCATCCTGTCACCCATGCTGATGTACAGATTTCGTGGAATAGAGATCCTAAGTGTGTTCTGACTTTGAAAATTCCTGTAATTATCCATATAGTACATTAGACAGCATGCATGTGTGCACTTCTGGGCAGCATTCTAATGTAACTCAGCTTCAGAACGACTGGGCCAGATAAAAAGAAGGAACATAAAGTCTAAATGAAAACATGCTGACATTCAAGCCATTTTGTCTTTAAGAAAATTAATACATTTCTTGGACATAAATTGGGCTTGGTTGGAGAAAATGCAAGTGTTTCCTACTTCCTGCTGGATTTTCTGCATTGTATTTTTTTAAATTTTATACCCTTTATTTTAAAATGTTTCCTTAATTGTATTAAAATAACTATAGAAATGCAAGACAAAAGTGTCTTTACATGCCATAAAATGTACAAGTTTTAAACATTTGCTGAGCTTGGACAGATCTGCCTTCTAGTATAATGTTAAGCTTTTATGACTTAGGCCATGTTAATGGACTCACTTACTATTATGAGAATTGAATGGAGAATGAGGTAGATTTTAGTACTGTATCCCCAAGCTGGTGTCAGGTAATAAAGCACCTACTGTCTTTCAAGGGAGCCTCTTGGCTTGAGTCTCTTAGGAGGGACTATGTGAACTGTTTCTCCACTGCTTGCTGACTAGTAGAGCGATGTCTAGTCTATGGATGGTTCCTGAGGCACTGCGGAAGGGGCATCAGTCTGTCCCACCCTGCTAGTTCCAGTGCTGTTTTGTCTCTCATTCAGAATCCCATGGGTCAATAAATAGTCTGATCACTGTCAAATAATTAGGGATACTGAAAAAGGCCCAGTCATCAGATATTTAAACCATAGTGTGGTGGTAAAGTCAAAGCCATTTTGAGTTTGTGGCCATTATTCAGTGATTGATTGGTGAATAAATATTAGAATTTAAAAACTTTATGTAGAATTTTATCATGATTTTTGGCTACAGTGTAAAAAGAAAAAAAGGATCTTTGTCATTTTTTGAAACAACTTTATTGAGGTATAATTTATGCACCATAAACTCCACCTATTTAAAGTGTACGAGCCAATAATTTTAGGGGCTATGCAGCCATCACTACAATTCAGTTTTAGAACAGTTCTATCACCCTCCAAAACTTTCATCATCCCTGTGCCCAATTGCAATAAATGCCTGCTCCCTCCTGCAGTCTTCCAGGTGACCACTAATATGCTATCTGTCTCCATAGATTTGCCTTTCCGAGACTGTTATATAAATTGAATCAAGTAATATATAGTCTTTTACATCTGGTCTTTTTTACTTAAAGATTTTGATGTTTGCCTATGTTGTAGTATATATTGAAGTTTGTTCC
Organism: Macaca thibetana thibetana; assembly: GCF_024542745.1. Lineage (NCBI taxonomy): Eukaryota > Metazoa > Chordata > Mammalia > Primates > Cercopithecidae > Macaca > Macaca thibetana. Next base: position 67,190,274 of record NC_065583.1, on the reverse strand, counting down.
TTTTTATTGATGAATACTATTCTGTTGTAAGAATATGCTACAATTTGGTCACTCATTCACCAGTTGATCTACATTTAGTTTGTGATTTGTTTTTGGCTACTAAGAATAGGCTTGCTGTGAACTTGTGCACACAATTCTCTGGGTGAACATGTTTTTTTTTTTTCTCTTAGGTAGCCATCTAAGAATATTTAATTTTACAAACCCACCAGCAATCAGCAATGTATGAAGGTTCCAGTTTTATCACATCCTTGACAACATTGTCAGTTGTGTGTGTGTGTGTGTGTGTATTAGATCATATATATGTCATATCTGGATATGGATATATAGAATGCCAGTGTGTCTGTTTATACCCATATGCATATGTCTTGATGTGTATATATAAACATACAGAAATATGTGGTCTTAATATACATTTATTTATAGTCTTATAACCATTTTAGTGAGTATAAAGTGGTATCTTATTGTGGTTGTACTTTGCAATCCTCTAATGACTAATAATAATGGTGAATATCTTTTATGTGATCATTAGTTCTTTGTGTATCTTCTTTGGCAAAATGGCAATTCAAATTGCCCGTTTTTAAACTGGGGCATTTGTCTTATTAAATTTTAAGAGTTCTTTGTATATTCTGATTACTAATATTTTATCAAATATATGATTTGCAAATATTTTCCATGGCTTGTGTTTTAATTTTCATTCTCATTGTTTTTGAATGTGCTGAGGCTGTGTACACTTGGCTTTCTCTTAAGTCAGTCTTGCCTTGCCTCCCCTCCCAAAGCCATGCAGGAAAAAAGCCAGCTACACACACACAGCTGTCTGTGAGCTCTTTGAAGAGGCTTAACTCCCTTGTTCAGTTCTGTGCTTCACATGCCTCTCCTTGCTGCCCTTTTCCTACCCTGAACTCTTTCTTTTCTAGTAACCACTATTTTCTAGTAACAGCAAAGAGAGGAAAGAGCAAAAAATGACTGTTTTTTAATCCTGCTTTAAAAGTCTTTCCAGTTCTTGCATTGCTTTGATGGTTGTGGTAGCTATGAAAAATGAAGCCCAGAGAATGTCTGTCATTTTTTCGCTTAGGATTAAGTGTTCCTGAATTGCCTCCAATGGGAATTTTATAATTCTTTTTATTTTCTCTCCTAGTTGAGGTAGAAATTTGTTTTGATTGATCCACAGCTTTCTTGATGACCCAAAGCAAACATTTGTAATGTGTCTGACCCTGTTTTAGGGATGTAGCTAGACATTGTGAAAAACCAAGCTCCTCCCTCCCTTTTAGGTGACCTTGCTGGGTTTTGTGACCGTCCACAGTCAGGACTTTGGAAGGACGATGCTCTAGCCACAGGCTGCTTGACCAAATGATCACTCTGTGACCATGACCATTCTTTGTACTGTGCTTTGTATCACAGTGACAGGATATTATAGTACAGCTCATAGGGATGTGGCAATTGATTTTGACATACGATATTCTCAATACCGCAGGAGCAAAAGATGTTTGAGTGACTACTGTCTAATATCTTAGCCTTCACATCTCTGCTCGTGATTTAGTCTTCTAAAAGCTTTCTGTGTCATATAAAATATACTGTTTCAGTTTATTAAATTGTATTTAATATTCTAACAGAAGATATAATTTAAAAATAAGATTTTGCAGACTTTTGGTATTTAATGTTGTGGTTTTAGAACTCCATATAAAACCTCATGTAAGAATAATGGTTTGTAAATATGAAAGCAACAAAATAAGGCGCATATTATTTAGAACCAATTTATTAGCAGAAAATATCTTTTATATCAGTGATCATGGGGAAAATTAAATTTAGTGACTTTCTTGCTTTAAAGAAATGGTTGTGATTGAGCATATTAGTAATTATAAGCTCCTGTTTTTGAACAAAACTGGGTTATACTAGGCATATGTGGAGAATCATCCTAAATGCCCACTTGGTATTATTTGGAATAACAACTTTTATACCAGAGGGCATCTTACAAAATGAAACATCCAGTAGAGAAAGATCAGTAATTTTAATCTGGTTTAAATATTAATCTGCTTTTGTCCTAGAGGACATAATGTTTTCAAATGAAATACCCAATATAAAAAGATCAGCTTTGGTCATTAGTTTTAATCTAATTTAATGGTGATCAGCCTTAGAATTTCCGGCTTACTACATGACTAGAAGGGAATGAGTATTCTTATATTTATTGTCATTATGATAATCTGCCTACTGTGCTTTCTACTATTTAGTAAGGTGTTTTTGTTGTTTTGTTTTATTTTGTTTTGCTTTTAAGATGGGTTCTGAGAAGTTTGGAGGTGTCAGTGTGAAGTGAAAAGCCACTCTGCTAGGTTTTTTTAATCCCTGTTTAAAGATTCCATTTTTGAAATATCACACTGATACCTTTTGTTCCTCCTCTTATCCATCATTCACCTACTGTATCATCTAGATCTCTGTTCTTTCAGCCCTAGCAAGGTCACTGGCATTTATTGTGATGTAGGTGCCTGATAGAGAGTTGGGTGGTAAAAGGGATGAAGGTGCCACAGTAGGCAGGTTTGATGTGGTCAGAAAAAGAACCAGGGAGACTGTAGTCAGTAGTCAGTGGTGTAGTTGCTTGAAACTTTTGTCTGGCTCTGATTAGGTTAGGAGATGAGTTCTCTCTGCAGGTCAGAGGTGTTCATTAAGTGCTTATGGTATTCTATACCATGTAAAAATGGGGTACAAAAGCCTTATCTGAACCAAGCTCCTCAATGGTAGAAGGGGTATTTGATACCATCTGAATAGCCACAGAGCCCAGAGCCTTTTAATATCTGGGTCAGATAAAACCTTACAAGTCATCTAATCCTATCAGGCCAAGAGGAACACCAACTGCTGTCATTCCATGAGGACTTGTTGGGTAAATGTTTCTGCACAGATGTGTACCTATCAGTTATAGCAATAGAAGAATGCTAATTAACACTTAATGAGGGACTTAAAGTGTTGAAATTTAACCCTACAAAGGGTCGTTATGAAGAGGATTACTAATGGGAATATTATCTATTAAATGTGAAAATAATTCTTACATCTTTATTTTATCTGGTTCATTTGCAAGTACTTAGGGTTTTACCATTTAATAAGTTAACAAAGGTTAAGAAGGAAATCTGCGTTAATTTAAAATTTCTGTGATTCAGGAGCAAAAATAGCACTTACTGCATATCTGAAAGACTGCAGACAAATTGGTCTTGGAAATCTAAAGTCTGCCTTATGTGCTGGACTGACAAGAGGAGGACTTCACAGAAACGTGACAGGCATGGTTCAGCACTGCTTGAAACCCTTCTCTGTTCAGCCTGGAAGTATCTCCATTTACTCTGCTGGAGCACACAGACTTCAGACAGAGTTCTCTTCGTCTTTTATCTTGGATGTTGCCTTACGAGCTTTCAGCAACTATGCAGCTGCCATCATTGTCTGAGATTTGCAATGGGGCAAGTGGGGCTGGTGGGGAGTGGGGGGGCCTTGGCAAGCAAGGGAACCCTGTTCTGAGGCAACAGTAGTGACAGAGCTCCAAGTTTTCGTGACTGTTGTGAGTAACCCTTAAAGCAGCATTTCAACTTTCCTTTCATGAAACTGTCCATGTGCTAAGATCACTGCCACTCAACTTAGGTCTGCTGTGCATTTAATTTCTTGGGTATTTCCTAAAAGCCCCACTAATAGGAATAGCAATCTAGCATTTCTCCTTTTGGAAATGCACTCTGCAAATGCTGCTCACTAAGGTCTGCAGAACTTCTGCTAATCCCCACCACTGCCTCTGGGGAAAAAAAGATCATGAGTTTTAAACCCCCATGTTTCACTTCCTCATACAAGCATATCTTCAAGTAACCACATAACTGAATGTGTCTGAGTAGACTAAATTTGAAAGTCAAGAACATAAGAATTTTTTTTCATAGCTCTTTATCCAGTTTAACTTTTTATTAGAGATTTTATCTGGTTTAGACTTTGTCTTAATTTGTGCTTCTTATTGATAATGTTTTGTAGGGAAAAAATAGCAGCAAGAATTAAGAAAATGAAAATATTCTTTTTAGTGTGGTACGCTAGTTAAAGCAGGGGTTGGTAAACCATGGCTCTTGGGCCAAATCTGGCCCACCACTTGTTTTTGTAAAGCCTAAGAGCTAAGAATAGTTTTTACATTGTTTTTATTGTTTTGGGGAAAAAGAGAATATGTGATAAAGACTATATGTAGTCTACAAAACCTAAAATATTTATTACCTAGCCTTATGCTGAACACGTTTGCCAACCTGTTATCTAAAGTAGCATCATTTTGTCAAATTTGTTTTAAGTACAGTGTGATATTTTAAATTACAAGGCATTTTAAAATTTTTACTTTGGGGTCAGACAATGGATTTCTATTTGTTATAGCTTAAATCTGGAGGTACCAACCCCTGCCAAATAATCACTATAATATCTTTAGGACTAAATATAAACTACTTTTGGTACCAATGATCAAACATTGACATTAGTTCCAGTGATGATAGGTGCAAGTAGCATACTCAGTAACTTAAGTCTTTCTGACTAGTACTAGCTAGATGCATGAATAGTTTATTTTTACATATACTAAATAAAAACTACCTTATTGGCCTGTGCAGTGGCTCATGCCTGTTATCCCAGCAATTGGGAGGCCAAGGTGGGAGGATTGCTTTAGGCAAGGAATTCAAGAACAGACTCCCATCTCTGCAAAAGTTAAAAAATAAAAAATTAGCTGGGTGTGGTGGCATGTGCCTACAGGCCCAAGTACTTAAGAGGCCGAGGCAGCAGGATCTTTTGAGCCTAGGAGTTTGAGACTGCAATGAGCTATGATCGTGAGTCTATACTCCAGCCTGGGAGACAGAGTGAGACCTTGTCTCAAAACAAAGCTACCTTCTCCATTCATCTACAGAGAATGCAGTTAGATATGAAAGAATTGCTCTGATCTCTTGAGGAATCTGTTCTCCTAGATTTTAACTTCATTGACCTTGGGTAACATCAGTACAACACTGAGTCATTAAGAAATCTAATCTGAAAGCTGTGGAGGAGCAGGTCTTGGGATGGACTTGGAACAGAAGCCTCCAAAACATAGTCATTGGGCATTGGTAGAATGCCTTTCCTTTGACGAGGGAAATAATGTAAAATCTTTTTGCAATGTCTCTCCCTGCAGCATGTAAACTGAGCTATGCAAAAAGCAGTGGCTCCAGGCTAGTTATTCTTAGGGCAGTTTTAAGGATAAAATAACCTTTATTGCTACTGTTTAGTGGAGTACTATAATAAAATACCCTGGTTGCCTTTGTCCCCTGGTCTCTGCTTCCAAATGCAGGACTGCTTCTACCAAGTAAAGCTTATGTTACTTAACATGGGAGAAATTGACCAGCAAAAGATTAAAATAATTCCTGTTTGATTTTGTAATAGAAATCTCTACTAAGACCTCTTATGAAGTTTGCCTGTTATCTGTCTTAAGCAATACTACCTTTTCCATAAACAACGTTCATTCCTTAGAAGAGTATAAAAGAAGAAGCTATAATTTGTCTAAGATAGCAGATATCAGAGACAATGTCATGTTTGTGATAACATGTTTACTTTAAATTAAGAAAGCATTCACAGAACATGTTTTATAGGCAATCCAGAACTTTAATAGCATGATAAGAATTCTATATTATGTTCAGATTGTAGCTTGCCTCTCCCCACTTCTTCATTCTATTTGATCCTTCAGACAGGCTATAGGTCTGGCTCATTTTGGCTGGGCCTGCTGTGGGCCAAAGGACTATCATTTTATGGCAATTTTCAAGCTAGGTAAAAATAATATTCCCCTTCCACATTATTTTTGATGGCCATATTTTTCGTATTTAAGACAGTTTGGGATATGACTAAAAATTGTAGTGGTGATTCTTTCTCAAAACAAGTTGATTTCTTGAATGCTGCAGATTTTTATATCTTTCCAATACAGTCTAATTTGTCTTAGCTACTTTTTGATCTGTTTTGCACATAGCCTTGGATATTCTTGATTTTAGTATATGTTTCCTTTTTATAGAATGGTCTTTGCTAGGAAGGAATAAATCCTGATGTATGGTTTTTAGTGAACCAACATACATGAAATTTTACAAAAACAAAAAAAGCCAACATGTTGGTTAGGTGTTCTTAAGATAAATTTAATTAATTAATTTTATTTTTAAAATTTTTTGAGACAGAGTCTCGCTCTGTTGCCCAAGCTGGAATGCAGTGGCACGATCTCAGCTCACTGTAACCTCCACCTCTTGGGTTCAAGTTATTCTCCTGCCTCAGCCTCCCGAGTAGCTGGGATTATAGGTGCCTGCCACCATGCCAGGCTAATTTTTGTATTTATAGTAGAGATGGTGTTTTACCATGTTGGTCACACTGGTTTCGAACTCCTGACCTTGGGTGATTTGCCTGCCTAATTTACATTCCTACCAGAAGTGTATAAGTATTCCCTTTTTTCTGCAACCTCCCCAGCATCTGTTTTTTGTTTGTTTGTTTTTTTCGAGATGGAGTTTTGCTCTTGTTACTCAGGCTAGAGTGCAATGGCATGATCTCGGCTCTCTGCAACCTCTGCTTCCCAGGTTCAAGTGATTTTGTTGCCTCAGCCTCCTGAGTAGCTGGGATTACAGGCACCCGCCACCATGCCCGGCTAATTTTTGTATTTTTAGTAGAGACAGAGTTTCACCATGTTGTCCAGGCTGGTCTCGAACTCCTGACCTCAGCCTCCCAAAGTGTTTACAGGCGTGGTTACAGGCGTGAGCCACCGCACCTGGCCATAAATTAAAAAGATTGTATCTGTAGTTTGGCCACCTTGATTCAAAGTCAAATTAATCTTTTTGGTCTTTCTTCTAAGAAGCCAAGGCATTTGAACCACCCTTATGTTTACCAGTTTTTTATTGTCAGTAGTCACTGGTATTCTACTAAAACCATTCTGCTAATTAGTTTTTTCCAACATCACTGCTAGGCACAAAGAGAGAATGTGAGTCAATCAGAAAGAGAACTTGTGCTGCTACAGGAGGTGTCTCCAAATCAAGGGGGCTATTTTAGACATGTCTTACTGCTATGGAATAAATTTTTATGTTCCCCCAAAATTCATGTTGAAACCTAATTTCCAGTGTGATGATGTTTTTGCAACTGGGGGCTTCCATAGATGATTGGGTCATGAGGGCAGAGCCCTCATGAATGGGATTAGTGTCCTTATAAAAAGAGACCCCAGAGAGCTCCCTAGCCCCTTGCTCTTTGAGGACACAGAGAGAAGGTGATTGTTTAGGAACCATGAAATGGGCCCTCACCCGACACTGAATCTTCCTGTGAATTGATCTTGGACTTCTCAGCCTTCAGAACTGTGAGAAAAAAATGTCTGTTTTATATAAGCCAGTCAGCTCATGGTATTCTGATATATCAGCTCAAACAGACTAAGACAATTACTCTTCCCTAAAAAGAGAAAAAAGACTGAATGTACAAGTCTGTTATGTATTAGAAATGGCTAGGCATTCCAAAATAAAACCAATTAAAAAAAAAAAAAAAACCAGGATCATATATTATTTAAGTGTCATCTTTTAAATACCCTTCAGTAAGTCTGACCATGTGGTCTCCTGGATTTGCTTTGTGTACAGCTGTGGGCTGTTTTCTTTGGGCAAATGTGGGCAGACCATCGTCAGAGACTTATAGATGACTGGCACTAATCTGACTGTAATTTCTCAGAAAGCACATTCTGTTAAAGTTGGTTGTCCTATTGCCAGACAAATGATTAGCACTTTTATAATAAGTTTTATCAGTCTGGTGGCTATTCTTTGGCCAGATACAGTCTTAGAAGGTAAAAGTTACAATTCATGTTATGTGGCAAGTAAAGTTAAAACATAGAAGTATCCACATCTCCCAGCACATAAGCTGGCACAGAGCTGGTATTCAATTAATGCATTGTCTCTTAAGCATTACCTGAAGTAAAACAAGGGATATTTTCCCAAATTTTCATGGAGTACTATACCGCTGATTCACAGCTTGACTCCTTTAGGGCAGTGATGATAGCTCTTATTTTCTCTGTGCCTGGCACCAAGCACTAAACTTGGAACAGAACCATTGATCAGAAAATAGTTGTTGGATAAGAGAATCAGGGGCTAATTGAGGATATTTTGCTGATTTTTAAGGTTCATTCCTCATCATGTCCTCAGATTTAATTAAATTGGAATATAGGTTCCCATTCACCCCCATATCCCCCAAAAACGACACAAGAAGAAAAGCAGGATGGTATGATATGAGCCTAAATAAAGAGGCTAATCAAAAGCTTACTTCCCCAGGGACTTAGGAAGTGTTTCATAAGTTGCATTCCAATCAGTAAGTTAGATTTGCCCTTATTTATATTAAGACCTATTTCTAAAGGTATTCATTTATTAGGAGAGGAAAAAACCCTGCAAACAGGTCCAGAGGCAGGCAATGAAAAGAGATATAAAATTTCTTACCATTATCTTATTTACAAATATATATATTGGCATTTCTACTTGGTTGTGGGGAGCATAAATATAAAAAATGGCGTAGTGTTTGCCCTGTAGGAGCTTACAATATAATAGGTATATGCATGTGTAAACAAATTGTCATTTGAGAGAGAAGCAGTCACTATAATCAAGGGACAAGCAAACAGGTCATTAAATCATAATTTCAAAACTCAGGGGAAGACTTTCTAGAAAGAAAACTTGATTTGAGGCTTCAGAATAAATCCAATTTCAAAAGGCCAAAAAGTCAGGCGGGATATCCCAGACAGAAGGAACAGCATAAATACAGGCATGGAGAAAAGGAAGGTGCAGGGCAATTTCAGGGGTCACAGAAGTATCTGTGTCCAAGTGAAGAATTTATGAAGAAGGGTTGCAGTTGGAAATTAAGCTAAATTGGAACTGATGCATGGGAAAATATGGAGTCTGGATTTTAGTCCATAGGTATGTTCCCAAATTCTTTCTTAGTGATGTTTATGCCAATGGCATTGTTATTTATTGGAACTTTTATTACATTGACATTTTTCTTGAATACTTTGACTTACCATAACTACGGATAATAATAAACCTGTATTACTTGCTCCGAATAAATTCAGAAAACCAAAACTTACAACATTTTAATTTGACACTGTTCCTTCAGTAATGCTCTGAGCTGAACCTTGCAGGCTGGTTACAAAGGGAGATGAGCACATATCAGAAGCATGATCCTGACCTGTGAGCACTGAACTGACACCTGTTCTTAGCTATACTGAAAGAATAAAAGGAGGATCAAAATGAAAATAAATTCCTAAGAGATACTATATTTTTAAATATTGAGGCTCTATGCTACTGAAATTCATCTCAAATATTTCCTAAAAATTTGGCCTGTGCCACTGCCTACATCTTATGCCTTCAGAAACTCGGCTAGAGGCACTAGAGCAGGCCTAAAGTGTTTTAGCTATCTGAGGAATATAAATGCTGCTCATATTTTAGAAGGAAAACCCTGGCAGCATTGTGAAAGGCAGTTGGGAGAGGCTGAGCACTGGAAAAAGGAAAGCCAGCTGAGAGGCTATCATGTAGCCTAGGCTAGTGGGAAGAGGTCTCCATTAAAGGGTGGATCGTGACCCAGACAGAGGCCAGAGAGAAAGTTTGAAGAGGAATCTAAGATTTCTAACGTATGTTAAGTAGCAAATGTAGTAGGTACTTACAATATATACTGAACACAGGAGGAGAGAGTTGAAGAAGGGGCAGTGATGGATTTTATCTTGTAGATGCCCAGTTGTTGAAAGGTAGAAGAGAAGAAGGTGGTCAAGACAAGCTTGAGTATACCTCCATCTAAAGACACTGTTTATATAATGGGAGAGGAAGAAAGGATAAATACGTCAAGGCTCAAGTCACAGGAAGGGAAGTTAGGAGAATTCACATCAGATGGCCCTGGGCGTCTGTGAAATGAAAGATAAAGTTATGTACGGAAGGCAAGCCTGGTGAAGAAATGATGAAAATTCTAAATTCAGTAAATGAAAGATAACTACAATTTGTTCTACCCAAGGCCATGGTGTGAATAAGGGGCGTAACTGTCATGCTTTTAAATATTACAGATTCTGCATAAATCCCAAAATACTGCAACTTCCAATTCACATGGCAATTACTAGGGAAATTCAGCTAGGGGCTAATATAGTATGATTCTTGTGCATGTCTGAAGGGTCCTACATTGCTAATTCCACAGGACCTACACCAGCAGTCACAAAATGCACACATTCTCTGCGTCAGAGTCACAGGATTTTGGAAGTTATGGATGGGAGGGATTTTCAAGGTTACCTTGTTCAACTATTAATTTAATTATTGAATCCTATCAACCACACAAAGGGTCATTCCCGCTTGAAATCTTAAAGAATGCACTTACCAACTCCTGAAAAAACCTGTTATATTCTTGGGTCAATTTATTTTATTTTTAAATATATACAAATTCCCTCAGAGGAAGTAATAATAATAGTTGTGCCTTTACTGTCTGGTTAAACCTGAATTTCTTGGCTTACCCATGACCCTGCAGCCCCCAGTCTTACCAGAACAAGAAGTAAGAATCAGGCTGATGCCTTGTTTCATGGCACCAGAATTTACTTGATGCAAATGTGGGGCTCCTTCTGTTTAAGATATTTGGAACAGTTTAATTTGTAAATGCATTGTGTTTCCTCTCCAGAGCTTCAAAATGCTCACTAACCTACTTAAGAATCTCTCCTTGCTGTCGTTCTGGAATTATGTTACTATGGCCATTCACGTTGGATCCACCTGACCATAAGCTCCCTAATGCAGAGTCCACTTCTCATTCATGCATTGCTTCGTTTAACCATCTGTCAGCTGCATATTGAGTGCTTACTTGATGCCAGGCTCTATTCTAGGTCCAGGGAGAGAACACTGGCGGGTTATTTACATTCCACTGAATTCCACTGACTCCTGTGTAGATAAGTCATAGGGCCTCACCCAATGCTCTGCACACTGTAACTGATCCATGAAGAGCTGATAAGTCAATGAAATACATTAGATAGTGGGCTTGAGGATAACTCCTGCTGCTGTCTGAGAGGGGTGAGGCTGAAGCTACATGCAGCCCCAGCTCAGATCTCAAACCTCACAGGATTTGGGGGTTTTGACATGCATTCAAAAACAAGTATACAAAAAAAGGTGCCCTGTATCTAGTCTAGGGGAAATTTGAGCTCAACAGAGATGAGGAGGTGGACAGGGGAGCAGGATTAAAGGAACAAACACTGATTGCCTCTCTCTTCTCCATCCCCCACAAGAGTTACCTGCCCTTTCTGGTTTAGCCCATTATCTGCCTGATGAGTGCATGCTTTCTGCTAGAAGTAGCCTTGACTGGCAGCACAGTTGATGTTACGAAAAAGAAACACTAGTGGTAAGACATTTATTTTCTAAAAACATTTGAATCACAGCTGAACTTGAGGTGCATGTGTGAATGTGGGCCGTGTTTGAACTTTCTCCCCACCTCCCTCATGTGAAGTTACAGAAGCTGATACACCAAGTGACCTGTCGCAGCCCCTTGTCATTTCTCTCTGCTGCTGCTGCTTACATACCGTTGGCAGCTCCAAGAGACACGTTCTTGGGCTGGATTGTATGTTCTGTCTAACAATAGCATCTGTTCAGCCCTGAAAGATAGGTCCCCTTTCCTGCTCTGTGCTGCCTTCCCTCCTCATTGTCCTAGCAGCAATCTGTTCTGTCCTTTCGCTCCTCGGGGCAGGGTTTTGTGTTCTTTCACATAGGGAGGAAATGACTTGCGGTGCTATGAGAATGAGTCTTCTATGAACTCATTCAGCCTCTGTAAAAATTAGGAAACGAGGTTTTTTCCTAAAAGCAACTGGAAAACAATGATTTAATTATTTTTCATTTAAGGACGACTAACCCTGAACTTTGATTTGCAGGGGAAAAAAGAGAGGGTAACATTCCCTTCAGTTATGTCCATGAAATGACTATATGACTATATATGCTAGCTTTCATTTCTTTAGTGTCTGTAGCTCCATACTTCATTGAAAAGTTCAGAAATAAGGAACTGTGTGAAAATGAATAAGGCTCGTTTCCTCAATATTTCTACATGTGTAAGTCTCTTATACTAGAATTTTAAAAAATTATTTTTGAATTATATATCATCAAGGTAAAGCACGGTTTAATTTTTATGATTTGTCTTTCTTTCATTATAATTTAACATTTTAAAAAGGACATAAACATGTTTATAAAGAGTTTTTCTGGAGATTCTGCCTGTCAGCATCCTAAATAATGCTTATAGCTTTATTGTAGGCTTCCTTCCTGAGAACTGAAGTGAAAAAACACACACACTCAAATTGAAAAGTGGACCTGGTTTACTAATTAATTTGCAAAATGAAAGAGGTAGACTAGCTAGTTGGTTTTTTTCCAGCCTGAGCTTCGATGCCTTTGTGATGTTGCAATGATTTGGCAGTTGTCAGGAGGCACTCTGGAGATGTATCTTCAGTAGGTGATCACGTTTTGTTGATCCATGTACATTATTTTGCACAATCAAGTAATGTGTAGTGCAGCGATGCATGATAATAAAGGATAACTGTTCTCATGTTCTCAGGGATGCATGAATATATTTCTGTAAACCACTCAGATATCAGCTCCAAGACAGAAAAGATCCAGACTATGTCTGGTGCCTCCTAGTGCTCACTAACTCTTTGCTGAGCTACTTTGAAAAACAGACATCATTATCTCATTCATTCTAGGGTGATATTGCCCATAAGAGGGCAGACATTGGTTCTGGTTGGGGAGTGGTGAACAAATTTTACTTTTTACATCTAAAATATAAATAGTCATAAAGTACCAAATCAGACCTGTTAGTATCCTGTGGTGTTAGAATATCTTGGAGGGCAATTAGGGAAACAGGTGTCTAAAAAGTCTTCTTAGAGGAGTAATAATGAAAAAAAAAAAAGTCGAGAAATACAGATTATCCTAATGTCTCTGCTAGAGGGTCTGAGATTTAGAGAGTTAAGGTAGCCTATCAGGTTGCCTGACAGGTAAGTGATGGGGCCAGCTGGGCTCTTCAGGCTTGGCTGACCGTAAAGACCCAATGCAGCATTAACCTGTTAGCTGACGTTGTTGGCTGGCCTGGTAGGAGTCAGCTGTGCAGGCTTTAGTGAGTTTGAGGTTATATAATAAGTGCATAAAGTTTAGCCAAACATTAATGGAGGCGCTGGGGAAGTAGACAGGGTTATGCTCACCATGTTTCTAAGCAGTCCATTGTGTTATGCAGATGAGTGTCTTGGAATAGTGCTGTGCTAAATTCATTTTACTTATTTATTTGATAGCCAAGGTGGATATTCAGATGTTTTAAAGGAATTTCAGGTACTCCAAAAGATATTACATTGTAAATTTAAGACCCTGGCATAGGCTATAATCCACATGGGCAGGTCATTGCACACACTTGCTTATACTTGCACACACTGCTGGTAATTCGTAAGTTCTCAGCTCCTGAGACACTCAGTGTACCCAGACATAGGAGCTGCTGAATTCTTATTATATTACCGTGATTACTGCATGGGTTCTGGTCATTGCTAGTGTAATGACACAGGTGGAGGTGACTGTGCCACTGGCAAAGAGTCTGCGGCCTAAGGCACCATTCTCCATGTGTACATAGTTAGCCAGGATCTCTGGGTTGTGTTTACTGAGAATGAGGCCCAAGAACAGCACATCTCCTTGGAGCTTGTCCTCAAAGCCTCACCATGGAGGTTTATTTTTCCATTCAAGTCACATAATGATGCTCCCACCATACCTTGTGATGTTCCTGACTGCTGATCCTCCAAGTTAAGAAAAGATTAGGAGGGAAATCACAGTTAGTGAGTTTTAGACATAGTCTAATGAATATAATGATTCAGCCACAGGAAATTTCTAGGATGTGAAAGGGGGAAAAAAAAAGGAAGGAGGAAAGTGTTGCTGAAATGAAATAGATTTAAAATTTCAGGGTCTCACAGGCTGGCCTTCAGAGAACTGCAAAAGGAAAACGGGCTTAAATTGCGACAGCAATGTTTCATTCAGGTTAAGCATAAGAAGGAATATCTTGGTAGTTGGAAGTCTTTGACACTCGAACCAGTTATTAAGGGAAGAAATGACGTGGACTTTTCTAAGGCTCTTTAAAAATAAGATTGATTTCCTGTCTGTCTGGAATGAAGTTGAGATAGGTCTACCTTGGAAGTAAACGTAATTTGTTTAAGGTTTCTTGTGCCCAAAAAGCCTCTGAGTGATACAAAAAAAGTAATTTTAAAAAGTTGTGTGTGTGTTTTTTTTTCCGAAGCAACTTTTCTATATGCAGTAGAAGAGAGGCAGCCAGTGGCAAAGAGCGTAGCCCCTGTCCTGGAGCTGGACAGCCTGACTTTGATCCCAGCCCCACTGCCTACCAGCTTTGGGATTTTGTAGAACTTTCCCTGACTCCTGTCCCTCTATGTACTCTCTCTGCAAAGCAGGGCTACCATAGTACCTACCTCATATGGGTACTACAAGGATTCAAATAAGTTAATATTTTTAAAATTCTATATAAGGGTTTATTTAAAGTCTTAAAAGTCATTATGTAAAGACTTTGTATCATTTTTATTTTACAAGACTCTTTTATACATCTTTGCGGTTGCATGCATATATTGCTGTCTCATATCCACGCGAACATTATGTAAATAAACTTTTGCCTGCATTTAAAGCATTTCCTGTTTAGAGATTCAGATATTTGTAAAGCGTATTGGAACTGTTAGAGAACCCAAAGCAACAAAACCTGCCCGCTATGATGCTTTTGGCGCCTTGACAGTAGTGGGTCAGATGGTGTGTTACTGTTACAGTCTGTAACCCAAACTGGCTGCCTCTGAGGACACCGCTTTTCCAGAAGCTTTCTCAGGTGATGGTTGTTTTCACCAGAACACCTTGATTACCTCCTCACTGGAGGTGCTGCTGGCGTCTTTCTTGCTCCTGGTTTCTGCTTCCAGACCAATGACCCTCTCTCCTTGCTCCTTAAAAGACCACCTGCTCATGCTCCTTAAAAGGACAGCACTTTTGCAACACATGCTTTAGATGCTCTTTCTTGTTGCAGTTCTCTACGTATTTTCCTCCTGGCTGCTCCACCTGAAGATTTACCAACTTTCTTCACCACCTCAGCAGTCATCGTTCTTGATGCCGTCAGTACCCACAGAGACAGCATGTCCTAGGTTCTTGGCTTTCTTGCTCTTGGCCTCTATTCCACCTCAGCCACCCATTCCTATAGTGCTACCCTAGACTAGTGATTCACAACCTTTGCTGTGCGTTGAAGTCACTTGGAAGTCCTGTTAAAATGCAGTTAGATTCAGTAGTAGGCCTGGTATGGGGGCTTAGTTCCACATTTCTTATAGGCTCCCAGGTGAAGCTGATGCTCCTGGTCCAAGAACCATTTTTTGAGTAATAAAACTCTACACTTTCAAAATCTTCATCTCAAGCATCCTAATTTTTGGACACCTCCTGTTACTTAAAAAATATTTACACCCCTGTGTCAAACGCCAGTCTGTTGACCTTACCAGTTTACATGGTCCATAGTGATTGACAATCCCTCCTTTGCACACATCCTCAATAACCTTGCATCCTCTCCGTTCACTGTACCTACCTGGAAAAACCAGCCTTGGTTAAATCAGATGCTCCACCTGCTCTGCCTGGACCCAACCTCAGATCATAGCTGCAGGAAAAACACACAAACAGGCTGACAGACTCACTTTAAATTTTTGTCTATCTGCAAATCCTGCTGGCTCTCCCTTAAAAATTATGTCCTGAATTCAACAACCTCTTAGTACCTCCTCAGCTGCCATTGTAGTCCAAGTCACCACCATTCTCATTATTAAGGGAAAATAGGTTGTCAAGCATTTTTCCTGTAATTGCCTTCCCTGTGGCCACCCCTCCACCCATGCTCAGGTCCCCACCAGCAGCCAAAGATCCTTTTAAAACATGTGAAAAAAGGTCAGGTGCAGTGTGGCTCATACCTGTAATCCTGGCACTTTGGGAGGCCGAGGCGGGTGAATGACTTGAGCTCAGGAGTTTGGGACCAGCCTGGGCAACATGACAAAACCCCATCTCTACCAAAAAAAAAAAAAATTAGCTGGGCATGGTGGCACATACCTGTAGTCCCAGCTACTTGGGGAGCGGAGGCAGGAGGGTTGCTTGGCCCAGGACATTGAGATTGCAGTAAGCCGAGATCATGCCACTGCCCTCCATCCTGTCTCAGAAACAAAACAAAACAAAAAAATGAAAATGATCATATAACCTTCCTAATCACAAGCCTCCAGTGGCTTCCCAATTATAGTTTGAACAAATCCAAAGGGTGGTAGATTTTGTCAAATACTTTTCTTGTGTCTATCAAGATGCTTATATATTTTTTCAGATGTTAATCCAAGCTTGCATTCCTGTCATAAATCCCACTTGCTCATTTTGTATAATTCTTTTTACCTGTATGTGTTGCTGAATTTGGTTTGCTAGTATTTTGTTGAGTTTTTTTAAATCTATATTCATAAAAGATATTGTTGTATAGTTTTTTTTTTTTGGTGATGTCTTTGATTTAATCTCAGGTTAATATTGACTCACATAATTAATTAAATGAAGTGTTCCTTCCATTTTTTGCAAGTATTTGTGAAGTGTGAGTATTAATTCTTCTTTAAACGTATGGTAGAATTCATTGATGATTTTACAGGCCTCGCCTCATTTTAAAAATTTCTGCTGAATGTGAATATGTAGAACATTTGTGGTCATTTGAACTAAGTTTTGAAACTGTAGTCATTTTTACTGCTGTTAGAGAATGAAGAATAACAGCCAACTGAGAGTTCTTTTTAGACATTTGTATTGGTATCATAGGGAAGGGGAAAGGATCACCTGGACTGCTCATAGTATATCACGTCTTACAGGATTCCCTTTGTGATTGTAGTTTTATCTTTCCAATCATTTCCCTCAGCTTTTAGTTAGATTCTCTAATGGAAGCATATAAAATTAACTTTCTGAATTGTTCCATAGGATGAAGCATTACACACTCATAGAGGAAAGGAAAGTTTCACATTTTGTAGACTACAAGCAAAGTTTGCTTATTGTGGAATGGGGAACTTTTTAATGATCCCATTTAAACTGAAGCAAGTGGGAACATGCCTGTCGCCAACCACCCACCTGCACCCGGAGTCATCTCCGTCCTGCCACAGCACTCACCATATTTCCTTTATTTGTTCTCTTCTCCCCCTGTACCTTCTCCTCTTCCGAGAGCAAACTTGTCCTGGAACTTCCCTGACTTCTAGCTCACCAAGTTCTCTATTTTCTGCTCACCTGGTATTTTAAGAATCTTGACATTTCTTTGAAATATGTTCCAATTAACAATAACAAAAAATTCGTGACATGTGGGTTTGATGGGAGTATTCAGACTGCAGGGGAGAAAGAAGACAAAGGGGGAACATTCACTAGGACCTTGGACCAACTGAGCGGAGTGGGACTGGCCACTGTGGGGACAATCCCATAGGTGAAGCTAATGGGTGATAGATGTCGCAGACAGCCCAAGTGGCTGTTTCGGTATTTGGTTGGCTTCTAAATTCCCATCAAACCAATCCCACTCTTGTTTATTATAGAGCCCTATTATGTTAATATTGGTCCCAGTGTTTATAGAATTTGTACCCTGGAGCAGTTTACTCCATTTGGTGATAGAAGCACTATACAGGAATATTCTTCACATATGTGCTGATTTTTCCTGGAACATTTCCTTGCAGCTGTCAGTAAATGGGGCCTTCCCCAGATAAAGGAAATATCTTTCTTGGAAAATCTTTGAAAATAAGTTTGGAATGCTAAGGGATAGCCTTATTAATAAGGTGGGGAATAAATGAAATGACCCATAGGCCTTTGGAAACTAAGTGTTTTATTCTGCTTAATATTTTAATGATGGCTTTGGGCCTTCTTAGCACTGCATTATAACAAAGTCAACCCATTATAGATAAATTGGTACCATTAATCTAAAAGTGCTAATTCAGACTTACATTTACTGTGCCTCTATCTCTTGTGAGATAAAAACACATCATAATGGGCATTTACTCCTAGGAAAGGGTGTTATATGTATGAGAAGGTAAAGGAGAAAAACCATAATACCTCGGGCCTGTTCTGTCTCAAGTTAAGGGTAGAGCTGTACTCATTTCAGTTCATTTAAGAGCTGGTCAAGGATTCTTCTCTCTTCCTCTGTTTCTTTATATCTTTCATATTTATTCAATGAAAAGTTGATAGCTCTTTAATCCGTATTAGGTCTCAATTTTACAAAGTAATTTTGTTAGACTGTAGTTTTTCATTTCACTCTCTGTTTTATGAGGAGTTTCTCTTTAGAATAATGAATGTATGTGTTTTAATAACAAATAGAATAAATAAAAATCCCTTAAAGGGACAAGTATTAAATGAATCTGTTCTATCATTTAATGGGAATTGCTAGTTACTCAGATATATTTGCAGTACCTTATTATGCTAATGGAATAGTTGATACCTCCTAAAGTATAATCCTATTCCTTATATCTAGAAAATACTAGTTTTGAACTCTTTAGAAAAACGTGTTTTAAGCCTAACTTAGTTTTTTGCATATTTGCATAAAAAGTATGCATATTTATTATAAAAGCATTTTGAAAACACAGGTAAAGATCAAATAAACTGATTTCATTGAGATATATTCTATTTTAATACTACTGTCTGTGAAAATTTTGTAAAAATGTATTTATTTGTTGGTTTTTAATTTCTCAAGAAATAATCTTTAAATAAGGTGAATATATCTACTGCCCTAAAAAATCTCATCAGTCTACCTGTTAATCCCTTTTTTCTCTACTCTGTCCCCATAATCCCCTGGCAATCACTGATCTTTTCATTGTCTTCACAGTTTTATCTATTTTAACATGTCATGTAGTTGAATTCATAGAGTATGTGCCCCTTTCAGATTGGCTTCTTTCACTTAGCAATATGCATTTAAGATTCTTCCATATCTTTTTGTGGCTTGATAGCTCATTTCTTTTTAATGCTAAATAATCCATTGCCTGAATGCACTACAGTTTATTCATTTACCCATTAGAAGGCATCTTGGTGGCTTCCCAGTTTGGGCAATTATAAATATAACGGTTACAAACATTTCATGTGTAGGTTTTTGAGTGGACATAAGTTTTCAAGTCATTTGGGTTAATACCTGGGAGCATGATTGATGGATCATATGGAAAGAATATGTTTAGTTTTGTAAGGAACTGAAAACCTATCTTCCAAAGTGACATACCATTTTGTAGTTCCACCAGCAATGAATGAGAATTCCTTTTCTCCATATCTTTATCAACATTTGTTTTTGCAACAACAAATGCTGGTAAATACCAATCAAAACAACAATGAGATACCACTATGTATCTATTAGAATGGCCAAAATCTAGAAAGAATAGAAAGAATCAATTTCGGCTATTCTAGTATGTATGTAGTGGTATCTCATTGTTGTTTTGATTTGTATTTCCCTAATGACAGATGATGTAGCGCATCTTTTCATTTGCTCATTTGCCATCTGTATATCTTGTTTGATGTGGTGTCTTTCAGATCTTTTGCCCATTTTCTAAATCGGGTTGTTCATTTTCTCATTGTAGAGTTTTAAGTGTTCTTTGTATCTCTTGGATATTCCTAGTCTGTGGCTAGTACTTTGTGTCCTTAGCAGAGAAGCTTTTAATTTTAATGAAGTCCAGTACAATCAATGTTTTCTTCCATGGATTGTGCCTTTGGAGTTGTATCTAAAAAGTTCTTGGCAAACCTAGATTTTCTCCTAATATATTTTCTAGGATTTTTATAGTTTTCCTTTTTACATTTGAGTCTATGATCCATTTTGAGGGTTTTGGGGTTTTCTTTGTGAGTAGAAAGGTGTAAGGTCTGTATCTAGCTGGTTTTTTAATATATATATGTATATATATATTTTTAACATGTCGATGCCCTGTTGTTCTAGCATCATTTGTGGAAAAGAGTGTCCTTTCTCTGTTGATTTGCTGATATCAATGATCAGTTGATTATACTTGTATAAGTGTATTTTCTACCCCACCTATTCTGTTACATTGGTCTATTTGTATATTCTTTCACTATTACCACACTGTCTTGATTAATGTCACACTATACTAGGCCTTGAAGTCAAATAGTATTATTCCTTTAAACTTACTCTTCTCCTTCAAATTATGTTAGTTATTCTGGGTTCTTTGTTTCTCCATATAAACTTTAGAATCAATTTTTTGATATCCACAAAATAAGTTGCTGTAATTTTGGTTGAGATTGCATTGAATCTTTAGATCAAGTTAGAAGAACTGAAATCTCAACAATTGTTCGTTTTTCTATCTATGAACATGGAATATTTGTTTAGCTCTTCTTAGATTTCTTAGTGTTTTGAAGTGTTCGTCATAGAGCTTGTACATATTTTGTTAGATGTATAACTATTATTCATTTATTTGGTGCTAGTGTAAGTGGTATTGTGTTTTTTAAGTTCTATTTCATTCCTGATACATAGAAAAGTAATAGACTTGGATATTATATTTGTATGCTTCAACCTTGCAATACTTACTTATTAGTTCCAGTGTTCTTGTCCCTTCCTTGGGATTTACAGAGAAAATTGTTTATCTGTGAAAAAGATGGTTTTATTTCTTCCTTCTCAATCTGTGTACTATTGTTTCTTGTCTTTATTAGCTAGAACTTTCAGTACAAAGTTGAATAGGAATGATGAGAACAGACATCCTTGCCTTGTTCCTGATCTTAGCAGGAAAGCATCTAGTTTCTTAAGTGTGATATTAACTAATTATAGCTGTAGGTTTTTTGTAGATGTTTTTTACCAAGTTGAGGAAATTCCCCTCTATTCTTAGTTTCCTGGTAGATTTTACCATGAATGGGTGTTAGATTTTTGTCAAGTGCCTTTTCTACATCTATTGATATGATTATGTAATTTTTCTTTTTTAACCTGGTGATGTGATTAATGGATTACATTGATTTTCAAATGTTGAACCAGCCTTGTATGCACAGAATAAATTCCATTTAGCTGTGGTATAAAAATGTTTTGTACTTTATCTAAGTAAACTTGCTAACATTTTTTGAGGATTTTTGCATCTACATTTATGAGATATATTGGTCAATAGTCTTATGTCCTTATCATGTCTTTGGTTTTGGTATTAGGGTAATCCTGGCTTTATACAATGAGTTTGAAACTTAACCTCCCACCCCCGCTTCTGTCTCTAGAAGACATTGTAGAGAATTAGTATGATTTCCTCTTTAAATGCTTGGGAGAATTCACCAGTGAACCCATCGTGTCCTGGGGCTTTCTGTTTTGGAAGGTTATTAGTAGTTTTTTGGATTTCTTTCATAGATACGGGCCTCTTCAGGTTTTTTTTTTTTTTTTTTTTTTTTTTCTTGTGTGGTTTTTGGCAGATTGTGTCGTTCAAGGAATTGTTCCATTTTATCTAGATTGTCAAATGTGTGGGCAGAATGTTGTTCATAATATTACTTTGCTAACCTTTAAACCTTATGGAATCAGCAGTGATGCCCCCTCTTTCATTTCTGATGTTTGTAATTTTTGTCTTTTTTCCTTCATTTGCTTGTCGTGAAATTTATCAATTTTATTAATCTTTTCAAAAAACTAGCTTTTGATTTTTCTGATTTTCTCCATTGACTTCCAGTTTTCCACTTCATTGATATCTGCTCTATTTTTTTTTTTTTTTTTTAATTTTTTTCCTTTTGCTTACTTTGAGGTTAACTTCTCTTTTTCTCATTTTCTAAGGTGGAAGCTTGAATGATTTTAAAACTTTTTTCTTTTCTAATATATGTATTCAGTGCTATAAATTTCCTTCCAAGTACTGCTTTTGGTGTATCTCACAAATTTTGATACATTGTATTTTCAATTTCATTTACTTTAAAATATTTTTAAATTTCTCTTCAGAGTTGTTCTGGGACCCATGTACTATTTCAGAGTTTATTGTTTAGTGTCCAGGTATTTGGGGTTTTCCAGTTATCTTTGTGTTTTTGATTTATAGTTTAATTCCATTTTGGTCTGAGAGCACATATTGTATGATTTCTATTCTTTAAAAATTTTTAAGTTATCTTTCATGGCCCAGAATATGTCTATTTTAGTGAATATGTGGGCTTAAGCAAGTGTATTCTGCTGTTGTTGTGTAAAGTATTCTATAAATGTCAGCTAGATCCAATTGATTGATGGTGGTCCTCAATTCAACTACGTCGTTACTGATTTTCTGCCTGTTGGATCTGTGAATTACTAATAGAGAGATGTTGAAATCTCTAACTAAAATAGTGGATTTGTTCCTTTCTCCTTGCAGTTGCATCAGCTTTTGCTTTATATATTTTGATGCTCCATTGTTAGGCCCACACCCAATCAGGATTGTTATGTCTCCTTGGAAGACTGACCTTTTAACATTATGTAATGCCCCTCTTTATCTCTGAAAGGCTTTTTTGCTCTGAAGTTTGCTTTCTCTGAAATTAATATAGCTACTCCAACTTTCTTTTGATTAGTATTACCATGGTAAATCATTCTCTGTTGCCTTACTTTTAATTCATATGTGTCTTTATTATTAAAGTGGATTTCTTGCAGACAACACATGGTTGGGTCTTGTTTTTATTCACTCTGACAGCCTCTTTTGACTGATGTATTCAGATCATTGGTGTTTAATGTGATTATTAGTATAGTTGTATTATTATTTATCATATTTTTCTTTATTTTCTATTCATTGCCCTTGTTCTGTTATTTTTTGTCTTCTGCTCTTTTTCTGCTTTCTGTAGTATTAATTGAGCATTATACGTGATTTCACTTTCTGTCCTTGTTAGTAAATCAATTATACTTTTATTTTTTTTTTCTGTTTGGGAGGTTTCTATTGAAATATCTTCAAGCTCAGAGATTTTTTTTTTTCCTTAGCTATGTCCAGTCTACTAATAAGCCCATCAAGACATTCTTTATTTTTGATACAGTGTTTTGATCTCTAGCATTTCTTTTTGTTTTTTTCTTACAATTTCTATCTCTCTGTTTACATTACCCATTTATTCTTGTGTGCTGCCTCTTTCTCCTTTAGATCCTTTAGCATACTAATCATAGTTATTTTAAATCCCAGTCTGATAACCCCAACATTCCTACCATATCTGAGTCTTGCTCTGTCTTCAAACTTTTTTATTTGGAATGCCTTGTAATTTTGTGTTGAAAGCCATACATAAGATACTGGGTAAAAGGAGCTGGGATAAACCGGTTTGTTGTAATCCCCTGGTATTATACAAGAGCCCTATTGATGTAGTGGTTAGCTGTGAGAAGAAAGGAGCCGTTCTGTAGTCCGGTGATTAGTTCTCAGTCGTTTAGTAAGTACAGGTCCGTGGGCTGTGACTTGCATCAATGCTTCTCAGGTTTTTTTCCCTCTCCCATTTAGATGCAACAGGAAGGCTAGAAGGGGCTGCAGTGGGGTGTTTTCCTTCCCTCAAATGCCAGATCACTCCGGTGGGGAGATGGGGAATGAGGTGTCTGTAATTGAGTATTTCCCTTTTCCCAAGTGTTTAGGCTCTGGTGAAACCCAAGGTGGTTAGAGTCTGGTAAAATAATTTCCTATGAGGGCAAGCTATTGTTAAGAACAAAATGTTGTGGGCTTATAAAATGGTTACTTTTCCCTTTTCTCCGCTGGAAGCAGGAGGGGGTTCTTCTGTGATCTTTATCCTAAGATCCTATTGGAACTCCTGCAAATTAAACTTAGAAAAGTGTGATGCCACTCTCTACCCATCACTCCCCACTCCTCACCCCTCACCCCAGGATCAGGCCTTCCTGAGTTCGTTTTCTCTCTCAAGCTGGTGAGAGCACAGTCTCTAGCAATTATAGTCAATTACCTTTTAAGTATCATTACCTGAGGCTGGCTTCAGAGGTGGTTTCTGGGTGGTTTTTGTTCCAGGTAAGCTGCGGGTTTTCTTTACTTACCTGTGTCCCTAGGTTTGAGGGTGGTGGCTTGTCTTGTGACCTTAATTCTCTGCTAGATCTAAGAAAATGTTGGTTTTTAGTTTTTCACTTTTTTTTTTTTTCTTGTGAGTATAGGAGCGATGACTCTCAAACTCCTTTGGGCCAGAAACTGCTAGTCTAGAAACATTATTTTTCCTTACTTCATAGTATTCTATCAGGTGGATGGTGTCTCACTCTAAACAAAACTCCTTTGGAAAGCAGGAGAAAATCTTTTAGTTCGATCAAAGAGCCAAGTATAGGCATCACAGAATTTGCTTTATTTTTACTCTAAAAAAATTAGATGATTTAGATATTTTTAAGATCGTTATAATGTTATTTGGATGATTATAATTTTATATATTAAGTTATACATTTTACATTCTTTTCATGTAAGCATTCTACATCATGAGTAAATGTGAACTGTTAAGTGATAATCATTTTAAAGTATTTTTTATGTTTTTACATGAATATGAAAACAGTTTAGTCGCTGCTTCTACAGTGAAATCATATTTTGGGTTATCTTCAAGAAGGCACAATTCCTTAAGTAGATAAGTTAATGAGCATTTGGACTTTTACTTTTGGTCATTACGCTTCTTTGTAAGGATGCCTTAAATTTGGCTAGTTTCTGTTTTCTCTCTAGTAGGGGTTTTTATCTCTGACCACCTGGAACTGGTTTGCATTGTAACTTGTTTGTCTTAATCTTTTTGCATTTGCTCTACAAAGCTGCATTTCACACCTCCTACTGTAATGGATCAGTCACGGTCATCTCATTTTACTTGAAATATGAAATGACACCCTGTAGGTCATCATCACCCTGCATGTCTACCAGAAATGAGAAATTGTCCTTAAGAATATACTCTGTCAGCTTGGAGTTACAAGTACCAAAGTGGTTACAATATTTTACATTGGGTTTTGTAGTACTTTTTAGGTTTTAGGTGTTTAATCACTGTAACAGATTTAGGAATGGTTTCCTATCAACTATGAGAGAGTCTGTAACACAGTATTTTGTATTTTAATGTATAATCAGTTCAGGTGATTCTTTTTGTTCCCCTTACGGAATCATTAAACGAAAGTAAAATTAGGAGGGCAACAAATGCCTCAACTTAAACAATCTTGGTTTACTTGTATGCCATTTGATCAGATGAATAAGGCCTTAGAAAATCAACTAAATAAAGTCAGCATTCAGAGTCCTGACTTTGGCCTTGCTGTTTATTATGAAATTCCACGTAGACATACATGCTGGAGGGTTGTTTGGTTTTTTTCCTCATGATACTTTGTTTCTTTATCTTTTGTACTATGTGTAACATTGACATTTAATGAAACATATCTGTACATTTTTAATTTGGCTAAATAAAGGCATACAAGTATGAAAGGGAAAAAAATCAATGAATGAATCATGCAGTTCAGCTTCCTAGCATTTTTTCTAAAATCTACAGAAACTTTGAAACAGTGCTATCCAATAGAACTTTCTGCAGTGATGGCAGTGCTCTTTTACACTATCCAATGTGATAGCCACTAGCCAAATGAGGTTATTGAGCCTTTGAAATGTGGCTGTCATTCTTGAGGAATTGAATTTTTTATTTTATTTAATTTTACTTAAGTGGCATTTTGAGCTAGTGGCTACCATATTGGACAGCACAGATTTAGGTTTTTATTTGTGGGTTTTTTTTTTTCTTATTTATAAAATGGGTGTGTGTGTGTATGTGTGTGTGTATGCATGCATGCGTTGCAAGAAAAGCTGAGCTTTAAGTACAAGTCTTTCATTCAAGGAAAGGTATCAAGAAGAGAAATTGGCACCAAAACAGTATAATTGGATAGATGTATATAGAATCTGTCCAAGAAATCATTTAAAACATAGTAAATTTGGTACACAGAATTAAATGGACTTCTTCCCAGAACAATGGAACAACAGTTGAGGAATTGAAAACAGTGCCTGCTAGAGAAAGAGACAGTGGGAACAGAGAGAAGTGGAGGAAGAGAGGATGTGAATGAATGCAGGGGTTATTTATTGACATTTTAGCAATTTTAATTGAGGTGATATTACTGTACTGGCTTTGTAATATAGTAGGAGGAAAAGCTAATTTAGTCTAGCTTCTTTTTGTAGTGAAGACTCAGTAGTTAAATAAACAGTGCTCTGCAGAATCTGTTTATTCCTTCAAAACAGTTAATCTTCTTTCAGATTAAATATGGCAAGAGCTAAAAGTAGAAAATAAAAATGTTAAATTGACAAGTTTGGGGACTATTGAAAGTGTTACATAATTCAAATCCTTCTGATTAACTTGAGTGTTCCAACTACATGTGATCCCATAATATACAATAGTTTAAAATTAAAGAACCAACATTTTTGTAGGACTCATTGGTGTAAGAGGATCTTCATTCTGCTGGGAAGGTAGCAAATCAGGAGTCTGGGGAAGAGGACATTGAGAAGCAGTCATGTATCTATTTGCCTGGGTGATATTTGAGTAAGATTTTTTCTGGGTCGTCAGTAAATTTGTTTTTGGCTTTTCTAAACTTTCTTTCTTAGTTCTTTTTCTTAAATATTTCTTTTTCTCTTGGTTTTTACCTATTCCAGAAGATTATCATCCAGTTCTAGGAGCATAATAACATGTTTAAATGTTATGACCAGTTAAAACAAAACACAAAGCCCCACCTTATCTATACCAATCTGTTAATATAATTCCTTTCACCTTTATCTCCTTCTCAGTCTTTCTAAAGCAACTGTACAGCTTTTACTTCCTTGGAGAAAGAAAACAGATTGCCAGCAATCTGCCACATTTGAGTGTTGTGGTCTGGGTGTGACATTTCTGAGCATAGTGATTCCAGTAAAACACGCTTACTATATTTACAGTTTAAAATGTAGGAGTGCCAGATAGTAACATAAAGGGAGGTTGAAAGTTTTACATAATGAGATGCTTAGCATCAGCTCGGTTTGGATGAACTGCTGTATGGACACTAATTCCCATCACTCTGTGTGACTAGATGGAATTTTGGCTGGGTCATTGGCATTTGGGAGGATTATAATAGAGGAAAGTGTAGAATTCCAGAGATGGGACATAGTGGTATTAGAGAAAAAATATTTCTGTTGCATCTTTTGATCTTTTGAGGACAGGATAGAAAAGGGGCTTAGCAGCTAGAATATCTAATCTCACGCTTCTCTTAAAAAAAAAAAATTATCTAGAAGATCTTTGGGAAGGTGCCTTAATGCTCCCAGGGGTAGTTTAGCCATGCCAACAACAGTAACAACAACAAACAGTCTCTATGATGCTTCCTCCTGTCCCCATTTGTTGGGGAAAATGGTGATGTCACCATGCTTCAGACATTCCCCTAGCATGTTGTCACTATGCCTACCAGCCATCTTACCTTAGCACTTGGTCAAAAATAAATGCTGCCCTGGCGCCTCTTTAAGTTCTATTTTCTCTTATTTGCCTGTCTGAAAACTCCTGTTGCTCTTATGAACTGAACAACTAAAGCTGCAAAACCCTAATGTTAGAGAATCTCTTTCTACAGATAAATGTGACAGCCTTGGTACAGCAACAAGTGCATTGGAAAGCACATTTAATAACTTTCTGTAGTGTCATTATAAAATATGTTAATATTAATAGAGTGTAATTACAATATATTTTAACTGTAAATTTAACTTAGACATTATAGTGCATGCATTCAAATAAAATTCAAAGGAAAAAAGTACGGTATATGAAGAAATCTGAAATTTCATATTCCGTAAAATGATAGACTTGATATTCTAATAACCTTTTACGTAACATCTAGAGAAGCTGGACAAATGGATGCCCAGAGCTAAATGTCCAAGAAAGGAAGGGAAATCTCCACATGCCTACACAGATGTATGTAAACATATCAGCAGAAATGCAAGTACTAAGCTGGCTCCCACGCTTCAGCTACTCTGAGGACCACTTCTAATCTTGGTAGTCAAGAGCCTTAACCTTTTTAGGTTCTTTTTTTAAAGAGAAAACCACAGCAAGAATATAATTTATATTAGAAGATGGTATATAGTCTCTCTCTCACACCACACTGAATAGCAGATTTTGTAGCAATGTGCACAGTTCTTACTAAGGATCAATGTTAACTACTCTTTTTTCTATTGTACTCCGTTCTGTTTTATTATGAAATGCTAGTCGTAATGGTGGTTCTCAGTCTTGACACCTAGAAGCCATAAGAATATATATGCCGAGGTCCCACCCTCAGTGATTCTGATTTCATTGGTCTTGGGTTGTGGCCCAGGAGTCAGGGTTTTAAAAGTTCCCTGGGTGATTCTAATGCACCACCAAGATTAAGAACCACAACATAAAAGAACTTGACAGCATATTTCAAAACCACTGCTCTAAAGGGATATACCTATAATGAAAGAATAGACTAAATATAAAATCTCCCACCACAGAAAGAAAGCTAAACAACAAACATAAAAACACCCTTGATTCCCAGGCTGGGTGGTGTGTGTGCTTGGTGAGGTTATAGGGGTAAAAAGTGGTCTACCCTAAAGAATATATAACCAAAGGCCTACTCACACATGCTTTTGAAATTATATTGCGACAAGTTCAGAAATCAGCATTTAAATCCTTGGTGGGTAACACCTTGAATTGCATGGCAGAAGCAAACACAAATCTCTCTGAAGGGGCACACCTTGACTCAGGTTCAACTGGGTGTTTTTTCTGACATAAGAGGTCAGCCTCCCTCCACCCAACCACCCAAGGCTGCAAGCTGCAACCACCATGAGAGTGAGCGAGCAGAAACACCAAACAGAAAAATGGAATACTGTGTCCCCCAGAACTTCAGATATGTAGAGGAGGAAACAAGTTCTGTCTAAACTGATTAAAGAAAGATAAAATGAAAAGTGTAAGACAGAGGTATGCTATCAAGAAAAAAAAAAAAAAAAAAAAACTGGGACAAAAATTAAAAGAACCAAAGAGGAATCTCAGCGGATAGGCAAAGTATTAATAACAGATTGGACACAGCTAATTTATAGAGACGTAGTAAACTCGACGATGGAACTGAACAAATATTTGTCAAATTTTGCATATTCCTTATCTCTGTAGAAGTAGATAGAAAACATGAAAGAGATGAAGAAACACATGGGCACAATGAGATGTTTTAAGTACCTCAAATTGGATTTCCAGAAGAAGAAAATAACAAAAAAGGAAGCATGGCCTGGAATTTTTTAAAAGAATAAGATACAAATTCTCTGTTTCTGGAAGCCTAACAGATCCAAAGCCAAGTAAAGAAAAAAGAAATATACATATAGACACACGAACTTAAAAGGAGTCAGTAAAAGAAAAGAAAAAACTTGCCACAATGATTGCTGATCCTAGAACATCCTAACATAAAAAACTAGAGCTGGAATATACTGCCATATTTCTAAACTGCTGAAATAAGTTAACTACTAACCAAGACTTCTATGCCTTCGTAAATTTAATTTAAAAACAAAGGCAAAATAAACGTGTTAGATAATTAAAAAGAGAGTATTTACCACCAGATCCTCACTAAAATGACTTCTAAACTATTTCCCTCAAAAAAAGGGATGAGATCCCAGAAAGGATTTTTGACATCTGAAATGTGAGAACGAATAGGGAGAAAAGAAAAAATAGCCCTCTGGATAAATGTAAACAAACAGGGTCTACAAATAACAAAACAACACTAAAAATGAGTACTTAGGAGGGTGAAGAATGTTGAACTGAGGAGTTGAGTGACATGGTACAGACGTGATTAGATTTAAAGCCTTCTAAGGGCCATGTACCTGCACTACTCAGGGGAAGCTGGGGTTGGGGGTGTGGGGGGCTTTGAATTTTAAGTCAACAATCAAGTATGTCTTGTTAAAAGTTGTAAGTATAACCTGTAAAGTAATAAAAATAGAATGTACAACATCTAAGCAAATAGAGAATAGACAAATGTGTGGTATGAAGGGCGCATATAACAAACAGGGAATTTTTAATAGAAATTTGAACAGAATGTGATGGCTAAAACTCACAGATGTTAGTGACCACAACAAATGATATTATTCATTTTTAAAATTCTAACTGTATAAAGCTTACAAGAGTTATATCTAAAACAAGTATGTCAATGGGTTGAAAATAAAAGACTGGAAAAGATACAACAGGTAAATACTTACCAAAACGAGTTTGGTGTCACTATGTTAATATCTGATAAAAATAGTGTTAAAAGCAAAAACTAGTAGGAATAAAAAAGATCATTACATAATGTAAGCTACAATTAACTGCAAAGTTGTAATAATTCTAAACTTGTTTGTATATATTTAATTATACAGCCTCAAATATATAAAATAAAACAGCAAACTAGAGAAATTAACACATTTACTATTATAGTGCAGGGTTAATACAACTCAGTATTTAATGAGTCGTGCAGATGAAAAAGATTATAGTTGATTTGAATAACACAGTTTTAACAAGCTTGATCTAGCATACATATATTAAACCCTGTATCCAACAACTAGTAGATACATTCCTTTCCAGCACGCATAGACTGTTTCAGTAATTGACCATATGTGATGCCATAAAATACGTCTCAATAGATTTCATAGAATTAGCATCAATGTGTAATTCATGTTCTCAGAGAATAATGCAGAAAAATTAGAAATCAAAACTCCAGAAGTAACTAAACTAAAAACATACCGTTAAGTCTTCCCTCCTCCCTAGCAATAAATACTATTTTCCTAGGAAAAATGTCACGATACTATGAGGGTGGCATCCTTTCAAACTGTATATAAATGTAGAAATTTTTTTTCAAAACAGGGACTATTCGTATGATAATATAATTCTGTTTCTGTTTGTTTTTAACTCAGCAGGCTATTACAGATATGCTGCCATGACATACATAGATCGCTGATATATGTATCTAAAACAAGAGCTTAGTAAACGAGGCACTTGACTTCGGGTCACCTCAGTTTGCTCCTAGAGATCTATTATCCCACATCCTGTCCCTCCAGAATTCAAACTGAGAAAGAAACAAGACTGCCACTGAGTAGCCAAAAATGCATGTTTTAAAGCTTATCTACTTTATTCATAGAAGAAATAATTGGTGGACTCAGGGATAGCTTTCTGCCTTTCATTGGATACTATTTTAGTGTAGCTCAGAATCCCATTTCTCAAAGAAATGCAGATTAAAAAGAGAAGCCACTGGAGTGAGGATAACAGAAATTAGTGACAACCTGGTTAGGAACAGAATAAACAAAACAGTACAAAAGTGACATTATTAGAAACCACAATCTAGAGTGATTTCACATGGAGGACAGACATCCCTCTCAGTGTGTCTCTATTACAGCAGAACAAATTATATATATACACATATATATATAAAATTTTCATATATTGACTGTATAGATAGAGAAGAGAGTCAATATTTGTCAATATAAGAAAAGAATGACTTCTGTTCATTCAAGTTTGGAGGACACGGACATTTATGGAGTGATTTTAAGGAAAAACGATGCATTTAAAAATGGAGTTGATGCAGAAAGTTACCTGATTATAGGGGCTGAAATCATAAGGAATTTACCTACGTGGGCTGAACTTTGGCAAGTCCCTTCACCAGGCTGAACCTGTTTCCTCAATGATATGACAAACTGCTCCCATGGTTCTGTCCTGGGATACAGTTGTCTCCTTCCTGCCCTCATGCAGTAAATCTCTATGAACACCTCCTCTTTGAAGTATGCCTCGCCAGATACTATTGGGGCTTATGATTGGCAAACCACAGAAGACTCAGACCATAAATCCTGCCCCTAGGGTTTACAGTCTAGGAGGAAAGATGAGAGATGTGCACCAGTAATAGCAGTGCAAGGCCTAAAGGATATGTGCCCGAGAGAGGGATGGAAAACACTGTGGCATATAAGATAAGTGTCATCAGAACAGGACCTTCTGAATATGAAACACTTGTGAACTGAAGGAGAGATGTGGGCAAGGGGAAGGAGAGGACACACAGTAGTTCTGTTTAAGAACATAGTGCATGATCATGGTCAGAAGGGTAAATTGGAACGTCATTTAGAGGGACCTCATGCCAGCACAAGAGATTTTAAAGGTGTTTTTTTTACAAAGGAGTGACTAGTTATTTAAATGCTTAAGGCCGAGTGCGGCGGCTCACGCCTGTAATCCCAGCACTTTGGGAGGCTGAGACGGGCAGATCACAAAGGTCAGGAATTCGAGACCACCCTGACCAACATGGTGAAACCCTGTCTCTGCTAAAAATACAAAAATTAACCAGGCGTGGTAGCACACGCCTGTAATCCCAGCTACTCAGGAGGCTAAGGCAGGAGAATTGCGGACCCGGGAGGCGAGGCGGAGGTTGCAGTAAGCCGAAATCATGCCGCTGCACTCCAGCCTGGCGACAGAGAGAGACTCTGTCTCAAAAAAAAAAAAAAAAAAAAAAAAAAGGCTTAAGAACATGGGGTTCATTAATATAGTACTAACAGTTGATTTAAATTTTTCTGCTTCAGTGGAAGACTTGTAGGTTATTTTCAGCATTTGGTCACATAATGTTCATTGTTCTTATGTAGAAAGAACTTTAGAATCATTAGGCACTGCTTCATTGGGATTATGTAAGGAATGTCTTGCTTCCGGAGTCTAAATCAGATTGAAGAGTTAAAAGGGAACAAGAACACAAGGATCTCAAGTTATCCATTGCATGAAATATTTAATTTCCTATGAATAAGTGGATTTTACTAAAATTATTTTTCTGCCCTCAGGGGCTTTCAGGAAAGCAGTTTAATGAAGGGTACTGATTTTAGAAGCTCTTAAAATTTTTATAGTAGAAATAATCTGTGAAGGCAAATGAAATAGATCTATGGGTGGCAAGTATTGAAATCTGTATTCCAGTGCGTGAACCTCAGATTTACTAAAAAGAAGCCTGAACGTGTGTTTGGAAGAGATCTGGGTTATCACTCTTCTCTGCTCATAATTAGCCTTGTGATCTTGGACAAGTTTCACATTTCTGGGCTTCAGTATCTTAGGCTATTACATGAGAAAGTTGAACTGGATGGCTTCTGAGATCCACTTGTCATTCATAAATGTAGGTAAATAGACAATGAATATGCAGAGAAAGGACTCAGGGAGAAGGGATGTAGGTTTAAGTACTTTACAGTTTTCTTTCTCTAAACTGAAAGTGATAGAGTGATACTGAGTTTTGTATTGTTGTTTTTTTCCGCAGTATGTGCTATTTTTCTATTGTGCGTACATTTTATTGTATTTAATGAGTTATTCTGTTGAGTTCCATTAAAATCAGGCAAATATATTACCTCCCAGCCTTATCAACTTATTTATTCAGAGTTCTGTGTTACCTTTTGTCTTGTGGGTATTGTAATCATTAGAACCTTTGGAATTGAGGCATGTTCCTCTTTATCTGTGATTACACATGCATGGTAATAACTTGGGGTGTTCAGTACAGTAACAGCAGTTTAAAAATTTGTTTTTTGCTTCAGGATGTATGTCTGGGAGGCAGTTTCCAGCATTTTGTCATATAGTCTTTATTGTTCACATGGGGAAAGAACTTTAGAATCATTAAGTGAATCATTAAGTGCTGCTACATTGGGATAATATAAGGAATATCTTTCTTCTAGAGTCAAAATTCCAACTGAAGAGGTAAAAAAATAAAAGCAAAAACACAAGGATCACAAATTAGCAAATGCTTAAAACACAGAGTATCCTACATATTGAGGAGCTTGTTCTTTTATCTTGGGGAGAGAGGTTAATAATTTTAAGCTAATTTAATAGCTTTAGAATTAATGAATCAAAATTAATATAAAATCCAGGTTTTCTCTGAATTTGTTAAATTTTGTTAATTTGTTCAAGTTGAGACTTACATGAGCAATCATCAAATTGCAACAGATGACAATACAAAACTATAAAAACCTGTAAGTATGAGCATAACTATTCTATGTAATATACTCTGTTGGCTCCAAGATAAAAACAGCTGTATTAATTTTGATTTATTCTGCTTTTATGTTCCTAGTTAAAGCAATTAACTTTCACATTTGAAGTTTCTGTAGTGATTAGGCTTATATAATTTTGGCTTCTTGTAATTGATTATAAAAAACATTTATTGGGCTCCTACTGGGAGCCAAATATTGAGCTAGTAAATGGGATTTCAGACATAGCCCACCTTTGGATGCTCAGTGACCACTGGAAAAGACAGACAAATAGCAAAATAAAATTATAATTCAGGCCAGGTGCAGTGGCTTACACCTGTAATCCCAGCACTTTGGGAGGCCGAGGCAGGCGGATCACTTGAGGTTGGGAGTTTGAGACCAGCCTGTCCAACATGGTGACACCCCCTCTCTACTAAAAATACAAAACTTAGCCAGGCATGGTGGCACATGCCTGTAATCCCAGCTAGCCAGGAGGCTGAGGCAGGTGAATCACTTGAGCCTGGGAGGCAGAGGTTGCAGTGAGCCGAGATCATGCCACTGCACTCCACCCTGGGCAACAGAATGAGACTTTGTCTCAAAAACAAACAAAAAACAGAACACAAAAATTACAATTTAACACAAGTGTTGTAATGTACATATAGACTTGAGTCTAAGAGAAGTAGGATATTACTTTTTAGACGGGATGGGTGTTGAAAATGGAGAAGTGAGGCAGACATTTAGAAGCCAAGGGACAAAGGCAGCAGAATTTGGCGTGTGGCTGGTGATAAGAAGAAATGTCAGGAAATGTGGGTTGCAACTCAATTATTAATGACTTGGGGTGTATGCTAAAGCAATTTGACTTTTCATTCTAAGCAGTGGGGAACCATCTTGTTTTAGAAAGATAACTCACATAACAATGAGAAGAATGATACAGAGAGAGAGGCTGGAGTCAAGGAAAGAGGTAGACTGGTTAAGATGCCTGTTACAATGGACTAAGCCTTTGTCTTCTCATCACTAGAATAAGGCAGTGGAAATGGGAATTCTCCCACTTACTCATTCACTAAGACTCTCTTTTTTGAATATCTACCATGTAACAGGCATGGTTCTAACCAGCACTGGGCATATTGCCTTGAGCAAGACACAGAGACCACTCCTCAGGACAAGTAGTGGTAATTCCAGGTGCCATGGACCATACAGCAAGGGATATGTAACCCCTTCTTAGGAGGAGGAGGGGTTAGAGTATTAAGAAATGACTGACTTTGGAATGTGAAGGACCAAAATACAGGCCAAAGTGGGGATTAAGATATAAGAAAAAAAGACAGCATATGAGAATCCTGGAGGGGTAAGAGCAGTATATGCCCCATGAATTGAAATTACTTCAGCTGGAGCTTAGGGTGCAAGTTCAGGACAAGCAAAAATTAAGATTGGAGTGGCAAGCAGAGGCCAGGCCAAAAAAAAAAAAAAAATGCTCAATTTGAGAATGTTTTAAAGTGGATGCCCTAGAACATCAGGGTTCCTTGATTTGAGGGATGAGACATAGGTAAAGATGACTCCAACTTGTCTGATTTGATTTCAGGCACCTTGGTATTTGAAGATACCATCTTAACAGATGAAAGAAATACGGAGCGAGGACAGCTGTGTGCTATATAAATGGCACTGATGAGAGAGCACCATCTGGGTGTCTGGGTACTGTGCTGACCTGAAGCTTCGCAAAAACACCTTCTTGTCTCAGCAAATGAGTCTGGGGATTGGACACAGCTGAAGAAAGCCTGCTGCTCTTCCTAGAACCTCCCCTCACCCAAATAGCCTCTGAAAAAGTTTTTCTCCTTGCACCCCACATTGCATCAAGTCTACAGTGTGGGTCTTCATTGTATTATTTTTCTAAACCAGCATGTTGTTTATTTAGAACACAAAGTTTAGATCGTTCATGATTTGTGTATGATGGGAAGTCACAATTCTGAATACAGTAGTAACATAATGTATGTGCTTGCATGTATATGTGTGTGTCTATAGATGTATATGTATATATGCAATGTGGGGAGCAAAGAGAAAAACTATTTCAGGGACTATTTGGGGGATTTCTAGGAAGAGCAGCAGGCCTTCTTCAGCTGTGCCCAAGTGGTTTCAGGATAAGCACCTTTTATGATAATGTGTATGTAAATTGGATCAGATAAATCTTTAATATGATAAAAGCAAAAATGCCCTACAACATACCTTATCTCCATTTACTAAGAAAAAAATGGGTGGCAGTTATTATGAGACCCCTTTTCAATTGTAGATGTCAACATTTTAATAAAGTGTTCAGATGCCTTTGTATCCATGAGACACTACAGAAATGCTACTTATAAGTAAAATACACAAGTTAAGAAACAAACATGTCAATTAAATTGCACAGAGCAAAAGAAAGCTTTAGTTGGCTGCATACTCTCCACACTGTGTTTTAAAACTATTTCTATGTAAGCTAAGTAGCTACACAAATAGTCACACCATTGGAAGCATCTGTTTTAAAATGTTTGACATGCATCAAAAGACACAAAGTAATAAAAAAGATCATCTCTGTACCGATTCCATGACCTTTTCCCTGTCGTTTGCTATCAATATACATATCACTAAACAATATATAAAATTATCTTGTAAATGTGTAAATTAAGACTTGCTTCTGTTATTTCTTCAGTGCCTGTCAGGTGAGCAGAATCTCAATACTGGGTAATGAGAGACACACTCTTTTATTCTAGTTGTTTGATTTGGAAATCATTGAATCCCAAAAGCATCTAACCTGCAATAACCTTTTTGTGGATTCCAACTTGGCACCAGCTGTTTCCCACAGTATGGGCAGGATCACGGGAAGTGACCAACATGGGCTTAATAGAAAGAACAGGGGTGCTTTGCAAGCCTGTGAAGACTAGGATAATTCTTCACTTCTTGTGGATGTCAGAATTATTGGATAGAGGTTCCTGGCCTCCTCCCCTGGCCCCAGTATTTGTGTACAGTCTTCTATGAACTAGGGGAGTACTACATGTCTGAATAAACTAATATATAAAAATGAGTCTAAATTCATTTCTTAAGAAGCATCACAACAAAATAAGTAACTGAATGACAGAAAAGCATAAAACATTGTGTCAAGTATGTATATATAAAGTCTTGGAAGTTGGGGCAAGTATTATATCTTCTGTGTCCTATTTTACTTTGGCAAAGAGGAAGTTCGGGGTGAATCTTAATGGCTAAATTGAAATAGCCATGTTATCAAAGCATTTATATATGTGTTCTGTGGATCTCACAACTTGGCTCTCTGGTCCTTGCTGTCCAACATGGCAGCCAGTAACATCATATGGCTATTTAAATTTATTTTTATTTTTTGAGACAGAGTCTCGCCTTGTCACCCAGGCTGGAGTGCAGTGGCGTGATCTCAGCTCACTGCAACCTCCGTCTCCCAGGTTCAAGCTATTCTCCTGCCTCAGCCTCCCAAGTAGCTGGAATTACAGGCATGCAACTCTGCACCTGACTAATTTTTGTAATTTTTTTGGTAGAGACAGGGTTTGTCATGTTGGCTAGGCTGGTCTCGAACTCCTGACCTCAAGTGATCCACCTGCCTCAGCCTCCCAAATTTCTGAGATTATAGGTGTGAGTCACCACACCTGGCCTTTAAATTTAATTTTAATTGTCTGTAATCTTCTTGGGAGGCTGAAGCGGGAGAATCGCTTGAACTTGGGAGGTAGAAGTTGAAGGGAGCCGAGATCACACCACTGCGCTCCAGACTGGGTGACAGAGCAAGACTCTATCTCAATCAATCAATCAATAAAAATTTAAATTTATTAAAATGACATAACAATTTAGTTCCTCATTTGACACTATTCATCTTCAGGTTCTCAATAGACAACATGTGGCTAGTGGCCACTGTGTTGCACAGCACAGATATTGAATAATTTCATTATTTTTGCAGACAGTTATTTTGAACAATGCTGCAGTGCATCTGCTATTTCCTATTCTAATATGCTTCCAGGTCAGATATTTCCTATAAGCTTCC
Organism: Macaca thibetana thibetana; assembly: GCF_024542745.1. Taxonomy (NCBI): domain Eukaryota; kingdom Metazoa; phylum Chordata; class Mammalia; order Primates; family Cercopithecidae; genus Macaca; species Macaca thibetana. The sequence goes on along the minus strand of NC_065583.1, from coordinate 67,152,463 downwards.
TCAAAGCCTATGTAGAACACATACAAATACTTATTTATATCCTCTAGAGCACCCCTGTGGTTACCAAGCTGGGCACATAGTAATTCTTAGCCTGATTGGTAGAATGGAGGAGAAAGCTGGTTTTGATCCTTTTGGCTTTTACCTGTCTAGTAGCCCTTTATCATTTAAGTTCACTGCACTGAGAACTGAATGCTTTTAGATCCAGCTATCGTATTTGGCTAAGAGTTTGACTATCAGTCTAATTTTGTTATTCTAATAGAAGGAAGTGTCTGTGGGTTTGATAGGTTCATGTTTGGGAAGTATAGTTTAACGGAAGTGGAATTTAAGAAGATGCCCTGTGCTTGTTTTGAAGAGAGATAACTGACACACATTGCACAACTGAGCTCAAACTCATGGGTTTGTTTGATTTAATTCTGATCCTTGATGGCCTTTGGTTAACTGCAAAACAGTCAAAGTGCAGAGGCTATTCTCTCTCCAAGCTTCCCTTTGCAGTATTCCATTCTGTTGATTCCTGCATTACCTATGGGGAAAAAAAAGCTCATTACACCAATTTGGTGAGCCAAAATTGTGATTCTGTTTGGGAACATGTCTGCTGTATTTGTCATTGCTAGTCATTTTACAAAAGTGTATTTTGATGAGCCAAGTATGTAGCACACTTTATGAAGGCACACTTTTTCCTCTTTGCTTCTACAGGTGAAAACCTTCAACCAGGAAGCATTTTTATCAGTTTAAATTCCAAGAATATTAATATTTAAGAATAATGAAAGAATTTTGAATTGCCTTTTTATTTTCACCTTTTTTTTCTGGATTAGTTGGAAACTTTATAGGAACTAGTGAAAGCTACATGATCTATTTGTGGATAGTGCTGGAAAACAAGGCTGGCTTTTAAAGTAATTAGTAGGCTGGCTAGCATTGAAAGTTTTGGGGTTTTCATGATTTATGTAATGATTTTTCTCCAACCATTTATATGTTTACAAAACTTTATTTGCAGTTATTTTCACTCTTTCATTCACTTTCTCACTTTCAGCTCCCCATCTCTTCCTTTCTTGTTACCCAACTCTTCTTTTCTTCCCTTCATTTTTTCTTTTATTTTCTGCCTGTATAAAAATGTTTTTCTGGCTTTAACACAACATATTATGTCAGTTGCAGATCTCTACAAGGGTGTTCTGAAGCGTTTATGTAGTAGGGGACTGGTGGGTCTTAGTGGTGATGGTTTGAGTTTGAGACGGCTTCGTTCACTACACTGTGCTCCTCCTGCATGAACCTAGACCTGTGTTTTAACTCAGTTCCTGACATTTTGGCATTGAAGTCTATATTTTAGCTGCCCATGCTGAATCAAGCAAGGTGCAATTAGGAGGCATTCTAAGACTAACTTTTAGAATTGAAGTGGGAAAATTTAACGGGTAAACCTTGAAAATGACCTTCCCAGAAAATCTGTGCTCATTCCCCTCAGCCTCTCTGGAATCATCTTCATCTGAGAACTCTCTCGGCTCGCTGGGTTTGGTGGCTCAGTTTTCTGACTCCCTGCTTCTTATCTCTCTCTGAGGAATAATGCAATGACATTCAGGAATGTTCTGCTTCCCTAGAAGCATAGCTTGAAACTATGAAGTGCTGGAGGCTACGACTTCTTGTCATTGTTTGTTCTATGTAGGAATTTTCATTTGCTGTATTTTGAAAATTAAAAATTTCTAATCAATTTGTGGTCACTGCCTACTGTAGATGGGCCACCTTAAGCCGGTTGATTTGGATCAGTGGTGCATATTTTTTTCTCAGTTGACTGAGAGCCCTAAACAGAAGCCTTGTCAAAAAATTCTCAGGAATACGTGACTGATCCTAGACACAGAGATGTACGTCCTCCCTCGGCCTGCCACCCTGGGGATTGAAGTGCTAGTGTTGGTAGGAGGAGAGGCAGCTGAGGGGGCCCAAGAATGAAATGGCACAGAACGATCATGAGCTTTCTTTTTGCATTTAGACTTCTTGTCGCTGAACTTCCCACTTTCTTCCTGCCTTCATTTTGTGGCCTGCTGTACCCTCACCCCATATTGCTTCTGCCTTTCCAAGGGACCTTTGGACTAACCTCTTCCTCTCCCTCGTCTCCTTCTGCAGTCCTCTTTTCGCTGTTTGTGATACTAGTCACTGTGCTCATTGGCAGTGGCAGCAACATAGTGTAGGGTAGAAGGGAGCAAAACCAAAGCTGCACATGCTCTGAGCAGCCCTCAGGTATGTCACCTCGCCTCTGTGCAAAAAGGCCCGCTTCCAAAAGTAATGACTTTTCTTTGTATCTACTTTTTCGTAAATAGAGAACTTGCTGAATGTGGAGCACACAGTCTGTACACTGATGAGGATTTGGATAGTGCTTTGTTATCTCTGGGCTCACAGCCACCTGATGAGGTAGACGGTCTGTTCTTAGAGAAAAGTGAGGCTCAGACGTTAGGATGCACTGCTGTGGGTCACACAGAACAAGAGGTGGGACAGCACCTCTGAACTCAGCTCAGTCCCTCCTTGCCTCTATCTCAGAGCAAGTGAACAAGACCCTAACTTTTATATCTTCAAATGCAGGTTCATTTCCAACATTGCCTAGTTAAAAATACCCACAGGGATTTTTTTTTTTCCCCTACAGATTTAAGAGATAAGATCTGGTCTTTGATCTTGAGAATCTGAGGGGTGAAATGTACAGATGCTGCCTCCTCAGATCTGCTACCTTAGATTGGATTTAGAATAGACTAAGCATCCATCCAGAGAGACACACACACACACACACACACACACACACACACACACACACACACTTCCCTTAGGAGAGCCCTTAACCCTTAAAATTCTTGGTTAACACCCCAGGGCTGCTGGGCATAGGAATGGCCTGAGACTTGTTTGCTTCAGCCATGACTTTTGTTTCCCATCTTGAACACCATCTCCAGGTGCCCAGGATGGGGGCTTTGCCTGCAGGGTATTCCCACAACATCCCCTCACAGCCTCCTCTGGCACCGATCTGGCTGAACTCTACAGAGCAGCCGTGGGGATAAACTGGTGTGGCACTGCCACCTAGTGACTGCCCGCCATGCTGTTCTTTGACTCTGAGGTGCTGTGCATCAACTGGCTGCGACCCATCATGGAAAATCATGGTGGGGGCTTCTAAAAATAGAATCCGCCAGGCCAATGTCGACATGCTTTCTCTGCTATCAGCAGAGCCTGGCACGCATCAGACATGGATTAGATTAAGTGTTTTTGAAAAAGTGGTTTTTTGGGTAAGGGAATCTTTGGGCCTGGTCGAGCGTGGCTCCATCTGTCTGCTGGGGTTCCAGTTTCCTCTTGGAGGAGCTCACAGTGTGCACAGGATGCCTGGCATGCAGCAGGAACTGAGTGAATAGAGGTTGCCCTGCAAGATTTAAATACCCACTGGTCTGGAAGTTAGAAAAGGAACAGGAGGAAAGATAAACTTGGTCAGAAATGCTAGTCCTGGTTAAAACATTGTTCTGGATTTTGATATTTTTTGATTTCCCGGAAAGTATCAGGGGCTTGAGAATATAATTCTCTTCAGACTTTTTTGCCAAATTCCAAGATTTTCTAGTAGTGAATACTTTCCAGATGTGTTGATATGAAGCCAGCTCCAGATTTTCTGATGGCCGTTACTAGAGTCCCAGCGGCCCCGAAGCTCTAGGCCAGTGGTTCAGAACAGGAGTAATTAGCACCCCCAGGGGAGTTATGGAAATTAGTGGAGAATTTTTTTTCTTGTTGCTGCCTTGGGGTTAGGGACGCTGTGTATGTGTTACGCATTTAACAAAACACTGTTCTGTATCGCACTTGACTTCAGATTGACCTACTGGATATTATATGTATCAAAAAACTGTTTATAATTTTCTTAGCTTAGACCTAAATTCATTTTAAATAAGGACATATTTTTGCTCAGTAGTAATCAACATTTAATTTTCAAATGTAATTTTCTAATAATATATAAATTGGAGGAAATTATTGATACCATCTGTGTTCTTATAGGTTTTTAACATAGTAGAGAAAGTTAGATAGGTATGAGATTTGAGACTTTTATTGACAGATGAGTCATTGCTGAAGTCATTTATTCCAATATGAAATGTAAATGTATAGTGAATAATAGAGTTAGAAAACAAAACCTCTTTGTCATCTTAGGGAACATATCAGGGAAACATGATAAATGTAATTCTTCAAGTTTGAAAATTTGTGTATGTTCTATTATTCCCTTCTTTTTCATTGGGACTTTGAACTTTATTTTAAAGTAAGCTTATGCTCTTAGAACATAGCCACTGATGGTCTGGAGACAAAAGAGTAAGTTGTCTATATCCCAAGTGTGAATGAAACGCTCATTAGCCAAGGTTAATGCATGAAAAGAAACCAGACCTTTTACAGAACCATGCCCCTCCAAACATACGCGCGCGCGCACACACACACACATACACACACACACAGTGAGAGAGAAAAGTGGTTAGTTTTTACATTTTTCTCAATGAAAAGAAGAGAGGAAAACATTCCAAAAGTGCAAAGTTAAAGGAGCAAAATAAAATCAAGTAAAAATACTCACTTTGGCATTTTAGAGTCAATAAAGAATTACATAATTTATAAAAATTCAAGGCCAGGCGCGGTGGCTCAAGCCTGTAATCCCAGCACTTTGGGAGGCTGAGGCAGGCGGATCATGAGGTCAGGAGATTGAGACCATCCTGGCTAACACAGTGAAACCCCGTCTCTACTAAAAAATACAAAAAAATAGCCGGGCGTGGTGGCCTGTAGTCTCAGCTACTTGGGAGGCTGAGGCAGGAGAATGGCGTGAACCCGGGTGGCGGAGCTTGCAGTGAGCCGAGATCGCGCCACTGCACTCCAGCCTGGGTGACAGAGCAAGATTCTGTCTCAAAAAAAAAAAAAAAAAAAAAAAAAATCAAATGGAATCCTGCCTAAAGTAAAGCTGGGCTTTAGATGTATCAGCATTATACTGCCTGTTGCCGCTGCTGCTTCTGTTTACTTACTGATATTAAAGGAAGTCTATATTGAAATCCTCAAGATCCTAAACCCATGTTTAAGTTTTCATAACTCAGTTATAGGGAAAGCATAGGAGTGCGAGGAGAGGACTATGAGAACGTCAGATAGATTGGGGGCAGTTTACATTCTCATATGTTCTATAAATTAGTTCCAGAGAGAGTAGTTTCATACATAAAACTATAGCATTTATACTTCAGAGCACCCTCACTTAGGGAGGGTTTTATTAAAGTGTTTGGGCTTATTGGATTTTACATTTTATTTGAATTTAGAACTGTAATTTTAGGTGTCAGTGTTGGAACATGATTAGACACTCATGTCATCATTTTCAATCTGTTACATATATTTTTTCTTGATAGGTCTTTACATCTGGTGTTCGCATTTATTACAGCTTGCATATTACCTTATTCCTTTGCAACCATTTTTCTCCCTTACTAAATTTTAAGCTTCTCATGAACACTTACTATTTTTACTCATTTACATATTCTCAGTACCTCCAAAAGTTTCTTTACGTGTAGATAGATGTTCACCATGTTATTGAATGAGAAACTCCTCCTGAAATAAAGCTAATTGATGGTTCTCAGACTAGATAACACATTAAAATCATCTGGGGAGCTTTTAAAAAATCCCTGTGCCATGGCTTCACCCCCGGTGACCTCGGCTTCATTGTTTATGGATGGGGCTTTGCACAGGATTCCTTTTAACCCTTCCCAGGTGACTTCAATATGCAGCCATGGGTGAATATGCAGCTACGGTGAATAGCTATGCATGAATATCAGCAACAAGTAAGAGATACATGTTAGCTCTTCTTTCTGAGCCATTGGCATTCAGCTCTTTTCCTTTTGCACTTAGATATGTGCCTTCTTTGAATTCCTTTTTATGCTTATATGTTCTAATTAATTGAAGCGCTTACTTTATTTGCCCTTACTTTAAATCAAAACTACCTGCACATAGTTGCAATTTGGAAGGAGACCGTTTATCATACTCCTTTCACTTCTCTGAGCCAGCAGCCGGTGGACATGGAAATATCAGCTTTGTTACTGAAATTAAACAGATTTGGACACCACCACTTGCCCTACAGCAACATGGGCTTTCTAATGTTCTGCTGACTTACCACTGAATTTGAAAAAAGTCATAGGTATACCCTCACATTGAGGGAGTCACTCTGTGTCCGCAGTGAGCTTACCACATGGAAAACCCCATACACCTGCTTTGCAGCCAAGCCAAAGACAGAGGGGGCCTGATCTATGCCTGCTCAGTTCCTACTCCCAGATTTTTCATCACTCCCGTCTACAAAACAAGGAGAGATGCATTGCCTACCTCTTTTCCTCCCAACACGCATACACACTACTTGAAACAAATAATGTTAGAGGCAAGCTTTAGAATGTTTAGCTCAGTCTATTTTTCTCCTCTTAGAAACTTTTTAAGATCTTCTCTTTATTCCTGGTATTTTAAAATTTACAGTGATCTGCTTTGACTTAGGTCATTTCTTATTTCATATACATATTCTCAGTAGAATCTTCCCTTTAGAGATAGATGCGTACCTTCCAGTTTTCCTGTCAAAGAAATAGAAGAACATTTTTATTTCTTTTCTTCCACTGTCCATATTATCCTTCTGGAAAGACAGTTGTTGGAATCTCTATTTTAATTCTCTAAGAATGTATCCTTTTTGCTCTCCTCTTTCCTTCTCTTTTTGTCTTTTTGTTCTACTTTCCGGGAAATTTCTGTCAACTTACATCTAACTGTATTATGGTTACTTTTTCATTATAACTTGAAGTTGTATAGTTGTATTCCTCTTTTCCTTTTCCTATCAATGCAATTTTTTTTAACTTTCAGTTCCTGTGATACATGTGCTGAACGTGTAGGTTTGTTACGTAGGTATACATGTGCCATGGTGGTTTGCTGCACCTGTCAACCCATCATCTAGGTTTTAAGCCCCACATGCATTAGGTATTTGTCCTAATGCCCTCCCCCTCCTTTCTCACCAGCCCCCAACCCATGTCCATGTGTTCTCATTTTTCAACTCCCACTTATAAGTAAGAACATGTGGTGTTTGGTTTTCTGTTCCTGTGTTAGTTTGCTGAGAACGATGGTTTCCAGCTTCATGTCCCTGCAAAGGACATGAACTCATTCTTTTTTATGGCTGCATAGTAAGGTTTTTATTTAGCTTTTTTGTAGTATAATTTACATAGTTCAGGAGTCCTGTCCCCTCATAACTCTACATCATCTCAGGTTTGTTCTGTTTCTTCCCTTCCCTTTCTGTTTTTCTTTCTTCCTCCCTCCTTTTTGTATCTTTTCTATAGAAACCAGATTCAAGTGTGTGCTGATCATTTGCCATTCTTTTGTATTAAGAGTGGCAGTTGGAAGCCAGTTGGAAGCTCGGTAAGGGCTGTTTGATGACAATCACTGTGGGGTGACAGCTAAGTTTTTCATTAAGGAATTCTTGATATTAATACATTAATGTCTTTTCTGAGAAGTCCTGTTTCTCCAGGGAAAAATATTCTTTCTCTGTAGTATCACATCCTAATATTAGGGTCAGCTATGGGAAGTGAAGGAGAGAGACTAGAAATGCTATTGTTCAGCTTAGAGACTTGAACTTAAGGCCCCAAACACTTCTTCTGCCCTTGGCTAGGCCCTGAGTCTCTGAGTATCCAGTCTGTCCCCAGAGAATGAACCTATCTCCTGTGAGGTGCCTGTTGGTACCAGACAGGGCAGGCACATGAGTGTTCATCATTCTCTATACTTAGGCTTAATCAGTTCCCCTCTTTTTAGCTTCAGACTTTATCCACGCATTTTGTGATACTTGGTTTCTCCAAGTTGTGACACTTCCATGGGTTCTGTGACAATTTGTGCCTTCAAATTGGGGGTACACAGACCATTTATATTTAATGTGGTTACAGATAGGCTTATGTAAATCTCTCCTCTTGCTATTTGTTTCCTATTTTCTCCATCTCTGTCCTTTTTTTCCCCTTTATTTCTGGCTCTCTTGGGATTTTTTTAATATTCAATTTTCTATCCTTTATTGAGTTTTCAGCTATTCTTTTTCAGTGTGTTATTTCAGTGGTTCCTTTGGGGTTTATAGCACACAGTCTTACCTCATTTTATTGTGCTTCACTTTATTGTGTTTCACAGATATTGCATTTTTTACAAACTGAAGGACAGTGTTAATGCTGCATCGAGCAAGTCGATCAGCATCATTTTTTCCATAGCACCTGCTCACTTGGTGTCTTTGTGTCACATTTTGGTAATTCTTGTAGTTTTTCAAACTTTTTCATTATTATTATACCTCTTATGGTGATTTATTATCAGGGATCTTTGATATTACAATTGTAATTATCTTGGGGTTCCATGAACCAAGCCCATAAGGGAAGGCAAACCTAATTGATAAATGTTGTGTGTGTTGACTGCTTCACCAACTAGCTGTTCCCCCATCTCTCTCACCTTTCTCTGGCTTTCCTATTCCCTGAAACACAATGATACTGAAATGAGGTCAACTAGACCTACAATGGCGTCCAAGTGTTCACGTGATGGGAAGGATTGCATCTCTCTCACTTTCAATCAAAAGCTAGACATAATTAAGCTTAATGAGGAAGGCTTTTCAAAAGCTGGGATAAGCTGAACGCTAGGCTTCTTATACCAAACGTTTATCCAGGTTGTGAATGCAAAGGAAAATAAAAGTGCTACTCCAGTGAACACATGAATAATAGCAAACGAAACAGCTTTAATGCGGTTATGGAGAAAGTTTGAGTAGTCTGGATAGAAGATCAAACCAGTTGCAACATTTCCTCACATCAAAGCCTAATCCAGACAAGGTCCTAACTCTCTTCAATTCTTTAAAGGCTGAGAGAGGTGAAGAAGCTGCAGAAGAAAAGCTTGAAGCTAGCAGAGGTTGGTTCATTAGGTTTAAGGAAAGAAACCATCTTTATAACAAAAGCAAGGTGAAACAGGAAGTGCCGATGTGGCGACAGCAAGGTGTCCAGAAGATCTAGCTAAGATCATTGTTGAAGGTGGCTACAATAAACAATAGATTTTCAGTGTAGATGAAACAGGCTTCTATTGGAAAAATATGTCATCTAGGAATTCCACAGCTAGAGTGGAGAAGTTAATGCCTGGCTTCAAAGGACACATGAACTGTCTTGTTAGGTACTAATGCTACTAGTGACTCTTAAGTTGAAGCCACTGCTTATTTACCATGCTGAAAATCCTAGGGCCCTTAAGAATTGTACTAAATCTACTTTGCCTGTGCCCTGTAAATGGAACAACAAAGCCTGGATGACAGCACATCTGTTTATAGCATCATTTACTGAATATTTTAAGCCACTTTTGAGACCTGTTGCTCAAAAAAAAAAAAAAAAAAAAAAAAAAAAAAAAAAAAAAAAAAAAAGACTTCTCTCAAATTATTACTGATCACTGACAATGCACCTGGTCACCCAAGAACTCTGATGGAGATGTACAAGATGAGTGTTGTTTTCATGCCTGCTAACACAACATCTATTCTGCAGCGCACAGATCAAAGAGTAATTATGACTTTCAAGTCATATTTCAAAAATACATTTTGTAAGGCTATAGCTGATGGAGCAAGGCAAAGTAAATTGAAAACCTTCTGGAAAGGATTCACTTATTCTACATGCCATTAAGAACATCTGTGATTCAGGGACGGAGGTCAAAATAGTAACATTAACAGGGGTTTGGAAGAAGTTGATTCTAAACCTCATGGATAACTTGAAAGGAGTCACATTTCAACAGAAATAATGGAAACAGAATAATGGAAATAGCAAGAGAACTAGAAATATTAATAGAAGTAGAGCCTGAAGAAGTGATTGAATTGCTGCAATCTCATGATCAACTCGAATGTATGGGGAGTTTCCTTTGCTTCTTATGGATCAGCAAATAAACTGTTTCTTGAGATGAAATCTACTACTGGAGAAGATGTTGTGAACATTGTTGAAATGACAACAAAGGCTTTAGAAAATAACATAAACTTAGTTGATAAAGCTGTGTCAGGGTTTTGGAGGATTGATTCCAATTTTGAAGGAAGTTCTACTGTGGGTAAAATGCTATTTGATAGCATTATATGCTATAGATAAATCTTTCCTGAAAGAAAGAGTCTATTGATGTGGCAAAGATCATTGCTGTGTTATTTTAAGAAATTGCCACAGCCATCTCAACCTTCAGCAAGCACCACCCTGATCAGTCAGCAGCCATCAACGTCGAGGCAAGACCCTCCACCAGCACAAAGATTATGACTCATTGAAAACTTCAATCCTTAGAATTTTTGAGCAATACAGTACTCTTCAATTAAGGTATATACATTGTTTTTTAAAACATCATGCTATAATACACTTAACAGAACTACAGTATAGACATAACATTTTTAGAAACGGAAACAAATTTGTGTGACTTGCTTTATTGAAATATTTGCATGATTGCAGTGATCTGCATCTGAACCTGCAATATCCCCCCAGGTATGACTGCACTTACACACTTAGGCATACTATACCTATGTTAGCACAATCTTTCTTCACCTGATAGTGTATCTTTTACCGCAGTCTATCTTGAAGCGATACTGCATCACTTCACATAGATGAGTTTTCAGCTGAATAACCAAGCAGAACCCTTTGAAGTTCTCTGCATGTGTCTCTGTACAGGTCTCTCCTTCTTGATTTTTGCCTTTTGAATTCTTGACCTCCCTAGATTTCCAGCTCTGTCCTTCAACAGAGGGAGAGCTCCAGGCAGTGCCAGGTTTCCTTCCCTGAGCTGCACCTAGGAGATTCTCTTTAGTCATTAAAGTGGGGGCAATTGTATTTTTCAGTTTAGTTGTTTTCCATCTCAAGAATCACTGTCCTTTGTTGCTAGCTAACCAATGTCTTGACAACCGTTGTACCAAATATTTATCTGCTTTTTTAGTTGTTGCAGGAGAGAGTATAAATAATCTAGTTCTCTATTGCTCCATCTTGGCTGAAAGCAGGATACACACTAATTCATATAAGAATGTGTTTCTTCTTCTCTGATGTCTCCTTTCATTTCCCTTTGTTCTTGTTGGTTTACACCTTTAAAAAAAATGCATTGCTGTCACTTTAATGGTATTTCAGGAGACAGGTGGATTCCAGAAAGAGAACTGATGGTGGATTGATCACATGCATTTACATCTCCATAATACTTCTCACTAACTAAGGTTGACATTTGAGACCAGAGCTGACATTTGAGATGAGATATTTTTGCCATTTTTAGTATTACTTGTAAGTTTAATAGAAAAGGATTAATGAACACAGTTTGTTAGCTGTTAACCTCCATGACTGAATTATTTTTACAGGTATAAAAATACCTTATAAGTTGCACACAGATCTTGGAACGTAATATGACAAATCCAATTTATGTTCACTGATGAGCAAGAATTATTTTTATCCACTTTTTGAATGTCTATGTATATGATCCTAAAAATCAAGCCTGTGGCCTAGGGCAAGTCAAGTTGAGGACATGTTTCCCTTTGTCACACTAATTACTTCGAATATTAATTCCCTGCTATATTTTTGTAAGCATCTGTGACTATACCACAATGAATAAGGCATAGTCTTTGTCTTCCAATTCTTCATAATTTTTATTCTAAGGGCATGTTAGATGAGCAAATTCCACATTACCTGTCTTATGACCCAAAGTAACATCGAATGGTGCTAGAGGTATCTACAAGATGTTCCTGGGATACAGTGAGGGAACCAGGCTTAGAGTATCATGCTGACCAAAAGCTACAGGGAGTCTGGAGAAGGGGACCCACAGACAGATCATCAAAGTACAAACGAGGGTTGAAGAGAAGGGGGAACGTGTTTCCCAGCAGAAGGAAACACACCTGCAGAGAAAGAGAGCTGTAAAAGAGAACAGCATAACTGCCGGCCATTAGTGTGTGGGTGCTGAGGCTAGGCAGGAGCGCAGGCCAGAGGCCGCCACTCTCCTGGGGAAGAAGGCACTGATTCCCTGGGAAAGATAACTCCTGTGAACTCTCACAAACATTATAGAAAGCTGTCATATTTGTAATCTAAGACAGAGTGTGAGACCCTCAGTCAGCAATGAACGAAGAAATGAATTGGAATAGAAACTAAGAAAAGGAACATTTTGCTGCTTTTAAAACATTAAAGCTGATCTTACAATCTTTGTCTCTGAAGCATGCAGTTCATGCCAAAACTCCAAAGTCCTGATTTTAAAAGCTTGGGATTATCGGGCATTCCTTGCACTAATTTTAATCTTATTGAATGTGTTTTTATTAAATCAGCATTCATGTTGATCAAAACTTGAAATTTGTACAAGTCATTTCTTCATGCCTTTCTCAGAATAGTTCTTGTAGAGAAGAAGTTTGGAATTGTCTAAGTCTGTGAAGTGAACTTCTGTAAAAAATCTTTTGAATATTTTTAAACATTGTATAAATCATTCACAATGGTGTGAATCTGTCATAGATTAAAAACCTGGGAATGTTCTAAATTATAATATCATCCTGTGAAAAGTCTAATATTTGTTTCTGAGTTGCTGAAAAACAAAATAGGAGATTATTCTTATAGTATCTAATTTGGTTCCTGATTACCTCATCTTGAATATTCATAATCATGTATGTCTGAGTGTAACATAAACATCAGTATGAGATGTTATTTTTCTATTCTGAGCTATTTTTTAGGGCAGGTTTATTATTTTGTAAGCAAAAAGGATGACTTATCATTGAATCCCAAACCCTAAAATGCCAACTCCTAGAAAGATGCTTGTTTCTATGTAAAGCCCTTCAGTGCAGGATGACAGTCTCTGATGCAGTGTAATGCACACAGCATATAGTAAATATTCACTGAGTGATTTAATGATATATTTCTTGAGAGTATTTGGCCAATAAGGATGGAAGAAATTTGCATATATAAGATTTGAGCATTTATTAAAGGTGTCTAAAGAGTTAGCTTGCCTAAATGTTCCAGTGGATGCTTTACATTGTAGTTTTTAGTCATTTACTGCCCCCAACTCTGAAAAACATTTTTAATAAAAAGGGCTACAGGAGGAAGAAATTAGAAAGACTTTCACACCCGTGCCAAAGTTGAAATTTCCCTGCAGCAATGGCCATGAAGGTACCCCCTAGAAAGCTTTGTTTGTCATATGAAATCTCCTACTTCTCTTCATAGTTAGCTGCTCTATGAAAACCACGCCTAGGTAGGTTTTTGTTTGTTTTTGTTTTCTGACGAGGAGTCTCGCTCTGTCACCCAGGCTACAGTGCAGTGGCAGTGCAATCTTGGCTCACTGCAACCTCTGCGTCCCAGGTTCAAGTGATTCCCCTGCCTCAGCCTCCCAAGTAGCTGGGACTACAGGCGCACACTACCACACCTGGCTAATTTTTGTATTTTTATTAGAGATGGGATTTACCTATGTTGGCCCAAGCTGGTCCTGAACTCCTGACCTTAGGAGATCCACCCACCTTGGCCTCCGAAAGTGGTGTGATTCCAGGCATGAGCCACCGTGCCTGGCCAGCCTAGCTAGATATTAATAACAGTGTTCTGGTCACTCACTGTAGCAGTGAAAAAATAACTTGAGGATTTCACTGGGACCCAGGCACATTTTCTAAGTGTCTAGAAACTAAGTATCTAAGGACACTTTGCTGATACAGAGAAGGTCAAGAATATAACTGTTTCGCCAAAGATTGTCCATGCATTAAAACATATGTCAAATGAGAAAATGCAAGTTAAGCTCTGAGCACATAGTGAACACTCAGTAAGTATGGTATATACATACATATGCGTCAGGGAACCAGAGCCATTAACTCTTAAGTGTATCACATCTGTGTATGGATCATGCTAAGAAGAAGCTTTATCTCACAATTAAAAATTGAATAGGAAGTGAACTATTTTGCCTCCACTCTCTTTACAGCCCATACTTATGACAGGGTAATATATTTCCTGTTTTAGGAAATTGCTTGGTGAGGAATACTTACTAGAGAGCCCCAATATTATTAATAGGTTATAATCCAGAGCTGATTTCTCGGGTTTTATTTTGAAAGGCAAACCCCGTCCTCCCATTGAAGCTCTGTTACATATGCTTAGCAGGCTCCCAGAGCAGTCCATAGAATCCTGCTTAGCTCATCTTGTGGCTGAGCATAGCACTGATCACATAGCATCTTCCTAGGTATGTAACAAAGATAACAAAGATTCTAGGGGAAATGCACTCAGCCATCTTCCTGGAATGCTAGGAATACATTTTACTTTCCTTTTGACAATGACAGTCTCTACACCAAGACCTTCTGGGGAAAGGGGACTCTACAGCTAGGTCATGGAGGCTGTTTGGGGGTGAGAAACAGTGGTGATTTCTGCACCTCTGCCACCAGAAACTTGCAGGATGCTCCTAACCAGGCTGGCTGCCTGTTCACATGCCCTTTCGTTTGATTCCAGGAGATCAGTGATTGCCCTTTCTCTGGGGTTCCACTCACTCTAGCCCGGAGCCTCTTTCCTTAGTCCACAGTAGCAGGAAACAGAATTTCTCAGCTTCTCTCTTCTCTCTTCTTTGGAAGAGGGCAAAGGGACAGACGTGATAAGAATAGGTCTCTTGTATGTCCAAAGATAGAGTGTAAGCTCTACTGATATTGTGCCGAAAAGCTTATACCCTGTGATATAAGATAAATCTGCATTTTTTAAATTTTTGAAGCAGGAAGCTTGGCATGGGATGAGGGACAGGAAAAAAAAAAAAAGAAAGAAAAGAAAAAAGCATAGATAATGTCATGGCCCAGTGTAGGTTGCATATAGGATTAATCCTGGGGCTCTGGTAATCCCGGGACTGTGGCTAGGAGCAGCCTCCTTGCCACCACAGCCCTGGCAGCACAGACACAGATGGGGAATTGAGTTGAAAGGCAGGACTGAGTGAGCGAAGCAGGAGTTGATGAGTACAGCACAATTACCAGTATATTTTGCAGAACAAGAAATGAGGAAAGGAAAGTCCTCCGAGTGTTACCTGAGAGATGGGAAGGAGTGGTGGTCTTTTCCAGTGGTGGATGAAAAGCAAGGAAGTCCTCTAGTGACCAGAGTCTGGAGCCTGACTGTCATAGAAATCAGAGCAGGGCCTCTCTGCCCCATGACCACACAGAATGTGCGTCCAGAGCAAATTCTTCTAGGGTGACAACTCTCATGGCCTTGCTGTCGTATGCATACATGCTGTTGTATGAAACCAGTATCCAGATCATGGGCACAGAGGGTTACTGTTTAGTACTGTTAATTCAGCCAAAATGTGATAGGATACCTGTTTCTGATATAAAAGCTTTCTTCCTTGCCAGTAAAATTTGACACCTCAAAGAATGATTAGGATACTTTGTATCCCTCTCCCTCTTTTCCACTATAAGTTCTTTGTGTGTAACTGGTAAGACAGCTTCTATTAAGCTCTGGTTATGGGCAGGAACTCTGTGATCAGAAGTACAGTTTCTGTGTTCAAGGATGAAGGACATCCAGGTAGATTGACCTATTATAATATGGTCCCGTGATCTAGGGATGTGCACGATACTCAGGGAGCACAGGGGAGGCACTGAGGGGAAGAGAAGACAGAAAAGGCTTCCACTTGAACTTACTTTGAAAGATGAAGAGGAGTTAGCCCATCTTCAGGAAATCAAGGTAGCAAAGGACAGTCCAAGCAAAGGGAACAGCATGATTCATTTTGCTTACAAAGAAGTGGAGTGAGATTGGGCAGCTGCGTATTGTCTCCTAAGTCTGGCACATCAGCTGGGCAAAGAGTGACGAGACATGGGCAGAGGCCGGAGGAGTCTACAAGATAAATGTGCCTGTATCGTCTTACACCAGTGAGGAAATCTGTTTCGTATTTTCCAGTCTCTTTCAGATGATTTACAAAGTTGAGGCAGTTTCTGATGTTGTGGATTGCTTAGATGGAAGCTCAATTTTATTTATATTCACAAGCTTTGAAAACTTCTAAATATAGCAGTTTGTAGAAGATACAGTAAATTCATTGAATTGAACCAAACCACTCTTAACTATCATATTAGAGATTCATTATAAAGGACTGGCTTTGTTTGCTGTTTTTCAGGTACCATGATCAACAGGATGTTACTAGCAACTTCCTTGGAGCGATGTGGTTGATATCAATAACTTTTCTCTCCATTGGTTATGGTGACATGGTACCTAACACATACTGTGGAAAAGGAGTCTGCTTACTTACTGGAATTATGGTAAGTGTCTTTATACTTCACATCTCTTTTATTTACACTCAAGAAAGCACTTAAACCACTCAGTCCACATGCATAAGTAATTGTGAGCTACTTTTTTTCCCCATCAGCAGGAAATCAGTATAAATAAATCAATTTTGTGTTGAGAGAGAATGTCAATAGTTTTCATCTTAATTCTTCTCATCATGAAATTCTGTTGAAGAGGTAGAGCTGTTCGTTTGCCCCTTGGGGGGGCATGCGCTAATTTGATGAACTAATTTGATGTTGGAGCTTTGGCTTCAGAGTCTGAAAGTCCTTTAAGTCTATGTGCTCCCGTCTCCTACTAGCTGTGCAAATTTGAGTAAATTATAGAATATGACCCATAATAACTATCTTGAAATGTGTTGAAGGGTTAAAGATATATTAATTATAATATTTCATTTTCTTTTAACAAATGTTTGTTGAGTGCCAGGCACTGACCTAGGTTCTAGGAATACACCAAAAGAAGATAGAAACTTACTGCCCTGTCTTCATGGAGCTTACGAGGGAAGACTTACATTTTAAAAATAATGGTTCATTACATTTGTGAACTAGTAAAGCTTCTAACCTGTTTTGTGCCTGGGGGAGAGGGATGGGATCTACTCAGAGAAGTCATCACTAGAAAATTGACTTTTACGCTGAAGTGAGAAGGGTGCATACCCAGGAAGGGAGGTAGGAAGAGCTTTCCAGGAAGAGGAAATGGTTTATTTGAAGGCAGTGAGGCAAGGAGAAGCTCAGTACATTGGAGCCAGGTTATTGGGCCAGGAGTACACAGAGCAAAAGGGGAAAGCGGCCTGGCATGAGGCAGGGACAGGAGGCCAGGTCTTGTAGAGCACTTGGGAAAGGTCTGCTGCTGACATGCCATCATTCTTCTGGCTGGCATGCCTAACAGGCTCAGACATCTTTTTTGCCCCTCCACACATGACTAGCCAAGACCGCTTCTTTGCTCCATTTGTTTTAGGTAGAGGAAGTCGTACGCTAGCAAGCTGTGATTATAATGTGGTATGAACTTCTAAATATTTAAGCCAGAGGTGTACAGTTTTCAATGACCTACGCTTGTCTGCATTCTTTACCTACTTTGTAATGTTTGCTTACAGCAAAGAGTGTCATCTTGATCCTTGTGAGGTTTCTGTCTACAAGAGGATGTGAACGAGTACTGCAAGTTCCAAAATCTCAGAATTTCTGAAATCAGGCACCCTGTTCAACACCTCTAACTGTATTCACTCACAGGCTGGCAGGAGAGTGCAGAGGCTTGCCATTTGAGGGCCTCTGAGTGGTGGCCAGTGGAGGGTGCACACCCTTGTAGAAGCCGCCCGGGAAGACTGCTCCAGGAGTCACAGCTAAATGGGAAGGAAAGAGTGCCCTTGGCGTAGACAGGGAGGCAGCACCCTTCTCCCCCTCAGTAGTGTTCAACTGGGATAAGGCAGCTAACTTTGAACATAAAAATCTAGGGTCAATTTTAATGTCCCAGTAGTAACAAGATGGCCATTTCAAGTCCCAGTTGTAGAAAATATAATTTGGGGGCATGTTTTAACATTATTTGCTTTTAAAAGAAAAATGATAGTTTTAATTATAGTGAACTTTTAAAAAAATATAATACTTGGTATGCTGCATTATCTGTTTACTATTGGATCACTTCCCCTTTTTTCCTCAAATAATAGCATTTTATTATGTGGTATAATGCTTTGGGAAACGTAATTTGCATAGATGTATTTTTAGAAGGCCCATAACAATCCCACAAGGGATATAAATGATGCTGTTTATAAAAACTGGTAATTGCAGAGTCTTTCCCCTAGTGCTTCTTAGAAACAACTTCCTTAGTGTTACTTTTTGTCAAGATGGTAACATCTTTTATTCTCAAATCAGGTGTGACTCAAGGGTCATGTGTACAGGCTTATTCGCCATGGAATCTGAGCCAAATTTGAGGTTAACCTTGCCTGGGTTTTACAAAATGTTTATCATTCCTTGATATTTTCTTGTTCCTTGTGTCTCAAAAATTGTTCCTTCAGAGTCTCATCTGATAGTACAAATCTTTTATTTACCTTCTTGAACTGCCTCTTGCTTAGGTTTCACTATTGATCTTACTTTGCTTAAAAAAGAGAGGTTATGGCCTGGCACCGTGGCTCATGTCTGTAATCCCAACACTTTGGGAGGCCGAGGCAGGTGAATCACCTGAGGTTGGGAGTTCGAGACCAGCCTGACCAACATGGAGAAACCCCGTCTCTACTAAAAAATTAGCCGGGTGTGGTGGCACATGCCTGTAATCCCAGCTACTCGGGAGGCTGAGGCGGGAGAATCGTTTGAACCCAGGAGGCAGAGGTTGTGGTGAGCTGAGATTGCACCATTGCTCTCTAGCCTAGGCAACAAGAGCAAAACTCCATCTCAAAAAAAAAAAAAAAAAAAAAAGAGAGAAAGAGAGAGAGGTTATAGTACCATTAAATATATGTGGATACAAAAATGTTATATGTAATGGAATTTATGGTGACTTCCTTCCAGCCCTGTAAGCTCATGGTAAAAAGAGTCCCTCTATTCTGAGGCTGAGGAGCTCCATTTCCTCTCCCTCATAAGGATCAGACTTATTTCCTAATTGACTTGATCAAAATTGATTTACTTGCATACAGAGAAATTCACTAATATTTGAGTAACCTATTTGAGATGCTTTGTAGAGTTGGATTATCTCTTCTTCTAGACTAAGCGGATTCCCATGGAGTCAGGCTACAGGGCAGTCTTCCTGGGATTCACTTCTGGTAGTTGATTACATCTCACATCAGCTCCTTAGGGATCAAGAGCATATGGATGGAAGTGACCTAGACACTCCTATGGAGAATGTAGAAATCCAAGACCAATATGGGAATTAAACCTTAAGAGACCAAGATCTCTTTATTTTTATAAAAATAAGTCATGGGATTGCCTAATAGAAGAAAATCACTCAGTACTCTTCGAGAGAAAACCATTATGGTTGTAATTACTTATTTTCTCTTTATTCTTCTACCCTTCTGCTGTTTGAGGAAGTACTGAGGACCTGACTGTTTATTATTGAAAAGGTCATGATAAACAATGGGATGATTTCTAAGTAGCTTTGTACTTTTGGTTGATGGTGGTAGACAGCTATCTTAGCTTTTGGACTGCACCAGTTAGTTTCTCAGTGTCTCTAATTTTTCCAATAAAGTAATTGTTTTACTTAGTGTTTACAAAGTTATCTTCCTAGACATACATATATATATATATATATATATATATATATATGTATGTATGTATGTATGTATATATAAAAACCACATCCTGAAAGCTATGAATTCTCCCATTACTAAGAAGATATATGATTGTTGCAAGAGTGAAAAATAGCCTTGTGGGTAAGGGTATCTTTCATCTTATACTAGAATTAAGGTTGCTCAATTTGTTCTTTTTGCTTCTCTATTTCTGTAAAATTATGGTGACTCTTGGTAGCCTTTTGACTACAGTATGGATGACTGGATTTTTTGGCTTAATTATCTTTAAATATCAAGTAATATCTGTTCATTCCTAGGGATGCAGGTGGTTATTCAATAAATGGTTCTCTAATAGTGATTTATAAACCACTAGACTTTGACAACATCTAGCATGACTCCCTCAACAAAACTAAGAACACTTCAGACATGAGTGATTGAGGTTTCTTCCATCCCACTAGTAGTTCTATGCAAACAAAAGCACTGCGTAAAGCTTTTGCAGTTCATAGCAATTTGAAAATCACTATGCTAATTAAATTTTAAAATTTTATTCAAGGAGCAAAAAAACAAGTCAGTTCAGGACAGAAGTCTTTACACAGCCTTGCCTTTTCCTTAAGATTTGATAATAATCCTTTCCACATTAAATTTGCCCTGTGCCGAAGAAATCTTAATTTAACATCACGTGGTGACTCCATCAGTTGTCAGTTAAACAGTTTGCATCCTGAAGAACAATAACACTACCCTGTTAAGTCGGTAAGAGGGTGTTCCGAAACAGCACGAATTAGCTACAGCTCATAAAAAAGAAATGACTGGTATGAAAGAATGCGAAACCTAAGGTCCCATTATACTCCTTTTCCTGTAACTTTCTCTCTTTCCATTTGAGGATTTGTTTTCCCCTTCCAGTGTACATAGAAATAATGCGAAACTGATCTGAAGCCATTCCTTGGTGTTGAATGTTTGAGAGTGTGCAAAACACTCACATTTTTTAAAATGTCTTATACAATTTGACATTGGGTGTTTAGTATCAAATAATTTTGAAGAGGTTTTAACTTTCGATTTGCTTGCTTTTTGGTTCTTTCTAGTGTGTTCACTGAATCTCATCAAATAAAGCCCCAGTGAGAAGAATGTATCTTTAAATTCTTACAATAGTTTCTGTTTTGTGCAGAGCAGCTGGAGGGGATGATGGGCCTTTTCAGTCATAAGGCTAAATTCCTCACCAATGTCCTTTCTTGGGGATCTTCACTTCCCCCCAAGAAATTTCATAAGTGGATTGCAAAAAAAAAAAAAAATTTCTTAAGAAATACGACAGCTGCTTTCTTCCGGGTACAGGAAAGTATAGCTGGAAGTTGTGATCTTTTAGTACACAGCTCATGGACTCCACAATTTCACCTAATTTTTCTAAACTATCAGCACTTTTAATTGGCAGAGCTGCGTTTCCTATCTCTGAAGTACCTGCAGTCACACTGGCACTGTTGCGATCAGGAGATTTAAACCGAGGGATGACTCATTGTTGATGACCAGTTTTATGAGGTACTTCCTTCTTTCTGACCCTAAAAGTAGAAGAATGAGCTGAGCAAGCAAATCACTATAAAGGAGGCTTGGGTTGTGCAGGCCCAGGCTTAATCACTGGGCTCAAACACCACACACTCTCCCCGCTTTCCTTGCAATGAGGACATTTGAAATTGACCTCCACCCTCTAGTAGCAAATATCAACTTGTATTTTAAGACACTCAGAGGGCATTTTTGATAGAATTTGTCTTCAAAACTTCCGTATTTATTTTCATGACCTGAGGAAACCTTGCAAAACTCCAATGGGATATAATATTAAAGCAGAGTGGTTTATAACATGTTATTTGCCAGAATTGATTGTTTCACATATTTTTATGAAAGAATAATTATTTATGTCAGTCAAGTATAGTAAAAATGTTTTTATGGTTCTAGGACATTGAGTCAGTCAGCCCCAGGGACAGAAAAACAGGCAATGTGTTGAGGTATTTGTTTTACCTTACTTTTGGAGGGCAAGCTGATTTGTGAAAGATCTTAAAGCTGTTTTATTTTTACATAAAAGCGTGATTTTTTTCAAATTAACTATTTTGATAAATTTTAATTATAGGCTCATAAACTATCAAACTGAATTTTGAACTTTTAGGAGCTATTATAAATCCCACAGGAGGATATTTTAAGACTAGAATATTTTGAATATTAGTGTTTTTTATCAGAGCCATTCTCTGTAGTGGTAAAGATTCTGGAATTTCTTTAAAAGGTATAAATTTCATTATTATGTTGAATCTTTTGAAGATGTCTTTTTCAAAGTTGCAATAATCAAAACCTTTACCCAGTGTGCTATATGAAGGAATTTCTCTTTTTCATAGGCTTGTATCCTTGTGATTAAAGCTTGATCCCAAAATGGTTTTTCAAAATGATTCTTGCAAGTATTTGCAGGATCAACATAAGTAGATGATTTAGGGTAAAAATATGTCACTTATTTTAATTTTTCAAATATGATGTGATACATGATTTTGAGGGAAATGGGATACCTGAACTTCTTTTACATCCAAGGGCTTACAGTTTCTGTGCTGTAATGGAGAAGAATACAGTGGAGAAAAGCACTACATTTTAATTTTAACTTGGCAGCATCTAAGACTATCCCCACATGTTGGGATTTCCCTAGAGGTATATAGGTAATAGTAACTAATTGTCATTTGTCTTTTCAGTTTGATCTGGCTTGGCTTAGGGTAGTAAACATTAACAACACTTGTCATTACTTAACTTTTCTAAAGCAAAGTCCCTCCCCCTCTGCCCCTCTTAACTTACCCCTTTTTGTCTCTTTCAACATCTTCTCTGTTAGAAGGAAAGATGGTAAACACTCCAAGGGAAACCTAAACCTTTGCTTTTAATATATTGCTTTCCGAAATACACTGCATTTTCTTCATTTTGTTTTTAGATGCCCAAGCATCTTGAAGTGGCAGTTAGTGATTTTGCTTAAGTTTTTTCTAAGAAGATAAATGAAATGAGAGAAAAGTAACCAGGATACATTTTCTGACTTTGGTGAAAGGAATATGACTCATCTTGTTAAATGCATACAGGGATTTTAATTTCAGAGAGTAACATATGTTAGTCCCAACTGTTTCTACATCGATTGTGGTGGTGACAAGCTTTGGAGAAAATGTTGTAAAATCATACTTATTTCCATTCTTATTCATTTTATGAAACAGAATCGTCCTCGAAATAGACACTGGGTGGACAATAATATTATGCCATTACTTAAATTACTATAACCATGAATGTGTTGGCAGGAATTTACCTTGAACCTAGAAAGCTTTCGGAAGTGAGCCAGCTTCATCTTGCATAACTCTAAAAATTAAAAAATAAAGGTTACTTTTTTGAAATGTGATTCTATACATATCACATTATCTTATGACTTAATAATCTAGGGAGGTATAAGTTTATGGTTTTCTTCACTAAAATAAAACTTAAAGAGTTAAGGAGTTTGTATTTGAACAAGAAGTTTTCTAAGTGGTTCTGGAGGTATAACTTAAAGGGGCAGAGTTAATTACTAAATTAGTGGATTAATGTCTTTTCCAATTTGCAACAGAGATACTCATTTTTAATGCCCATGTCTTAGACGACACCCGGTGAGAAACGGGCCATTAGCAGAAAAGAATGGAGCCTAAGAATAAACACAAATAAAAATCCACTGTCCAAGGCTCTTGATTCCAGTGATTTTCCATTCCTGTTAGGATTTTGATTTCTTTCCAGAAAGATCTCAGCAGAGGCCACCTGCCAGGGGAGAACAATATTCAACTTCTTATGCCAACTACCCTCTCATGGCTGTCTCTCTAGTAGTTAGGAGCCCCTCAGGTTTTTATGACCTCTGCTTATTAAAGAACCATTGCTGCCCTGAACCGCCAAGTTCCAATAGAACTTAGCGATTGAGGAGTAGTAACTAGGAGCATATCTGCAAAAGGCTAGCCTGTGTTTGTCCAGCATATGCTATCATGGGTGGTCACTGATTTGGTCTCATCAGCCTGCTAGAACTCTTTAGACTTCACGGTAGATGTTTGAAAGTCAATAAAATGGGTAGAGATGCTTCCAAAGGCCATTCTTTTGTTTCATTAGTACCCATATCTAAAATACCTTGCTTTCATTGTCTGCATATGGCACAAAACATCAAAATAACATCACACCATCTGCCTTTACTTACCTTGTTTATCACTTCTTGAATGTCTTCATAAGTCAGTCAAATGACTCTTATAAGAATTCTGACCCTCTTGTTTTAATAGAAGGTTAATGGAGCTTGTCATAGTCACTCCATATCCTCCTTTATCTAAAGCAATGACTGTACCTTGGGATCACCTGGAGAACTTTAATGAAATATTCAGACACGTGGATTTTATCCCTGGAGATGAAGATTTGCTGTGAGGCACACAGTCTCAGCACTAGGAATTTTACAAACTCTCCAAGTGATTCTAGTTTATAGTCAAGGTTAAAAACTACCAATTTAAAAGTTATGCCAATTACAAAATAGGAACAATGTTGATTATTTTGATAATTAACCATATTGCTTGATTTTTAGATGTTCATACTTTATCATATAAAATAGGTGAATTTGAATTTCCTGTCTTGCTTTGAAATACAGTGCTTCATAATGCATCATGACTATGGAATAATCACAAATAAGAATATACAGTCATCCCTTAGTATTAAAGGGGGTTCAGTTCCAGAACCCCACTTCCTGCCATGAATACCAAAATTCACGGATGCTCAAGTCCTTTATAAAATAGTGTATTACTTGCATGTAACCTAGGTACATCCTCCTGTGTATTTTAATCTCTAGATTACTTATAATACTTCACACAATGTAAATGCTGTGCAAATAGTTGCTAAACACTATTGTTATTGTTTAAGGAATAATTACAAAAGAAAACACTCTATAATGTTCAGTACAGATGCAACCATCCATTTTTTTACCCAAATATTTTCAATCCAGTTGAATCCATGGATACGGAGATTCAACTGTATGTGATCCTAAATATAGATATAGATATTAAGAGATGAAGTAAAGAGTAGGAAATATGTCAATGCTAATCAAGGTTTATAACTGAATAATAATTTACTCTGCTTTAGTTGTCTCATCTCTAAAATCAGAGGGCTAAATCAGAATGTCTAAATACTTGGCAACCTCTTTCTCTGATCATGTGATCAGTAGCACTTGCTTTCTGAGGATACTGATTTCTTCATAGAACAAGATGGAACAGGTTATTGAAGCCCTCTGGAAATATATTAAAGCAGTATTGGCTCATCATTGTGGCCATGTTTCCATGATCATAATGATGAGGTAGTGTATTTATTTTTCTCCTTTTCTCCTCAATCTTGTCCCTCCTGCCAGATTTGTTGCAGCAACTCATGCAGTAAGCCCAAAGATGCATTCTGTGGTCTATAACTGAATAGCTAAATCACATCTACTTTCTGTGCTTCTCTCCAGTGGGCTCTGCCTGTGTCCTGCTATTTACATTGTTATCTGTTTCTTGAGACTAGCTGGGCAATGTCTATGGCTCTGTGGTCCTCTCAGGGTTGAGATTCTATCTGGAGGTGTGATTTCCCTTTCACAGACCCCTGAGGTAGTTCCTCACATGCCCCTTTCCCTGCTGGGAGGTTCCCCGTGCCGAAGACTGATGAAGTGGCTGCAGTACCTTGATCTTGCCTGGGCCCTCCAGTTGGTGGCCCCAGCAAGTAGTTGCTGGTCTTTCAGCAAAGAAGACTCTCACAACTTGGAATGAGCACAACTTGATCACAGAGCGGGAGTACCACACAGACTCTCTTTTTCAAGAGATCAGAACAATGGTCTGTAATTCAAAAAGGAACACTGTTGGTTTTTTCAAAATGAAGATGACCCGTGCCTTTCCTCATGTCATGTTAGTAAACTTATAAAATAGTATAATGGTTACCCCTTACCTTCAGCACTTCATATATCTCTATTGCCCAAGTTAAGATCACTGTGCTCTTCCTGTTATCCTTCCTCTTGTGTGTGTGGAATACTCTGAAGCTGTGTATATGCTGAGATAATTTATTGCTTTTATTCCCAGTGCATTGCAGTTGATCACCTTGAAGGCCTGCTGATCTCTTCTTAAGATTAGAGGTTTATTCTTTACAGAAAAATCCTTGTTTCTACTCCATATACATTTATGCTAATCTACTCATTTGTTATTTGTTTCTATTATAATTATAGGTATATAACTGATTTGCTCTGTTTTTTAAAAAGTCACCAAGTTGCTTTTAGGCCATTTATTTCTTGTAATGGAAATGTTTTTTCCAAATATGCTTTTGTTCTTAAAATATGTAAACTAAATTTTTAATCCCAGTTTAAGGCACATTGCTTACGTTTGTGGGTCACACATTTTCTGTAATACTTATTGAAGACTATTTTTTTAATACTGAGAAACTTTTGCATTTGATGCAAAACATTTTCTAATGTGTCTGAGACACAAAGTAGTAACGCTTTGGATTTCTCTTCTCTCCTTATTTTCAGGGTGCTGGTTGCACAGCCCTGGTGGTAGCTGTAGTGGCAAGGAAGCTAGAACTTACCAAAGCAGAAAAACACGTGCACAATTTCATGATGGATACTCAGCTGACTAAAAGAGTAAGTTACTACCCATATATATTCAAAGAAAGAATATTATTGTGTTTTTTTCACTGTTAGGAAATATGGTTTTTATTTTGACATCTGAAGCTGAAATGACATGGTTTGAAAGTATAGGCATTCTTGGAATCAATTCCATTTTATCACATTTTGAGAATAGACTATTTCTAACATTAGGTCAGTTAGGAAGTAATTGGGCAGTCTTGGTATTTGGATGAAGGTGAGTCACATAAATGTTAGGTATGCTTACTTCTTTAGATTTAATTATGGTATACAAGAAGAGACCAACTATTGAATTGAGTAGGAAGGAACATACTATTAATGTAAAATAGTAATTTGATGGGAAGGTAATTGAAAATGTTTACTGAACTTCTAAGATCAAGTCACTGTTCTCAAGAGAGGGTCACAAACACAAATAAGAAACCACCACTAACTTTTAGAAGGCCAAGGCAGGGCCAGAAACAGGCTCTTTTCTTGACTTACAGGCCATAGAAGAGATGTTAAAAATAGTATATCATCCAGTTGGGCAACCACTGTCCAATTATTAGCAGAAGAACACAGTAATCACAGGGTTTAAGAGCACTTTCTGTGCCAGGAACTGCTCCAAGTGTGCCATGTGTATAAACTCACTTCATCCTCATAACAGCTTTATGAGGGAAGTGCTATTATTCTGGCCATTTTATAAATGTGGAAACTAAGACACAAAGGAGTTAGGTAACTTGCTCAAAGTCACCAGATCAAGGTAGAAAACTGTGCAAGAAGAGAAAGGTTTTTATTAGACTCAATTTTTAGCCTTTCTTGATAGTCACTTGAGACAAATGCCAAAGTCAAAAATAACTAAAAATTATTTTATAGTAGAGTCATCTTGCTGTGTAATAACTGCCCAATGTGGAATGCAATCAGGCTGTTGCTGAAATACCAAAATACATTGTCAACTTGGTAACTTTACCCATAAATGAATCAATAGATATTTAAAGCATAGTTCCAACTTTCAGTGGTTTCACTCACTCTTGATTTTGGTTGTATATTTAAAAGTAATCTTGTTTAATTTGGTTAATACTTCCTAATAGGCCAGTAATTTTAATGCA
Source organism: Macaca thibetana thibetana (assembly GCF_024542745.1). NCBI lineage: Eukaryota > Metazoa > Chordata > Mammalia > Primates > Cercopithecidae > Macaca > Macaca thibetana. The sequence continues at coordinate 67,125,334 of NC_065583.1, read as the reverse complement.
AATATATATTTATGAAGATTATACTTAGGAAATGAAAACATGAATTGCAATTGACTGCTCATCCTAAGTCTTACCTATCAGACACTACTGTGATACTTCATTGCAGTTAGTAGGTCCACATCTATAGTAGACAATCAGAGCCTCCCAGGTTCAGATGCTACATTTTCAGCCTACAGTTACCACTTTGGAATGTCTTCTACTCTCCATGATTTACTCTCGTTTTCTTCAAACTCCTAAATTTGTTCTCAAAACTTGTGAACATCCCTGTATGAGAGTGTGCAGGGAAAAAGGTCAATGAGGAGCTAAATAAAGGCCTGGGTTCCTTTTACTTTTTAAAGATCTACTAGAGATAAAAATATGTGCCTATGAGATTAGTCTACATCTAATCCATAAATTGGAGCAGATGTTTTGTGTATTACATCATGTATGTGTTTGGTCCTTTCAGGGCTCTATGCTGGCACAGTTTGTGTTTAAAAGTCACAAGTTTTATCATATTCAAAAGAACACTTGCATTAAGACCCTTGTAATCCATATTATTTTACCATGAAGATTATGCATTTTCTCAGGAATTAAGTTAATGCTACACTTAAGATATTAGGCAGAAAAATACCTTAAAATACCATGTCACCCATATGTTTGCCTGTAAATCTGAACAGAAAAAAAAAAAAAAGTGACAGAATCACAAATAAGAAAGCCAAATTAACATGTTTGGGCAGACTTCTCCATGTTTCATAAGCAGATTTTAATTTCCTCTTAAGAAGGAAGCATATAGTTTCTCTAAATATTATGTTGGAATATTGATATTCCATATCTTAATTATTAAAACATTTTAAGAGTTAAAAAGACAAAAAGACTTTGAGTACAAGATTTGCAGTATCACACTGCCATCTGCCACCGTTGATAAAAAATATTTTGTGAAGTTCACTGAGGCCAACCAGTTTCATTTGGGAGACATTCCAGGTTGGTTTTATAGTGTAGTTGCTGTATTCCAGGGCCTCTCAACCTTGGCACTCGTGACCTTTTTGGCTGAATAATTCTTTCTCGTGTGGGGCTGTCCTGTGTGCTCTGGATGTTTATCACCATACTTGACTTCTACATACTAGATGCCAGTAGCACTGCCCCCAACTTGTGACAACCAAAAATCCCTCGAGACAAAATCACCTGGAGGAGAGAACCACCTTTTCATGTGCTGTTCCGCAAGGATTTGACATCTTAGAAAGGATAATCTCTCTTAAAAGATGTGGAGTCTACTGAATATATTGTAATTTCTTTTTTGGAATAACATATAAAAAATATACTGTATACTAAATATGGTTGGCAAGCTGTGTCAACTGTTGAGGATCAACAGCTAAAGTATCATATTCGAGTATTCCAAAGATTTTAAGCTTTTCCAGTACTGACCACTCAGCAAATCAGGTGAAATCTTAGATGCTTCCTGCTTGGCAGAAAAATGCACTTGTGCTCTTGCTCATGGATCCCCTAAAGTCCAGTCAGAGGCCCCTTTAGAGAACTATGGATCCAGAATCTAGGTCTATGGATTTAGGTGATCTTCCTTCAGTTATTATGAATGAAAACATCTTCCCAGGCCAGGCGCGGTGGCTCAAGCCTGTAATCCCAGCACTTCGGGAGGCCGAGGCAGGCAGATCACAAGGTCAGGAGATCGAGACTATCCCGGCCAACACGGTGAAACCCCGTCTCTACTAAAAATACAAAAAATTATCCAGGCATGGTGGCGGGCACCTGTAGTCCCAGCTACTCAGGAGGCTGAGGCAGGAGAATGGTGTGAACCTGGGAGGTGGAGCTTGCAATAAACCGAGATTACACCACTGCACCACAACCTGGGTGACAGAGCAAGACTCTGTCTCAAAAAAAAAGAAAAAAAAGCATCTTCCCAAACTGACAAAGTTTTCTGATGATGCTACAGCTTTTTTGTTATAAGTTCTTGTATACTTTAAACTTCGGTTGGATAATATTGCCTGAATTGTCAGGTTATTACCTGTTGAAAGCTTTTCCATTAAGTACTGTTCTGGTTTCAAATTTTACATTTTTTATAATACTTATTATGCTTTAATAATTCTGTTATTTCATTACTACTTTTTAAAAGTATAACTACTTTGCAGTATTTCTTGAGACTGGAGTCTCTTATAGGTCTGAGAAAAATACTGTAGTAGACTTGCTGACAGATCCATTTTTATAGGCAAGATGTCACTAAATAAAGATATAAATGTTAAAATGACATTAGAAGAAAACAAATTGCTTTCTTATGATACCCTTTCCTTTATTATATATACTCAACATGGTTTATATATACTCAACATGGTATATGCAAATAATAGCCATTTTACAGTCCTTTCAAATGTAATGAGTATCATTTACTTGGAACTTGATTCCATTTGCTTATTTATGGAAATTCCAAATGGACTCATTTATAATTTTAACTTTTAAAATAATTCTAAAATGCTGAATGAATTCTAAAAACCATACCTCGTAACTTATTAGAGAAAAATACAACTATTCCCTGAAACACTATCTAGAAAGAAATCGTATTTTCTGATGCTTAACAGGAGTAATAGTCACAGATGTTCTGAAATCTGAATATGACTCTAAAGGAAAAAGCAATATGAATGCTAAAAGATAGGCTATTCTCCCAGGGAAAAATGTAACATTCCAAGTCTTCCAGTTTGTATCTTTAGTGAACTGAACAATTTCTATGAAAAATTATTCATGTACAGATTTTCAGGGGAACAATTTTATATAAAAGTCGTTTCTCTGTATGACTACATTAACCAAGTAAAATACTGTATTTGAAAGTAGAACACTATTTATTGTACATCAGCACTGAGAAGATTGTTTTGTGTAATGCTAAAAATTTACATGACTTTCTGCAATTCAAAAATGGCCAACAGGTACATGTATCTAGAATAAACTAATGATTTTGAAGTGAAAACATAATACCATTATATTGTCTCCTAGTTAGTAAGACAGGACCAGCTATTTAATAGATTTGCAGTTTATCACCTTCCAGGGGCAATATATTTACCACGCTGTATCTTTTGGAAATATATTATTATTACTATTCATTCCATTCTGAGCAAACAGGAAATCTTGTAGTTTGATCCCCAGAATACCTTTTTGGAAAAGAAACTTGAAAACAAGCAATTCCAAAACCCAGACATAATTTTTAAAGTTGCTAGATACCCCACAAAGGATAATTATACATATTAATGTCCACTGTGGGTGTTGTTAATCTGTTAAGAATTCTCAATCAGATCCATAATAAGAACACTATTATGCAGTTATATAATTTTGTTTCCTGCATGTCTCTTAACAAGGAACAGAAATTCTAAAGGATTTATTCTGTGTAGCTTTCACATTGTCCTTGGCTCACAGCCCAGGGGGTTAACACATGAAATGAATGAATCACTTGGCTATGTCCTGTTCCACAGCCACAACATTCACCCAGGCCTCATACACCTGACCTAAAGGAAAACTGGAGAGAGAGGGTGAGGCATGAACAAATCTATCCCTGCTGCTGCAAGGGCGGCTGAGAGCATATGGCGCCCTGGTGCATTCCCCTTGAATTGGCGAGGAGTGGAAGTGTTATGCTAAAAAAGCCTTTGAGAAAGCAGCAGGAGATAAAAACAACAACAAAGAAATGGAAGTTGAAAATGAAGATCCAAAATAGCCTTTTAAACAATGTTGTCATTACCTATATGCTATAGGTTTGAACAAAGCAAAGTTTTAATAAAAAGAATGAATGAAAAAGAATGAACAAAACCTCCGAGAATATGGGATTGTGTAAAGAGATCAAACCTACAACTGATTGGGGTACCTGAAAGAGATGAGGAGTATGGGACCAAGTTGGAAAACATACTTCCGGGTATCATCCAGGAGAATTTCCTCAGCCTAGCAAGACAGGCCAACTTTCAAATTCAGGAAATGCAGAGAATCCCCAGTAAGGTACTCCACAAGAAGGTTTACCCCAAGACAGAAAATCATCAGATTCTCCAAGGTCAAAATGAAAGAAAAAATGATAAGGGAAGCCAGAGAGAAAGGCCAGATCACTTATGGAAAAAAAAAAAAAAAAAAAAAAAAAAAAAAAAACCCATCTGACTAACAGTAGACCCCTCAGCAGAAATCCTACAAGCCAGAAGAGATTGGGGGCCCATATTCAACATTCTTGAAGAATTCCAACCTAGAATTTTGTATCTGGCCAAACTAAGCTTCATAAGTGAAGGAGAAATACAAGCAAATGCTTGTCCTTTTCAGACAAGCAAATGCTAAGGGAATTCATCATTACCAGGCCTGCCTTGCAAGAGCTCCTGAAGGAAGCACTAAATATGGAAAGGAAAAGCCGTTACCAGCCACTACAAAAACATACCGAAGTACAGAGACCACTGACACTATGAAGCAACCAAATAAGCAAGTCTGCAAAGTAACCAGCTAGCATCATGATGGCAGGATCAAATTCACACAAAGCACTAGTAACCTTCAATGTAAACAGGCTAAATGCCCCAATTAAAAGACAGAGAATGGCAAACTGGATAGAGCCAAGACCCATCAGTATGCCGTCTTCAAGAGACTCTCTCATGTGCAGACACACACGTAGGCTCAAAATAAAGGGATGGAGGAAAATTTACCAACCAAATGGAAACTATAAGAAAAAAGGAAAAAAAAAAAAAAAAAAAAAAAAAAAAAAACGGGTTGAAATCCTAGTTCCTGGCAAAACAGATTTTAAACCAACAAAGATCAAAAAAGATGAAGAGCATTACATAATGGTAAAGGGTTCAATTCAACAAAAGAGCTAACTATTCTAAATATATATGTACCCAATACAGGAACACCCAGATTCATAAAGCAAGTACTTAGAGACCTACAAAGAGACATCGACTTCCACACAATAATAGTAGGAGACTTTAATACCTCACTGTCAGTGTTAGTCAGATAATTGAGATGGAAAATTAACAGAGATATTCAGGACCTGAACTCAGCTTTGAATCAAGTGGACCTGATAGCAACAGAATACACATTGTTCTCATCACCATGTGGCATTTACTGTAAAACTGATTACATAATCAGAAGTACAACACTCCTCACCAAATGCAAAAGAACTGAAATCATAACAAGCAGTTTCAGACTACAATGCAATCAAATTAGAACACAAGATTAAGAATTTAACTCAAGGCCGGGCACGGTGGCTCAAGCCTGTAATCCCAGCACTTTGGGAGGCTGAGACGGGCGGATCACAAGGTCAGGAGATCGAGACCATCCTGGCTAACACAGTGAAACCCCGTCTCTACTAAAAAATACAAAAAACTAGCCCGGCGAGGTGGCGGGCACCTGTAGTCCCAGCTACTCGGGAGGCTGAGGCAGGAGAATGGCTAAACCCGGGAGGTGGAGCTTGTAGTGAGCTGAGATCCGGCCACTGCACTCCAGGCGACAGAGCAAGACTCCATCTCAAAAAAAAAAAGAATTTAACTCAAAACCACACAACTACATGCAAATTGAACAGCCTTCTCCTGAATGACTCTTGAGTAAATAATGAAATTAAGGCAGAAATCAAGAAGTTCTTTGAAACTAATGAGAACAAAGAGACAATGTAGCAGAATCTCTGGGATGCAGCTAAAGCAGTGTTAAGAGGGAAATTTATAGCACTCAATCCCCACACCAAAAAGCCAGAAAGATCTCAAGTTAACAACCTAACATCTCAACTAAAAGAACTGGAGAACCAAGAACAAACAAATCCCAAAGATAGCAGAAGACAAGAAATAACCAAGATCAGAGCTGATCTGAAGGAGACCGAGACACAAATAACCCTTCAAAAAAACAAATCAACAAATCCAGGAGCTGGCTCTTTGAAAAAATTAAAATAGACCACTAGATAGACAAAGAAGAAAAAAGCGAAGAGTAAAACACTATCAGAAATGATAAGGAGATATCACCACTGACCCCACAGAAACACAGACAATAATCAATCAGAGAATGCTATTAAACACCTCTGTGCACATAAACTAGAAAATCTAGAAGAAATGGATAAATTCCTGGACACCTATACTCTCCCAAGACCGAACCAAGAAGAAATTGAATTCCTGAATTGACCAATAATGAGTTCTGAAATTGAGGCAGGAATAAATTGCCTACCAACCAAAAAAAAAAAAAAAGCCCAGGACCAGATGCATTCACAACTGAATTCTACCAGAGGTACAAAGAAGAGCTGGTGCCATTTCTACAGAAACTATCCCAAAAAATCACAAAGGAGGGACTGCTCCCTAACTGATTCTATGCGGCTAGCATCATCCTGATACCAAAACCTGGCAGAGATAAAACAAAAAGAGAAAACTTCTAGTCAATATCCTTGATGAAAATTGATGAAAAAATCCTCAATAAAATACTGGCAAACCAAATTCGGCAGCACATCAAAAGGCTTATCCACCATGATCAAGTTGGCTTCATCCCTGGGATCCAAGATTGGTTCAGCATATGCAAATCAATAAATGTGATTCATCACAATAACAGAACTAAACATAAAACCCACATAATTATCTCAATAGATGCAGAAAAGACCATCGAAAAAATTCAACATCCCTGCATGTTAAACGCTCTCAATAAACTAGGTATTGAAGGAACATACCTCAAAATAATAAGAGCCATCTATGACAAATCCACTGCCAGTATCATAATGGGCAAAAGCCAGAAGCATTCCCCTTGAAAACCAGCACAAGACAAGGATGCCCTCTCTCACCACTCCTATTCAACATAGTATGGGAAGTTCTGGCCAGGGTAATCAGGTAAGAGAAAGAAAGAAAGGGTATTCAAATAGGAAGAGAGGAAGTCAAATTACCTTTGCAGATGACATGATCCTGTATCTAGAAAACCCCATCATCTCAACCCAAAAACTTCTTAAACTGATAAGCAACTTCAGCAAAGTCTCAGGATACAAAATCAGTGTGCAAAAATTGCTAGCATTCCTATATACCACCAACAGGCAAGCAGAGAGCCAAATCATGAATGAACTGCCATTCACAATTGCTACAAAAAGAATAAAATATCTAGGAATACAGTTAACGAGGGAAGTGAAGGACCTCTTCAAGGAGAACTACAAACCAGTGCTCAAAGAAATCAGAAAGGACACAAACAAATTGAGAAACATTCCATGCTCATCGATAAGAATCAATATCATGAAAATAGCCATACTGCCCAAAGTAATTTAATAGTTTCAATGTTATTCCCATTAAACTACCATTGCCATTCTTCACAGATTTAGAAAAAAACTATTTTTAATTTACATGGAACCAAACAAGAGTTGGAATTGCCAAGACAATCCTAAGCAAAAAGAACAAAGCTGGAGGCATCATGCTACCCAACTTCAAACTATATTATAGGGCTACAGTAACTAAAACACCATGGTAAACTGGTACAAAAACAGACACATAAACCAATGGAACAGAAATGAAGGCCACACACGTACAACCATCTGATCTTCAGCAAACCTGACAAAAACAAGCAATGCAGGAGTCCCTATTTAATAAATGATGCTGGGAGATCTGGCTGGCTATATGCAGAAAATTGAAACTGGATCCCTTCCTTACAGCTTATACAAAAATTAACCAAGGTGCATTAAATACTTAAATGTAAAACCCAAAACTATAAAAACCCTAGGAGAAAATCTAGGCAGTACCATTCAGGACATAGTCACAGGGAAAGATTTTATGACAGAAATGCCAAAAGCAATTGCAACAGGCAAAAATTGACCACTGGGATCTAATTAAACTAAAGAGTTTCTGCACAGCAAAAGAAGCTATTGACAAAGTGAACAGACAACCTACAGAATGGGAGAAAATTTTTGCAATCTATCCATCTGACAAAGGTCTAATACCCAAAGTCTACATTGCGCACTGCTGTGTTCCATTGCTGTTTTTCTGACCCATTGGTTTTTACCCAGGGTTCTTACCTGGTTTTCCAGCTTCCTCACCAGGCAGGGATCTAGGCTTCTCCTCTATGCCTTGGACTGGTAAAATCAGAGAGAGAGCCTCTGTCAGGGCTCCTTGCCAATCTTCCAGATATCTATAGTTGCTTAGAGATCTGAGATTGTCTCTTTCCTCACAGGGAAAGGCTATTCCAACCCCAGAGACTGCGGGCCAGTCACTTTCCACTCCTCTCTCCGTAAAAGCAAAGTCCTCAAATAACGACTACTCATGCTGCACCCATTTCCTTACCTTTGAAAGGACATGAGGATCAGATGCAAAAAGCTTCTAAAGGTGGCTCTCCCTGCTGTCTGAGGAAGTGGAAGTATGAAGATGGATCAAAGAATTGACTTGAACTCCTTTTAGCTTCACTGTGGATGGTGGTGGTGTTACTTATACGCATTGCTGGCACTTGGCTTCTGTGTTGATCATTTTTCTGTTGGTCTGAGGATTCTCTCCATGCACAGAGTCTAATGGATATCCAGAGGCAGTGCATTACAAACCAGTCACTCCTAAAAGAAGCTTTAGTGTAAAAAGACCACTCATTTTCTTAAAATGAGTTCCAGCAATATAATTTTGCTCAAGAAGAAAACTTTTTAGTTCCATGAAAAAGAATTCACCATCAGTTACCAAACCTGATGTTTTCTTTGCTAAAGTCAATAATATAAATACAAACTTGGGCCCACAGTTTAGTGTAATTCTAAAGCTCATTCTTATTGTAAATCTAATGATTGAGGGAACTTTAATATTCATTATCTCTAACTTTCTGATGTTCAAGAAAACGGAAGTCCTACAATGTTAGCTAATCGCTTCAACCTGACGTGGTTAGCGCAAAGTCAAGTACTTAGAACGCAGTTATCAATCTCAGCTCATTGTTTTGTCTTCCCCACTACATTGCCTTTCTTAAAAAGTTATCTTCCTCCACCTAGCACCCCAGTAACCTGTGACTCTCTTTGTGAAATATCCTTTATCCATCACTGAAAAGAATTAAATGGAATGACTTCTTAAAGTAATCCAAAAGCCCAAGTGAAAGCTGTGGGTCATCAGATCCCATAGAGTGAGCAAGGAAGAAGACAGAATCTGCCCTTGCTGGCCCTTTATCAGCTCCCAGGACTTGTTGAAGACTTTCATCAAGAAAGCAAGTGATTGGATTAAGTATCCATGCCTTTCATCAGCTGCTGTAGGTCTTGGCAGTGTTACTGCAATGCTTTCACCCTTTTCATTTTTCCCATCCATTTGAAATGCAGTGTACCTAAATTTCCAACAAAATCATAACACAGACTCTGTCAGTTAATTAAAGTGTGCTAACAAGCATACAAATTGCTAAGTCACTCTGGGAGGCTATCAGTTCTGGGTGTACTTATACATTCAGCACTGGAAACATGCCTTTCCAGTAGTACACAGCCAGAAATACCAAGCGGGTTTGCAAAGGACAGGATTAACCTTGGCCTCATGGCATTTTGTCTTTCTCCAGGGAAAGGAAGAACATGGAGACAACAATTGCAATACACAGTGGAGAACTCAACACCTCTTGATTAAAAAAAAAAAAAAAAGATGAATAAAAAAGAAGTTTCCTGAAGGAGTAGGATAGAATTTACTGCAGAAAGAAAGTGGTAGTATCTATTTCAATTTAAGTGTTGTTCCCAGGCAGATACAGGTACTTCTAAAAAGACATAGATTCAAGAAAAATAGTATTTTGAGTCATAGTTACTAAATGAAGCTACAGCTCACAATGATCCTTGGGATGAAGACTATGACCCCCAGCAAAGTTACAAAGGATTCTGCTCTGGAATTTATCAACTGCTTTGTTTGTTCTCTTAACAGGTAAAAAATGCAGCTGCCAATGTACTCAGGGAAACATGGCTAATTTACAAAAATACAAAGCTAGTAAAAAAGATAGATCATGCAAAAGTAAGAAAACATCAACGAAAATTCTTGCAAGCTATTCATCAGTAAGTATCATTTTTCATTTTTATCCTGCTTTTGTGTCCTTGGCTTTCAATTTTTGCACTTGGTTGTTCTTGTTTCATAAGGAAAGAAAAAAGAAAACATTGTCATGTTTGCTTCCAGAAGATGTTATATGGCAATTTAATCATTCCACAGTAAGATCCTGAGAATAACCTCAGTTCCTTTAATGGTTAAAAATCACTTATTAGTACTAGAATATTAGTTAAAATGTCTTCTCAGTTTCTCTTTAGAATAACTTCTGCTAAGATGGTATTTCTTAATTTAACCTATTTATTCAGATAGTTTGCTCTAGGATATTTTTAGCTTTATTTTCTAAACATAGCTTCAAACATATTTATATGAATGTAGTGCATATAACTGATTTAATACTTGAATTTTAAATTAGTTTTTAATCAGAAATTTGGCTGTGTTCATTTTAAATGTTCTAGTTTGTGTAGACCTTTTACTCTCTCATCATTATTTTAACTTTATCCAAACCACTATCGTTTAAGTCCTTTGTGCTGTTCCATTGCTATATAATTAACATAGACTTTTAAAGTAACAATCTACATCTAGTAAGATGCATTGATAATTTTAAAGCACAGGGTCTTTCTCCTCCAGGCTGGCAGCATCCTTACTGTAAGTATTATTCATGTGGGTATCGATTGTCATGCCATGCAGACTTGCTCGTAATACCATTTCTGTATGGAGAAGAGCAGATACGGTCACATTTGTGGCTCAGAACAGTGGCTTTCCTTATGAAACCTACCAGGGTAATAATGGAAAGGTGGGTAAATACAAGATGCTTTGGCTATCCAATGAGATTTGTCTCTCAGAGCCAACTAGTATAACAGACAAGAAAACTCAGAGGCTGCAATTTTTATTTCGCATGTTCAGGTAATTCATATGTAATACGGTACCACTAACATTTTGTAGGAAATTACTAAGCATTCATCTTCTACCCTAGAATACAAAACCTGTCCATTGAACTGCCCTGCTTAAATAGGTATCACTGAAAATGTAGAATATGTAATTATGGACAGATTCATATTTCCACAGAAATTAAAACTCAAGTATCCTGAGATTTATAGTAGAGGCAGGCTCTGCACATATGGTAGAGTATCTGGCCTTCATTGCTACTCACTCATACTCTTTCCCCAGCTTTACTAACACACTTTCCTAAGATAGTGATGCTCTTTCCTCTGTAGCTCAGTGACTTGACACACCACCATGGTTTTTCTCCCTTTGTAAGGAAAACACAAGGCTGTAGTTTTCAAATGATACTCTTAAAATAAGGAAAAACACAGAAAGGAACATTATATTCCATCCGACTCACAAGAGGGAACTTGCTCTAGACCTTACAGTTACAGTTATAATCCAGAACCACCACCCAGGAGCACTTGCCTAGACATCTTGATTCCTTGAAGTTTAGATTGAAGAGAATGAGAACGCTTCCTGCCTCCCCACCCAGAGATGCTGAGCTTTCACCTCCATGTTCCTCAACCTATTTTCCTGTCAAACAGGCATCTTCCTCAAGGGACTCATCTCGCACAACTCTCCTATTACAGTGATCTTCCCCTGCTAAAACCATACTACATAGTAACCCCAACATTCATACAGGAGGTCCACAGGCCATACCATGGCAAAATCATTTTTGTACCTTTAATATTTTGATATTAACCTATATTTAGTATGTTAAAAAGAAACCTTACCTTAGTGCATGTGAGAAGATATGTATGTCCAGGGCGGAAGGGTGTGAGATGACACGGCAGTAAGCAAGTGTGGTCGGTCTATGTGTTGAGCAGCCACACATTCCATTGCCTCCAGGATCTTATCTGGGTCCTTTCCTGTCAGTCTGACCTATCAAATAGAAAATTACATGTGATTTACCTTTAATAATTTTTCATATAACAACAAATCCAAAAAAATGCTGTGATAGTTTTTGTAATACGGTTTTGTAGCCATGTGCAGTGGGAATTTGTATTACATCTTATAAGACTGTTCTGGACTATTATGTTCAGAATACACTCACATTCAAAAGCCTGGGGGAGAATTTAGGGGTTTTTACTGTAAAATGCTTTCAACTTTGCTGTAGGTTATTACTTTTTTACATTAAAATATTACAAAAAAAAGTATTTGGGGAAGCTTAAAAACTGTCACTAAGCAAGTTGCAAATGCACCCTACAAGGCATGTCAGCCCTTTCTTAAGGGTGGGTACTGTGGAGTCTCTTGCACGGGGTCTCTTAGCATACTGTATTTGGACAGAGTGACAGAGGAAGCTACTTGTGATTTTTCTGCTTCTGTCAGACATTTCTTATTCTGTTTCTTCTGTAGCAATGTGTACTTCTAAAGCAGATAAGCTTCAGGCAACTCAGAAATGCTCTGAATTGCTTTATAAATTTTTCTAGGGGTTACCGGGTTTCCGTTGAGGTGGGGGACATTTATACTTTGTAAAAGTGTAACTATGTTTATTCATACAAGCTTTGTTTGGCTAGATCATTCTAATCATGCATACTTACCTTTCATTTTAGCTTAGTGTTGGAAGTTAGGGAGTGAAGTCATAGGGAAAGCACATAGGGCTCGATTCCTACGGGCAAGGCTTCCATTGCCCACTGTGCAGATCCACTGAGACCCTCAGCCTTATCTGTCGGCACTGGGTACAATCAGACCTTACTAGCTGAAGAAAAACGTTAAAATTCATTCGATAGATCACTCCTGGCCTCTCCTACTCTCTGATTTGTCCTGGGTGCTTTTTCAGCAGCTCTCTGCTTCTACCAGTCCCTGCTGTCTCAACTCTGTTTCTCTTTTCCAAACTTCATAGCCTCTCTATCCTCTGTTGGATGCTGAACTGTCCAGGCCTGTGCCCTCTTTTCAGTAATTTTCTTTTTAGATTGTCACTTAGTGCCATGAAGTGTTCTCTTTCTCTTAACTTTTAACCCTTTTTCTGGTAGCAACCTTACCTTTAACGTTTATCATTCTTTTATTTCAACTATGGACCAACATGAATTTGTTTCGGAGCCAAGAAATCCAATCTACTTGATTTGTATATCATGAGAGTTGGATTACCTGCCTTTCAGAAACCCCAGGCTTCTGAGTTGTCCTAATTTAGAAAAGATGTGCCCCCTGACAAAAAAACAATTATAATGCCTTTGTTTCAAATATTGTTCTTTTAACCATATCACATTCATATTAGGCAAAAATATTTCTTGTTGTTGACTTGAACATCAAATATCAAGAGGCCATGATGACTTTATGCATGCTCTTCCTTCTGAACTCTTATTCAGAAGGAAGCTGAGTGCTTTCAGATGGGAAAGTATAGTAGCAATGAAGAAGGATAATGGAATAGTGTTTCTCTTTGGCCAATATGTCAAAATCCTGCAGAACCATAACAGGATCTTCCAGCTAATGAATCGAGCCCCCTGTGCACAACTGAACACCACATTGTGTTATTTTGTTCCAGAATATTTTACAGTTTCTTTTCTTTTGTTTTGTCTTTTTATTTCAACAAAATGAAAATAGAGCTCGGAAGTAAGTTGTGTGAGCTGCTCCTTTCAACATTTGCAGAATTTTCTACTGGCTGCATGCACCCAGCGGATCCTTTATTTGTGAATTTTAGTAGTCTGATTGCTGCTATGGAAATGTTATCCAAAATCATGATATTTTCCTGTGATAAGTGAAGTTCACAAGGAAGAAATCAACATATGTTTCTTATTCTTCTTTTTTGGGGGGAAAAAAGTGTAATACACATCTGCATGTTACCTTTTATTCTGGCAGCTGCAGCTTAAGCAGGCTTTTTCTATCAGCTCTCCTACATTACAGGCAGTGTAAGAAACAAACAACAAGACAAGATGATTTCTGGAAGCTAAAGGAATTCCAATCGAATAGGGCTACTCTATGTCAGCTTTCCAGATTCGTAGAAAATAAAATGGGCAAAATTCTACTGTCAGACATAGTATAGTAATCCAAGAGAAGTAAATTCGGCCCCGTTGTTTCCAAGATGAAGTACCCACTTAAGCTAAGAAACTGCCACTGGCTGTTCTAATCTGACTTGTAGAATTCAGGACTTTCTCTGTACTCATTACTTGCTGGAGGCATCTGGTCCAGAGCCCAAACTTCCGTCATTTCTGTGCCACCAATACTACAACTTAAATTTGAAAATGAAACTTTATACAAATTCCTTTATAGAAAATTTAATCCATTTTTATACAAATGGATTAAAAATATTACGAAGAAAGGTAAAGGTAATTGTCAATTGATAGTTGGAATACTGGTATTGAATTCTAGCCATAGGCTGTTGCCTGCAGAAAGCTCTGAGCTGAGATTCTGCTCTTTTTTTTCTAAGAAAAAAAAAAAGCAGGTGTTAGGAGACAAAGACAGAGTGGGACCAGCCTGTGATGTTTTTCTTGCAGTAATGAAGAATTGGAAGAGAACTGAAAGGAATAACTGTTTTCCATCTTAAGTATCACTTAAAGTCATCTAGGATACCTCTGTTGGTATGAATCCAGCAGTGCAGAAACATTGTTCTAATCTAACACACTTCATTCCATATGTGAGGAAACTAAAGGTCCAGGTAGAGTCAGTGAGGATGGAATCCACTGTTGTACATTGCTCTTTCTTCAGTACACTTCTGTGTAATGACCCATAGATGTCTAAGTGTTCTTTTTAGGAGGTATAGGGTGGGGGTAGTTGCCTGTTTTTCAAAGGCACACATCAAAAATTGTAACCCTATTAATTACTGAGGGAAATTTTTCTCAACAATTATATTGGATCTAAATACATGCTTGTAAATTTATTTTAGACTAGGACATATTCCATCTCTATAATAGCATAAAAAGGAGCCAGTTAACTTCGTTCCAGTGTTCTAATAAACACATAGTCGCAATGAGAAGTTATAACCTTCAACTGTTGTAGATTGGTAAAGATCGTGTTGTAGGTAGGTGTCAGCTAAACTTACTGGCAGAAGGCACTGCATCTTCACTGTAGAGCAGATTTGGTGACATATTGGATATCCTAGTTTCAGAACAAAATCACTGAACATTATGAACATATTACAGAAATCTCCCTGGCAGTAAAATCTTGCCCTGTGAGTTTTTATTCCTTCTACATAATTACCTTTCATTTCAATTGAAAAATAATACAAAATACTCTCTCTAGCATTAAAACTATACTTTGTAAAATGACTTGTCATCAAAGTAAAATAAGATTGGCATGACTGTTTGTTTGTTTTCATTAAATAGTTTAGAAGAACCTACTTCTCTTTTGGGAAAAAGCTTTTAGTTGTTAGCTTAAGGAACAATAAACCACATTTGTCTCATTGGAAAATCTTGCTTGGTACACAGTCAACACTGAATAAATATTTGTTGAAAAATAATATAGTAAATAAAGAATAGCAGAGTTCTTACCTAAAAATGTTTCCTAATACCATTTTTTGACTCTTAATTGACTCCTCATCAGGTACATACAATGATATTTAACAGTAGCTAAACATAATCTTACGAGTAGAGACTCCATCTGCCAGATTCTATAATTGTCCTCTGACTTTTATCTACACTGAAAATTAAGGGAAATTTTTCCTAGGAAATGGTCTGGCCTCCCTTCAAATTTAATGGCAGTTCAAGATAAAAGTTAAACGAAATACAGTGAAGAAAAAGATAATAATTATGTGTTTTGTGTTATATTGCTGCTGGTTGAATAAAAGTTTTTTTTTTTTGTTAATAAGAATCTCACTTATCACTGTGTTTTCATCAGGTTCAAATACCTAACCCAATCCATTTCAGACTAAACAGGGCTAATACCTGTATCTAGTCATGTAGGCATAGGAAGGTGCTCATTGCTCCAACATCGATGAAATTCCAGTTGCTTTGCATATTTCTTCCTATGTCTATTTGTCATGATACTGGGGCTTTAAGGAATGTTTTGGCTTTTTCTCATATGGTTAAATCCTTATGAGTCTTTCTGAATCCAACTTTACCTGGTAAATAGTTGTCCTAAGGACATCTCATCTATTGCTGTCTCTCTCCTTTCTTTTTTGCGGTGTTGGGGAAGCATGCTTCTCATTGAACCAGACACATAACCAGTTTGGACTTACCCCAGATATTCAAGGCATTATCCATGCAGTTATTTGCTCTTGTCAATTTTGTGCATGCTCTTTGGAAGGCATAAGATTGCTGTAGAGAGAAGGGAACCTTTCTGATATCAGATTCTGTCTTTTAGATTAAGAAGTGTAAAAATGGAGCAGAGGAAACTGAATGACCAAGCAAACACCTTGGTGGACTTGGCAAAGGTAAGTCTGAGGTGCTTAGCCCTCATAGTTGCATCTGTTGAAATCAGCCACTGCACAGTCACTAATCATTCATGTTTCAAGAGGATCCCAACCCAAATTTAATTAGTAAATCAAACCAACCAAGCACCCTAAAATGATGGTCCAAGTTAAAAGAATGTTTCTATAACTCTCATTTAATGTACTCTTTCCCTGTTACGTTATTCAACCCCATTCTGAAAACATTCCTAGTTACAGTGATTTGGAAGTACCATAAGAAGCTTAAGTGGAATAGGAGACAATACCTGTGAGATTTTTATTTGCATGTAAATCTCATCCCAGTAAGAGCAGAACTGCATCCGAGGTGTGAGTGTGATATTCAGGAATGAATAGGACTCATCAATTAAATTTTGTTCTATGTATTTTAAGCAAACTTAAAAGAATGCAAAGTTGAAATAAAAATAAAAGATACCACCTGTAATCCCAGCACTTTGGGAGGCCAAGATGGGCGGATCACAAGGTCAGGAGATCGAGACCATCCTGGCTAACCCAGTGAAACCCTGTCTCTACTAAAAAATACAAAAAACTAGCCGGGTGAGGTAGCGGGCGCCTGTAGTCCCAGCTACTCGGGAGGCTGAGGCAGGAGAATGGCGTCAACCTGGGAGGCGGAGCTTGCAGTGAGCTGAGATCTGGCCACTGCACTCCAGCCTGGGCGACGGAGCGAGACTCCGTCTCAAAAAAAATAATAATAATAAAAAATAAAAAAATAAAAGATACCAGAAATTACATCCTAAAATGAAAGTTATCACCCCAAAGTGATCATTTTTTATGATTCTTTCTCCATTTCATTATTTCAAAATCATACCACTTTTTAAAAAGTATATTAACGGTCTCCAAATTATTCTACCTTATTTGCAACATTTATCTGATCAATTTCTGGTTGTTTCTCCCCACACAAAACCCATCCTTAAAACATAAATATTTGTCAGCAATCAAAACATTGCATTTTCCTGGTTGAGTTCTAAAGGTGGTATTAGAATAGCATTTATATAATTGTTCAGCCTTTTACCCAAATGCTTTGAAAGAGACAACTCTCAGTTGCATCTTACAAACTGTTTTTTTTGTTTGAGAAATCAGCCATGATTTTACTAAAGCCTCAAGTATAATCCATAAAAATTACAAGTATTTGTTCTAGTCTCATTAAATAATGCATCTAAATTACATTCATTTCAATGTATATCAGTACCACATACTAGATGAAGATGCTAAGTATTTAATGATTTACCCTAGGAGAGCATATATCATGCATATAAACTGGACAGCACACATATATAAGGTATGAAGACATCCTCGATTAATGTGTGTAAATGTGGCTGTTATTTGGACATATGAAAAAAAGATGGGCAAGCTCCATCACTCCTAGGTTAAATGATTTTTAATGGATATTTTTATGGAAAAATGAACAGACCACATTGGAATATGATGCAGAGATGTAATTTTACTTCAAGAGTACCACTGTGAGGCAAGATGCTATTTCTTTATTAATGTACTTATTATGACCACAGGACTGTACGTACCATAAAGGCTCAGTATTTTTGTAAATGAATGGATGCTGTTCACATATTCTCAAGACTGTGTAAAATTAAGTGTCTGCACTATGTCTCTGATCAAACTGAAACAAGGTGCCTATAATCTGAATGATAACTCCCTTATCAGTTCATTTACCATCTTTAAAAGATTGTTAAGCAGAGGAAGAGCATATGATAGAAGAGAAACGAAGTAGAAGGAAGGACAGCTTAAATGAAGGGATCTCAGACTTGGGAAAGTCTGCACTAAACTAAGATTAAAACCTTTTCTTCCCCTTCACTAGCCTTTCCCCTTTCTAGCTCTGAGCTGATCAGTCCTTTCTCTTTGCCTTTTGGCTACTCAGGAAATATACCTAGAAATCCGAGTTATGGATATCCTGTGATCAAGACAGTCAATTTCAAGGTTCACTAGGAATCCAGAAACATTTTCCTATTTTAACCACTTAGCTTTGATTAAGCCTTAGCCAGTAGGTCAGAGCCACAGCCAACAAGGTAGACTGGTAACTTTAGTATCTCCCTCAACTAATATTCTCTCAATTATCTGTAAAATTTCCATTTGACCCAATGGAGAGAGGCCTATAATTTGAAACAAAGGATAACAAACAATATTTAGGAATTTATTGCTTTAAATTACAAAATTGTAAAACCAGTTAATCCTAAACTTCATTTATATTTTACCCTCAACATTTCTGCTAAATCCCAATACTGATTCTGCCCATTTTTAAAAAATTACCCCTGCCCTAATGTTATGTGTTGCAAAATGAATTTGATGTGTACTAACCTTTGTGACAACCTTTAACATACATATATAAATATTAAATTGAAATGTTTTTGTCTATCCTGATACCACCTACAATCATTGGGCATACCACCAGTAGCAGTACCTGCTCCACATTTTCTACAACTGAACCAAAGATCTTATATTTCTGTTATAAATCCTAGCATTGAACAGATACAATGAATTGACTTTGCAAGATGAGCTGTTCAGTTTGCTGACACCCCTGTTATACTGAATGCCACCAGCAAGAGACTGGAGCTAAACTTCTGAGAGGTGGACAGTTTGTGTTCAGGGCAAGTATAATTAACCTTCTCAATCCTGTTTTTCAGACCCAGAATATCATGTATGATATGATTTCTGACTTAAACGAAAGGAGTGAAGACTTCGAGAAGAGGATTGTTACCCTGGAAACAAAATTAGAGACTTTGATTGGTAGCATCCACGCCCTCCCTGGGCTCATAAGCCAGACCATCAGGCAGCAGCAGAGAGATTTCATTGAGGCTCAGATGGAGAGCTACGACAAGCATGTCACTTACAATGCTGAGCGGTCCCGGTCCTCATCCAGGAGGCGGCGGTCCTCTTCCACAGCGCCACCAACTTCATCAGAGAGTAGCTAGAAGAGAATAAGTTAACCACAAAATAAGACTTTTTGCCATCATATGGTCAATATTTTAGCTTTTATTGTAAAGCCCCTATGGTTCTAATCAGCGTTATCCGGGTTCTGATGTCAGAATCCTGGGAACCTGAACACTAAGTTTTAGGCCAAAATGAGTGAAAACTCTTTTTTTTTCCTTCAGATGCACAGGGAATGCACCTATTATTGCTATATAGATTGTTCCTCCTGTAATTTCACTAACTTTTTATTCATGCACTTCAAACAAACTTTACTACTACATTATATGATATATAATAAAAAAAAGTTAATTTCTGCACATACTTGTTTGGTCACTTGACATTTCTAAAGCTTCACTTCTCACATTATTTTCAAGGTAAAATAGCCGATTATCATCTGATGCACACTGATAATTTTGATAGCCAAAAGTTTGGCTGGTTGGAAAAAAAGACTTTCAATTCCTCTATACCCTAAGATTTTTCTCTTGTTATGAATCATTTGCATCAATCATTTCAACCAGGATAGCTTACCAGTTTTTAGGTTGCATTGTCTCATTTTTAATTCAATTTTTTTTCAAAATGTAGAAAGTCAGTCTTTTATCAGAACATATACAAATAAGGAGTAGAGATGCTTTCAAGAATTTTTTAATTCCCAGTTTACTAGCAAATTTATAGGAACAAAGTATCAGGGTACATCACTGTCTGTAAACAGATGGTGCAGAATTTTAGTTCTAAACTAGTTATTTCGTATCTTTCCATTTATTTATTATGAAAGGCCAAGCATGCACTTTAAGTGTTTGGGGCCTACATGTGTATATTCATAGATACATGTTTGCATACAACAGCATAATGAGCATACATAAGCCTAACTCCTAACATATCCTCTAGTAAGTGATCTCATCTTTGTCTGTACTTACATATTTAACACAAGTGAATAGCATCTAGTAAATTTCACGTGTTTTAGGACACTTGTTTCCTGGATGGTTAAGGTCAGTTTGTGTGAAAGAGAACTGAGTGGTTATTGCTACAAACCTACCTGTTTGCAGATTTGCTCTAAGAATCCACTGGGTTTAGAAGAACCATGTGTGAGATGATAGCAATATGGAATTTCCTCATGTGGTGTTATTCCCTGGAGTTTACAAGAAGGCTGATGGTGGTAGGGATAATGTGTCATAAAAATAAGGCTTCGTTTGGACATCTCTGAAAGCAACCTGCTTGTATCAGCCTAAACCTAAAAATATTCAATTTTCAGGGCAATCTGCTTCAGAAGCTTTTGTCCCCCCTCTACTTCATTTTATACCATACCCTTTGGTGTCAACCTTACAACATTCAAGTTGCTAGTATGTTTTTCCTTCTTTAGCACAAACTAGAGTGATATATTTGATCCACCCTACATAGTCCAATGGATAAAATAACATTTGTAACATTCTGCATAAATAATTTAAAAACCAAACAGTTCCTTTCAATATCAAGGATATAAAACTATGATTGCTTTAGATTGCATGAGAACCACTTGCCATTTACTGTCTATCCAAAATGGCTGAAACTAAAGTCCATTCATATAGCTTATATAGGCCTCTGTTGGATGAGAATGAGGCTTGGAATTTTTTTTTTTTTTTATAATAAGTGAAAGGAAACAAGAACACTGGTTATAGAAACATATTGCCAAGTTAAATGAACATCAAGATCCTACTTCATCAAGATTTCTATTTCATGGATGAAATCAAATCTCATTTTATGTATTTTGGGTTACATACAAGAATATATCAAGCATTTGGTATAAACACCGGATGTAAGAAGGAGAAATTTTGGAAAAACATTAATTTGTTCTTACAATGTATATAGTTAATTCTTGTATCTTCTACCTTTGTTGTGACTAAAAGGCACAGTAGCAGCTGAAGTTTATCATCTTACAGATCAATGAACACTATCACCCCAGAACATTAGGGGACTAGGGAAAGAATAATGTATTGCTTCTCTTGTCAAAGATGAGAGAAGACAAAGATTTTAATTTATATTTCTTTACCTTGCATTTATTCTCTTCCTTTTAACTGTAGCTCTTCTAGAATAAGTCACTCTCTTATCCTTCAAAATCAATTTTTCATTTCCTATTCTATGTAGAGTATATGAAAACTGGTAAATATTAAATTTTTTATTTCTATTTTTTTAAATGCCAAATAACCACAGTTTTAAAAGGAGGAGGGGACCCATCGGTTACATAGACATTCTGGCCTGTGATTTGCTGAATCAACCCCACCTTAGGCAGAGCTACCAAGTCTCCTCCCAAATGGCTTTGAATTAGGCAGAGTCCTCTGAGGGCTGCTTAGAGGACTGCTCTTGTGGTGATAAATGCCCTGACTTGCATTTTGCTTTTCAGAATTCCCAATAATTAAGTTCTGTTTGTCTCATCTCAGCCTGCCACACCCTGGTCTGTTTCTCTACAGCCAGCACAAGCCATTTGGCTTCTGCAAATCATTTTAAATTACAATGGCACCACCTTCCTCAGTAATTTTCATTTCCTCCACTTACACTCAATGTCAAGGTTAGTCACTAGAAAGAAGACCCTGTGCTCTTACAGAAATGAGGATGAGCCAAATGCATAACAGATACTACATTTTGGAAATTTCATGTGTTTCTCTCTAGTTTCTCCTCCCTTTCTATTTGTTTTCCAAGAGTCTCTCCATCAAAACATCTATAGTAATCGAGTAATTATGCTCCAAAACAGAATTTGGGAATTCAGATAAAAAGCTAGGGGTTAGGGTTAATATGAACATCAAGCAATGGATTAAATAATATAGTCCTCCTATTTTTGAGCTTTGCTCAGTTTTGAGAAATAGCATGGCAAAGTGGAAGGAGTCAGACTTGAGTGTAGAACTTAGCCCTGCCACTCACTAGCGCTGTGTACTTGAACATCATTGATTCTCAGAGACTTTTGTTTTCTCATTTGTAAAATGAGCCTAAAAAGAGACAGCTATGGGGGGGCAGGGCGGGGGAAATCTGCAAAGCCTGGCATCTATTTCATCAAACGATGGTAGTTATATTACTACTTACAGCAAAAGGCAGCAAATATTAAACACCTCCATTATCTGTTTCTAACTGTTAGCACATGACTATATATATATATGTACACACACACACAAAATCTGTTCATAAATATGATCCAGAAAAGTAGAGGGTGTTTGGTTAGGGAGTGCTGGGAAGGTCACCTGAGAGTTGGACCAAAGGGTTCATTTACTTTTCCAGACCCATCCCTGTAGGTCCTGAGCCTCCACCCACTTCTCCTAGTCTGTGTAACACACCCTGATGCCATTTATGTGTTTTAACTTGGGGTCCCCAACCCTGGGGGCCTGGCCAGTTAGGAACTGAGCTGCACAGCAGGAGGTGAGCGATGGTACAGCAAGTAAAGCTTCATCTGTATTTACAGCTGCTCCTCATGGTTCACATTACCACCTGAGCTCTGCCTCCTGTCAGATCAGTAGCAGCATTAGATTCTCATAGAAGCACGAACTCCATTGTGATTGCACATGTCAAGGATCTAGGTTGCGAGCTCCTTATGAGAATTTAATGCCTGATGATCTGTCACTGTCTTCCATCAGCCTCAGATGGGCCCTTCTCATTGCAGGAAAACAAGCTCAGGGCTCCTACTGATTCTACATTATGGTGAGTTCTATAGTTATTTCATTATATATTACAATGTAATAATAGAAATAAAGTGCACAATAAATGTAATGCACTTGAATCATCCTGAAACTATTGCCCCACAACCCCCAGTCCAAGGAAAAACTGCCTTCCACGAAACTGGTCCCTGGTGCCAAAGAGGTTGGAGACCACTTTTTAACTGACTTTTCAAGCAATCCACTAAGAAAAAAATTATCAAACGGGTTGTTTGATAAATAAAAACCTAGGAGATGTTGAGAGTCCTGGAAGACCCTGCAACAAGCAGTATAATATAAAGGACTTCTCTCCATCTCACTGTCACTACTGCTAGAGCCCTGATGAACGTGATCTTTTTCAGTTTGTTAGACTAGGAAGCAAAAACATGCCCTGTCAATGCTGCTTTCTAGTTCTTCTGTTAAATATGTCACGAGTCAATGAACCCAGAAATAGAAAACATATAGTTTTCCAGGTATTTTTAGAAATACTTAGAATTTGTTCCCCCCAGAAAAAGCCTTTTTCTCCAGTTACGGTTTCCTCTACCCCAAGTGGGCTCATGCTCCCTAGGTGGTAGTATGGAATGAAAGATGCTACTCAAGTGATTAGAAATTACTATGGCTGAGCTCATTGGTATGTACCCTATAGTCCCAGCTACTCAGGAGGGTAAGGCAAGAGGATAGCTTGAGGCCACAAGTTCGAGACCAGCCTAAGAAATATAGCACCCCATTGCAGAGAGCAAAAGAGTGAGTGAGAGAGAAGAAAGAGAGAAGGAGGAAAAGAAAAGGAGGACGAGAGGAGGAAGGAAAGGACTGAAGGAAGGAAGGGAGGGAGGAAGAAGACTTACTAGGGCTACAGTGTCAGGAGTACTATATTAACCTTCGGTTAGTAACTTACTTAACCTTAGGTCCAGCTAAAAGTTGCGTCTAAGAGTGGCCGTGGTCAGCAGATTGTGGCCAAGCAGAGTAGAACAGAGAGACACTTTGTTTGAGTTTCTCTACTCTGTTAATAACTTGCCTTTCCTGCCCCCTCTTATGGTAGGAAAGCAGTCGCTCTCCATAACCCAACTCTTTTAATCTCTGTTGGAGACAGGTCTCATTTAATCCTTTAATTCCTTCATCAACCCTACATTTATTTCCATTTTACAGATGCAAATACTAAAGGGAGTATCTGTTTCTAAAACGAGTTCAAGGAAATAAGTTCCTTTCTCAAAAACTTAAATTATCAATTTCCCTGGGGTTTCCTTCCCTGCCCCCCACTCCCAAATAAAGAAGCCTATAAACCAGATAATATTTCTCGTTTGTCCATCCTGTCACTAATAAAAATATTTGAGGGCAGTGAAAATGCAGTGTCCTCTCCTAAGGTAAAAAATATATATATATTTGCAGACTCTGAACTGGTTCAGCTCAAAGGAAAAGTACACCTGCACAGTGGGAGATTATGTGGGTCTGAGTCATAAAAGAATCCAACAGATCACAGAACGTACTCGGTATTGCACCCACATTTTGAGGTGATGCCACGTGTTTCCTCTGCTGAACCTGGGTCAGGCAATGAACCCTCAGCCATCCAGGCCCATCACCTCACCTGCTGAAGAGACTGTGGCCACCAGACCTCCTTAGGTGGTCGATGACGGATGATATGAGATACTAAGAAGAAGTCTAAACTATATCTTCACTGTAAAGGAAAAATCAAAATGGCTTCAGTAAGAAAACATTTGGCATCATGTGTACCAAAATCCTTCTGGCCATAATATTCTAAGTCTACATTATTCTGCCTAATGATTCCCATACCATCCACCATCCCTTCAGAGTGGGTTGGAGTGCACCCACCTGCTCAAGCACATTTTATATGTAGAACCTGAAGGCCTACCTAGAATAGGCCCCTCTCTTCAATTCCATGTTGTACATGAACCCGATTCTTCCTCTATCTCATTTCCTCCCACTTTTGTCTTACTGCTTAAGTGGAATTGTTAGGTTGAACATTCATATTTTTGTGGGCTTTGGGAATGCAAGGCTAAAATTAACCTGTCTTTCTGTTGGATAAGATCACACAGCCTCAGAGAGGAAACTAACAATGAATAGATAAAAGGACTTTAAATTAACCAACAGTTTTATTTTTGAGTTTATAGGAGGAAGTGATATGCTATGAAGAAATACTGGCATCACTTAAATATGATTGCGTAAGGAGCTTTTCCCTTTATTTTTCTAAAAACCTATTTATATGTGTTCTGAAACATATTTTAAGGGAGTTTGAAAATCATAAGTGTCTTTGACAGCAATCACTGATAGCAAGGG
Source organism: Macaca thibetana thibetana (assembly GCF_024542745.1). NCBI lineage: Eukaryota > Metazoa > Chordata > Mammalia > Primates > Cercopithecidae > Macaca > Macaca thibetana. Next base: position 67,100,243 of record NC_065583.1, on the reverse strand, counting down.
TCTTAAAACAGGTTGCTGTGGGGAATAAAAATATTAGGTGGACATTTCCTCGTAAATGTGAAGCAGCCCAAGTGAAGAACCCCTTTGTATCTTCATGAGATTCCTATCCCCTCTCTCTTTTAGAAAAAGCCACAGCAAGAGAATATTTCTTCTGTATAAATAATAGAGAGGACTTGAAAATTAGCAAAAAGCGGAATATTGCATAAATAATTTAAATGATTAAATATTTAGGGGAAAAAAAACCCTTTGCAAAGGCATTTAATGAAAACTTATTTACATATAAAGGAGAATAAAGGTAATGACACATTCTTATTCTTGACTTTGATAATTTAAAAACTGTAAGTAGAAACTATTTTGGAAAGACAAAAAAGGCAAGAAAGCTTAAAAAATAAAAAAGTGAGAAAGCACAAAGCAAGAAGATGAAACCTAATAGTCTAACAACAAGTACCAATAGTTTAACTCACCTGTTTAAAGGATAGAAAATACAAGCTTATGTTAAAAATAAAATAACATATATATGCTTTTTATGAAATAAAATAAAATGACAGGTCAAGCTAAAATCCAAGTTACAGGGGAGAATTCAGGCTGGTCCAAACAAAAACGTGGTAGCAATGTTCATTCAGACTGAAGCAAATCAAATGAAGAGTATAAAATCACAAAAAGATGCCACGTTAGACTGATAAACATTCAATTGATACTGAAGAGAAAGCTGCATGAAGTGTATGCACTAAATAATAACACATATAAATTAAAACTCTCAGAAATAAAAGGAAAAGCATAATTGTGTGGGAGACTTTAAGATCTCTGCAGCCTATACACATCAAAATGTAATAGACCAAAAATACAGTTTTTCAAAAAAATTTATCAAAATTGGCCTAAGAACTAGTAGAAATATGAATAGAAAAATAACTATATAAGAAACAGAAATGTAGTAAAAAATATAACAAGTCAAAAAGCACTCATACCAGTTGCTTTGAAAGAATACTTTGTGTTTTATATAAAGTCTCCCTGAGAATTAAATAACATAAAGTTAGGCAACTTATTTTACTAAGTATATGACCCTAAAGTCATAACTAGGCAAGGAAAACAGAAGATAAAGCTACAAACCAATCAACATGGAAAGCTGCATGTAAAAATCCTCAATATGATATTAGAAAACCATATCCAGGGCTATATTAAGACAATAATACAGCATGACCAAGAAAGTTTAATCAGCCTTTCAAAAATATGAAACCCTAATAATATAATCACAGCATGTAACAAAGACAATCACATAATTACTTCAATGCTAAAGCTACATCTGATAAAATTCAACACTCATTCAAAAAATATTTATAGTAAACTAATAAGATAGAGGAACTTATTTAATTTGATAAAGCGTATCTGCAAGATACTAAGTAACAGCAAAACTCTAGACATATCCTCCTTAACGACAGGAAGGAGGATGCCCAGCATCATCACTGTTGTTCAACACTGTGCCAGAGCCCCAGCCAGTGCCGCTTCACACTGCTAAACTGCACACTGTTACTCTACCCCCAGATGATAACGATCCAAGCCTGACACACACATGCGCACACACACACAGTTCAGGAGGATTTTTTTATGACTTAACAGTGTGTGAGACCTTCTCACACAAGATAGAAAAAGCAAAAGTCACAAAGGAAAAAAAAATTGCTTTTGGCAAAATTAGAAAGTTTCTGAAATATAAGGTAAAATTACAGGAGAAAAAATATTTACAATACTATATGACAAAAAGGCATTTTAATTCAGAATATATACATGTAGATAGATATGGATGTAATAGTATTTTATAGTTATCTGTATCTAGATAAAAATATAAAGATAGATCTATATCTCTCTACATGGACTATCCATAAGTAAAAGATAAAAATCTGGTAGGAAAACAGCAAAGTAAAGGATTTCCACAGGCTACTCACAAAAGTGGCAATAAACATGTGAAGAATACCAAACCGACTGATAATAAGAGAACTGCGCAGTAAGACACCAAGAAGGTGTGATTTTTTCCCAGTAGACAAAGTGTTAACAGTATAACACATGTTAGTATGGAATAGGTAAGGGGAAATAGGTCCCTCATATACTACTAGTCTGAATATTCGTAAACTGGTTCAAAGCTATTTAAGACAACCTATTAAAATTTAAAATGCATATACCTGCTTTGGAAAATTCTCAAATTTCCTTTTTAAGACTGAAAAATAAATAAGTAATAGTGTTTCCCTTTCCTGAGAGAAAGACAAAACTCACAAACTTTGTTAGCAAGTGAGACAAGGTCTGTGTCTACTGCTCCCAGAAGATCAGTCTCTATTTGCCAACGAGTGAAGCTACCAGGACCCTCATTATGGGGAGAGAGAGAAACATCAAAACGCTTCTCTATTTGGTGTCACTTGCATAGAGAGAAGAGTGCACGAGAGAGAGAGAGCGCGCGCGCGAAAGAGAGAGAGATAGCGTGCGCTTCCAGACACTTGGACCAAGTGCAAAGTGTTTTTCTATTGCCATATTACTTCATAATCAGAATACTATTAAATAGCATTCTCATATTTCCCACAGTCTTTTCAGACGTCTGGTGAAGATTCCTCTCAAGACTCCATGCAAGAGGAACCTGTGCTTTCAGCCTAGTGTTTGCATGGTTCTTGCATATCACACACAGTGAAACTTAGGAACATACCTCTTGATGTTATTCTCTTGAAACATTTTAAATAAAGTGTAGTAAAAATTCCATCAAATGGTAATTTCAGTAGAGGAATTATTGTGCCAAATTATCCCTATAATCCCAGGCCAGACTATAAAGACCTGGGGGCATAAACATGTATTTTGAGCTGGGAGGAGGGTGGAAGTGGACAGTTTTTTGTCCCTGGTAAACATCCACACAATCCCACCACTCCGTCTCTTCTTTAGAGTAACACCAGCACCTATAGCCATGCTGGAAAGTCTTTGAGCTTTTACTGCGACTGCACTTTTAATATCTTTTTAATTCCAAATGTCTTTAAATAGAGAAACTGCTGAATAAATTGTTACAAATACACAAATTAACAACTTTAAAGTATTTGGAAGATCTAAAGTTACTCACCTAGAAAGATCCTTAAGATATATTAATATTTGTTAGCAATAAATACAAACTTCAGAACATTACTAAGAGCAGAAATAAGGCACTATGCTGGAAGACTTAGATAATGTATTTAGGCAAATGTCATTAGAGCTATAAGAAAACTGTCAAAGCTTTATTTTCAAATATTATAGAACAATTTGACAACTCCACAGAATCAATAACAATAATTCAAATGAGACAAAAATTCAGCAAGTTAATGGGTATAAAAACAGTATGCAGAGATTGAAACCCCTTTCCTTACACTATATACAAAAATTAACTCAAAATGGATTAAAGATTTAAATGTAAAAACAAAAACTATAAAAAACTCTGGAAGGCAACCTAAGCAGTACCATTCTGGACACAGAAATCAGCAAATATTTCAAGAAGACACCAGAAGCAACTGAAACAAAAGCAAAAACTGATAAATGGGATCTAATTAAACCAAAGAGCTTCTGCACAGCAAAGGAAACTATCAACAGAGTAAACAGACAACCTATAGAATGGGGGAAATTTTCTGCAAGCTATGTATCTGAGGTCTGCTGTCCAGCATCTATAAGGTCTGCTGTCCAGCATCTATAAAGAACTTAAACAAATTTACAAGAAAAAAAAAATCCCATTAAAAATTGGACAAAGTTCATGAACAGACACTTTACCAAAAGAAGACATACATGCAGTCAACAATCATATGGTAAAAAGCTCAACATCACTGATCATTAGAGAAATGCAAATTAAAACCACAATGAGATGCCACCTCTTACCAGTCAGAATGGCTATTAATAAAAAGTCAAAAAATAACAGATGCTGGTGAGGTTGTGGAGGAAAAGGAACACTTATACACTGTCAGTGGGAGTGTAAATTAGTTCAACCATTGTGGAATACAGTGTGACAATTCCTCAAAGACCTAAAGATGGAAATACCATTCACCCCAGCAATCCCATTACTGGGTATATACCCAAATAAACATACATCTTTCCACTATAAAGACACACGCACATGTATGTTCATTGCAGCACCATTTGCAATAGCAAAGACATGGAATCAACCTAAATGCCCATCAATGGTAGACTAGATAAAGAAAATGGGGTACATATATACTATGGACTACTATGTAGTCATAATAAAGAACAAGATCATGTCCTTTGCAAGAATAAAAATGGAGCTGGAGGTCATTATCCTTATCAAACTAGCACAGGAACAGAAAACCAAATACTGCATGTTTCACCTATGAGTGGGAGCTAAACTATGAGAACACATGGACACAAAGGGTAGAACACCACATGCTGGGGCCTATTTGAGGGTGGAAGGTGGGAGGGAGGCAGAGGATCAGGAAAAGTAGCTAATGAGTTTCTAGGCTTAATACGTAAATGACGAAATCGTCTGTACAACAAACCCCTATGACACAAGTTTACCTATATGATACAAGTTTACCTATATATACCTGCACGTGTATCCCTGAACTTAATAGTTAAATTTAAAAAATAGCATGCCGAGGCCGGGCGTGGTGGCTCCCACCTGTAATCCCAACACATTGGGAGGCCGAGGCAGGCGGATCACCTGAGGTCGGGAGTTCGAGCCCAGTCTGACCAATATGGAGAAACCCTGTCTCTACTAAAAATACAAAATTAGCTGGGCATGGTGGCGCATGCCTGTAATCCTAGCTACTTGGGAGGCTGAGACAGGACAATCGCTTGAACCCGAGAGGCGGAGAGGTTGCAGTGAGCCAAGATCGTGCCGTTGCACTCCAGCCTCGGCAACGTGAGTGAAAGCCCATGTCAAAAAAAAACAAAAAAAAATAGCATGCAGAAATCAATAGCTTTGATGCACACAACAGTAATCAATTGGTATATATAATGGTAGTGAGAAACACCCAATTTATAATTACAAAAAAAAAAAAGAGAATAAACTTAACAAGAAATGAGCAAAATTCTCATGACAAAACTTTAAAACATCCCTGAATGACATAAAAGTAGACTTGAACAGATTAGAAAACATCTGTTTTACTTGTATTGAATAGCTCAACATCAGAAAGACATAAGTTCTCCTCAGTTTTACAATTTAATGCAATCTCAATTTAAAATATATTAACAAGCTTTTTAAAATGGAGCTACACAGATCGATACTGAAGTTCACATAGACAGAATAAGAATAAAAATACTTATTTTTTAAAAGCTATAGCTGGTGGTCTTTTTGCCAGGAAAAAATATAGCATGGTATAAAACAGCTATATTTAAAATATCTTGGAACTAGCACAATAATACACAGAAAGATCAGTGAAATAGAACAGAAATTCTGGAAATAGAGCCAAGTATGTCTGGAAAGTTATTATATAATAAAGGTGGTATTTCAAATAATTGAGACAAAGATGTACTTTATAATAAATGGGCTGAAACAATTGGATAGCAATGTGGGGAAAAAATGGTAAAACCAGAGCCATACTTCACATCATATGAAGATTAAACTCCAGTTGGATCCAAGAGTTACACATAAAAACTGAAACCACACAAGTAATAGAAGACAATATGGGTGAATTTTTCTAAAACCCAGGTAGAGTGAAGGGCTTTCTGGAATGCAGAGGCAATAAAATACATGACTGATAAATTTAACTACATAAAAACAAAAGAACTTTGAATAACAAAGGAGAACACCTCAACTAACCTCCTCGGACAAAGCCAAAAGCAGATGATACACTGGGGAAAATATTTGTAACACAACACAGATAAAGAACTGAAATCCCTAATATTATAAAAAATTATAATTGAGAGGAAAAAATTATAAAACCAGATAGAAAATAGGACAATGGACAAAAGACGGATGATTTACAAAATATATATATAATTCTAAACATTTAAAATATGTTCATTTTATTCATAATATGAGAAATGCAAATTAAAACTATACAAATATATTAATACCACTTTTCTCAGATTGGTAACAACTAAAAGCTTGACAACATTGTGTTGTTAACAAAAGGAACAGACACTTTCATACTTTTCTTATGAGAATGTAAAAGGGCACATTCCTCTGGAGGGAAATTTGACAGCATCTAACAACTTATTTTTTCACCCAGAAACCTGTCTTCTAGGTTTATACCCTGAAGACACAACTTCAACAAAGGTATATACCCATGAGATTCTTAGTTACATTACCGTAATTGCAAAACACTGGATGCAACATGAATGCCTTCATTTTTAAAATTTGTTCAAAATGAAGAACTTTGCAGCTGCACAAAAAAATGGGGAAGATATCTATGACCAGATACGGAATGACTTCCAGGATTTATTAATAAATGTAAAGAAAGCAAAAGTACAGAAAAGTGCAAAAGTGTATAAATAGTGTATTTGTGTAAAAAAACTATTTTTGCCAAAAAGAGACACACTGGAAGGATGAGGCAGAAAGGAATGAAATGGTATCTACAGAAGGTAGGTGGGAAGAGGATGGAAGGGAAGGGGGAGTAACTGACACTTGTCTAAGTATATTTTTAAGAATAATTTTTACTTTCTGAACTATGTTAATATTTTATCTACTCAAAGCATTCTATCAGTGAGAATAGGGGGAAAACCCTAAAACAAAATACAAACAAAAGTAAATGAACCAAATTGTATTCCAAATGAAAAAATAACCATATCAAGTGAGTGCACTGTGGGAGAAACAACATTAGTAATTCCTTTTTTATAGACCAGTTTCAGAAAACAATATAGAGCATTTCCTTATATCCCCTGTTCACTTTTCTTAATGTTAACATCATCAAGAATAAGAAATTAACATTGGTACAATATGAATTAATTAACCCTACTTAAACTAAATAACCTCAATCTAAATAACCTTAGTTGTCACTAAATAACCTAAGCCTAATAAATGCCAAGATATTTTTTAGGCTTATTTTTCGCAGTAGTGTTGGTTAGCAATTCTGAAATGACTTTCTGCATACTGAGCAAATGAATATATATACTGACAGTGGGAACAAGTTTCTCTCTCTTGAAGAAGGGACTTAGAATGTGGAATGCTGGCAGATAGGCTAGGAAGAATCCTGTGGTATTGGATGGGAATTAGAGGCATCAGTATGAATTTATGGACATATAAATAGTTATAGAAATATGTTTGTGTAATACTGCATGTTCTCACTTATAAGTGGGAGCTAAATGATGAGAACACATGGACACATAGAGAGGAGCAACACACACAGGGGCCTTTTAGGGGGTGGAAAGTGGGAAGAGGAAGATGATCAGGAAAAATAACTCATGAGTACTAGGCTTAATACCTGGGTGATGAAATAATCTGTACAACAAACCCCCATGACACAAGTTTACCTGTAAAACAAACCTGCACATGTACCTCTGAACTGAAAAGTTAAGAGAGAGTGAGAGAAAGGAAATAAAGGGAAGAAAGGAAGAGAGAAAGAAGAGAGAGAGAGAGCAAGAGAGAAGGACAGAAACAAAAGGAAGGAAGGAAGGAAGGAAGGAAGGAAGGAAGGAAGGAAGGAAGGAAGGAAGGAAGGAAGGAAAAAGAAGAGAGAGAGAAGGCAAGAAAGCTAGATAGATTGATTTTGAGGAGGAAGCTCTGATTTTTTATCTTGCCCAAATTCCTATCTGAGGTATCTGGGGAGTCATGCCCTCTAAACCATAATTTCTCATCAGATGGGTTTTTATTTGACCATGTATATTACAACTTACTTTCCAATATGACTCTGGCGTAACAAGGAAGAAAATAAAAATGTTTTACCCCAAAATGTATTTTGTTGCCATACCTTGAAATTGTCCTGCAAAGTCTCTTGTGGGAAAAATCCACATTCTATAGGAATCCCCTTCTGCCTTTGCTTTCCTTCATTCCTTCCCAGATCCAGGAGATAATCAGCTAAGAGCCAGGCATCCCTTTAGGTCTGACAAGGAACATTTTACAACCTGCTCGCTCTCTCTCTCTCTCTCTCTCTCTCTCTGAAGTCTGCTGTCTGAGAGATTCCTCTGTACAATAAAACTTGACCTCCACAATCCTTTACCTTAACCTGAACATTGCTTTTCATTTCATTCAGGTCTTCAGATAAACTCAACCAATTGTCAACCAGAAAATGTTTACAATTACCTATAGCCTGGAAACCCCTCTGTATTTGTTTGATGTCTCATGCCTCCCTAAAATATATAAAACCAAGCGGTACCCAAACCATCTTAGGCACATGTTCTTAGGATCTCCTAATGGCTGTGTGACAGCCCATGGTCACTTATATTTGGCTCAGAATAAATCTTTTCAAATATTTTACAGAATTTGACTCTTTTCATCAACAATTTGTATGAACATATATTGGGTGTTCATTTCCTAATTCTGTCTGCTAAAAAGCCCTGGGAGCAATAAAATCTCAAATCTAGTGAGCAGATCTTGGATTCTTCAGACCATTATTCTTAGAGAAATAGCTCAGTCCAGGACAAGAACCAGAAAGTTCAACATAAGCATGGAACATCTTCCTACACCAGAAGATATGAAATGTTCAAAAATAGTGAGGACATATCAAAAGGAAATGAAGGTCAGCCTGAAGAACTTTTCACTGGCCAAATCTGGCACAGTTTGGGCATCAAAAATTAGTAATATTAGTAGTTGTTATCCACTGAATAAAATAAGAATCTATACTTCCATGTTTACATAAAAAAGGAAAACTCTTCTTACAGTGGGTGAAAGATTATAGGGAAGAGGATGGATATTTACATCATCTTGAAAGATCTTGCAATACATTTTTCACTAATTGTACAGGGTTAATGGTAATTTTATTGTTAAGAAAAATAAAAGAAAAACCTAGTGAAAACTACCTTAACCAAAGAAATGAAGTAATACCGCCTATAATGGTACTGGCCAATATCATATGCCTCCTCATACTATGCAACAAGGAGGCTCATCACTGAGGTGTTATTCCTGCCAAAAAGCATAATATGAATCTAATAATGAAAAAATATTGGACAATCCAATTGATAGAGCAAAACAACTAAACTGATGAAAAATAAATAAACTAGCCTATGTTCTTAAAAAATGTTACAAAAGAAAGTCTGAAGAAATATTCTACATTACAGGAGACAAAGTAACAACTAAATGCAAGTCATCTTTCTAGATTAGACTCTGGACCAGGAGAAAAACAACTCTAGGCGACATTACAGGGACAACTGGCAAAATTTGAATTTGTAGATTAGGTAATAGTTTTGTATCAATCTTAAATTTTCTTATTCCGCTAACTACACTGCGATTATAAAAGACAAGTCTTTGTTCTTATGAAATACAGTTTCAAGAATTTGTCATAAAGGAGCATAATGCCTTCAACTTACCCTCAAATGGTTCAGGAAATGGAGGGGTGGGAGAGAGAGAGAGGGAACAAGAGAAACTGATAAAGGAATATGGAAAAATGTTAACCATCAGTGAATTTAGGTGAAAGGCATACAGAAATTCTTTATATTTTTCCTACAACTTTTCTGCAAGTTTGAAATTATATCAAAAATTACAAAGAACCTAAAGGACCATCAATAGGGGACAGATTTAAAAAGAGTAGTTCTTATCAAAAGTACAAAGAATGAAACAGATCTACACACACTCATGGAAAGCTCTCCAAGAAATACTATTAAAGTTTTGTTTTATAAATAGTTGGAAAATAAATAATTAGCCCACATATCTAAAGCATAAACCTGTATATGTCTTTGCATTCATATTCACATGCACAAATTCATAGAAAACTTATGACAGAGGATATTCAAAAATACAATGTCGGTTACCTCTGCAAAGAAGTAAAAATGTCAGAATGGTCAAAGAAGATCTCTACTTTCATTTGAGTTTTCAGATAACATATGTTCAGATATTACTGACATTAATGAAAACAAAGGAAATAGAAAAACTTTCTAAAGCATACTAGAAGGTAAATAACTTATGAAATGGTAGAAAATGGGAAGGAAGGGATTGAAATGGTAGAAAATGGGAAGGAAGGGATTCAAAAACACTAAGGAAAGAATTAGCCTCGAGTAAAGAGATTATGTTTTTTTCTAACATCCAGGAAAGGAAGGTTGTGAAGCTAGACGCAGGTATAGATTTACTTGGAGGTGCCGGTGGGAGAAGATGTTTCACATCTAATGGCCTGTTTTTCCATGAGATAGGATGCAAGGTTAACTACTAAGTTAAAGAGGAAGTTTTCAGAGTGAGTTTAGCCTGAGGAATGAAAACTAATAGGAGACATGATAGTTGTCTTCATATACTTGGAAGACTAGAATGGATTCGTTCTATGTAGACAAGCACCATCAAGAGTAAGACATAAAAAGGTAGATTTTTGATTCAAAATCATGGTTTTCCATCATGGAATGGGCTGCCTTTACACATAATGAGTCTGCTGACATTAGAACTGTTTAGAATGAGGTTGAAAATATTGGCTGAGCACGTTGGCTCACACCTGCAATCCCAGCACTTTGGGGGACCGAGGCAGGTGAATCACGAGGTCAGGATATCGAGACCATCTTGGCTAACACGGTGAAACCCCGTCTCTGCTAAAAAATTAAAAAATTAGCCGGGTGTGGTGGCGGGCACCTGTAGTCCCAGCTACTGGGGAGGCTGAGGCAGGAGAATCACTTGAACCTGGGAGATGGAGGTTGCAGTGAGCCAAGATCACACCACTGCACTCCAGCCTGGGCAGCAGAGTGAGACTCCGTCTCAAAAAAAAAAAAAAAAAGAAAAAAATATTAACAATTGTATTATTTGCATATCAACACATCTCAGGCCAGGCACAGTGGCTCACACCTGTGATCCCAGCATTTTGGGAGGCTGAGGCAGGTGGATCACTTGAGGCCAGGAGTTCGAGACCAGCCTGGCCAACATGGCGAGACCCCGTGACTACTAAAAATACAAAAATTAGCTAGGCATGGTGGTGCACAAGGTTGAGACGTGACAATCACTTGAACCCAGGAGAGGGAGGTTGCAGTGAGCCGACTTTATGCCACTGCACTCCAGCCTGAGCCATAGAGCAACACTGTGCCTTAAAAAAAAAAAAAAAGAAAAGAAAAAAAGACATCTCAAGTCTCTGCCTCTTGGCTAGGCTCCAACCACTCTGAATCATTTCTGTGATGGAGCTTTCTGTAGAACTCTCCTGTTGCCAAATTGGTTGGCTCTACAACTTCTCTTACAAATTATTATAAATTATTTCTCATAATACTGAAATATCTAAACGCAATACACTCACCTACCACCCAGCTTGATAAATAAAACTTAATGACTAATAAGAAATCCCTTATACTCTAGGATATCGTTTTTCCTTTTCACTTCCTTCCCTCTCCTCCCTATCATTATCCTGAACTTAGTATTTCTCTTCCTCATGCTTTTCTTTATACTTTTTATAACATGTATCCTCTATTTTTACATATGTCTAAATTTTATGTAATGCTTCACTATATGAATTTTCTGATAATTCCCTTTTGGGCTCAAAATTATGAGATTCATTTGTGTGTGTGTGTGTGTGTGCGCGCGCGCGCGCGTGCATGCACATAGCTGGATAGTTTAGTGTAATATATTCACTTTGCTGATGGGCATTTAAGTCAGTTTTGATATTTCCATGGTTATTCACAGTACTGATATGAAAGTTCTTGCACACATCTTCTTGTGCATCTTCTTGTGTTGAGTGTTGCTAGGGCAGAGCTCACCAAACAACATTATGCAGGTTCCTTTTTGCCATGACTGGCTTATTGGTGAGCTGAGGTGGTAACACCTCTTAGGCTTAAAGTTGGCCAACTGGAGTCTAGGAGTCCATGGAGTTATCTACAGAGAAAAAGAGTACCATCCATTAACTCTAGTATGTCATAAACTATTAACATTGCCTCTCTCTCTCAAGTCACATGAGAATGTTCAGAACAGTTCTAGAACAATGCTTCTAAAACTATCAGGAGAGACCAGATTTTTATTTCCAATTGATCCTAGACTGATAAGTTTGTATAACACAAAATAGGTGACATAGCAATATCAAATTATTATCAAAGTTTTAGCCTACTCTCAATATTTAGGCTCATTTCCTCATGGACTGGTCACAACAGTTCATAGAATGAAGCTTGCCTGAGGACCACACTTTGAGTAGCACTATTCTACATACCTAGAGGTGGAGTTGCTGTACAATTTGCACATCTTGAAATTTACTAAATTGGTCAAATTGTTCTTCAAAACAATAGAACCTATTTACAACCTACCAACTGGGGAAAATTGTTTATACTGTATCATATAGTTGTCAACTATTAGTGTCAATACAGTTTTTAACTTTCGCTGTCTCATAGCTGTGAAGTTGTATCACCTAATGATTTTGAGTTGTAAAAACTTTTCATGTTTATTGGACATGTGGGTTTCTTCTTCCGTTAATTATCTTTTCATTTCTTTGCCCATTTTGTTCCTACTGGGTGGCATTTTATTGACCAATTCTTCAAGCTTTCTTCACATGTTATGAAACATTCTTTGTCTAAATTTGGTAATGATATTGTCAATATTTATTGATAATTTTAATTTGCTAGTAGTTTATTTAGGAGTTTTGCTTTGGTGTTCATACATAACAATGGCCTAAAATTTTAATTTGCTATATTGTACTAGCAGTATAAAAGTACCTATTGTAGTGCTACAGTGGCCCTTTTTATCAAAATTTAGGATTTTCTCTTTCTAGATTTATAAAATTGGACTTAACTATCACCTGAGAGTTTGCTTGAACTTGTCTGGAAAATCACCTGGCCTGTAGTTTTCCAAGGAAAGATATTTAACCACTCACTCACTGACTGATTTAAAACAGTTATGAGTTTATTGAAGAGGCCATTTTGCTGAGTCACTTAAAATCTTTTGTTTTCTAAGAACAATTCTATTGTTTTCAGTTCTATTGCAGTAAAATTACTGATGGTATCTTTTATCATAGTTTTAAAAACATACTACACCCATTGTTATGACTTTCATTTAAATTTCTACAATTACTTATTTGTACTTTCTCTGCAATTTTTACCTTGATGACATTTCCCAAAACTTTATCTGTATTATTAGTCTTTCCAAGATTCAACGTTTTGCCTTACTCATCTTCTTTGTTCCTGTTTAAAATTTTACTAAATACTCCTCTTAGGTATTTCATTTTTTCCCTTAAAATTTATTTGGGCTTATTCTTTTCTAATATATATACTTCTTCTTTAATTCATATTTCCTTTCATTCTCAGTTTTCGGTGTTAAACAGTATTCTTTTTCGAACTTTTTAAGTTGGACACTTAGTTCAATTTTTAACTTACACTTTCCTTATTGTGAACTAAGTAAATACCTGTAAGCATTTTAAACATGTTTTCTGAAGTTCCATATGTTTGTGTATGGACAATATATATATGCATATATGTACACAAGTTACACAGCCCAACACTTTACCAGGACCCCAGATGCTCCTATCATGACCTCTTCAGACATTTACCTCTGCTCCCCAAAGGTAACCATTGTTCTGACTGCTAACAACAAATACAGAGATTACTTCAGCTTATTTCGAACTTTATATATGTAAGATTATATAGTATGTGTTTGCATATTGCATTTTTCATAGCACATTATGTCCGTGAGATTCATCTATGTTAAACTAGTTACAGTGACTTTTTTCATTTCTATTACTGTATTTTCATTGTAGACTTACATCACATTACTTATATTTTCTACCATTAATATTCATTTTTATTGCTTTAAATTTTGATTAACAAGAATAATATTACCATGAATATGCTTATACATATATTTTAGGAGATATATTCATGCCTTTCTATTAGATATATACACAGGAGTGAAACTGATGAGGCATAGGGCATGTGAGTATATTCAACTTTAGTAGTTAATTATTGCCAATTTTCCAAAGTGGTTGTACTTATTTGTATTCTTACATCTAATATCTGAGAGTTTCAATTGCTCTACATCATCAGCAATACTTAATACTGCTGGTCTTTTTAATATTAGCCATCCTGGTCAATGTCTAGTAGTAACTCAATGTAATTTTAATTTACATTTATCTGATCAATAGTGAAGTGAAACACCTTTTCATATACATATTGCTCATTTTCTTTATGATTTGTAAGAGTCCTTTTATGCATACTGGATAAGAGTCTGTGCCTTTTGGCTTATATTGTTATAATTGGAATGGAAGTTTTTATTGGTTTTCCTTAAAATATACACATTTTTTCCTTTCTTATTAATTTTGAATTCTAATTGTATGATGATCTGTAGGTTCATTATGATTTGTCTAGATATTTATCTTTCTTGAGACTTACTATGCTTCCTGAATTTAGGAAATTATACATTTCATCAATTGTGAAAAATTATGTTTTATTTTTGAATATAGTTTCTCCTACATCTCTCTAGTCTCTTTTACTGTAATTAGAATTATTTTTACATTAGACATCCTCATTCTATACTCCATGTCTCCTAACCTCAATTTATTACTGTGCATAGCATTCTGGGCATTCTCTTTTGGATGTATATTCTAGTTCATTAATTTTCTCAGCTTCTACTCTATGCTTTAGACAACATCCTTCTCTTTTCTTCATTAATATTAATCTTCCTCCACTTCTTGAACCTCACTGACCCTTTTTGGACCTCAGAGTATTTACATAGGCTGTTGCTTTTTGCTTGAAAGCTCTGTCTACTGGACACAGAACACAGGTCTGGGTACAGCTAACTCCTTATCATTTAGGCCTCAATTTAAGTGCAACCTCCTTAGAATTGACCAGCAATGAAAATACAACATCAAAACTGTGGTATGCAGTGAACGCCATACTTAGAGGGAAACATATAACTTTAAATACATATATAAGAAAGGCTGCATATCATAAAAAATGAAAAAAAAAAACAAAGTATAGAGGATCATCAGGGAGAAAAGTTGGTTCTTTGAACAGATTTATAAAATTAATAAACATTTGGCAAGTGTGCTCAAGATCAAAACCAAACCATACCAAACAGACAATGTGATGAATGATAAAAGAGACATCACACATGATACCATAGACATTAAAAGATACTAAGAGACTTTGGGAGGCCGAGACGGGCAGATCACGAGGTCAGCAGATCGAGACCATCCTGGCTAACACGGTGAAACCCCGTTTCTACTAAAAAAATACAAAAAACTAGCTGGGCGAGGTGGCGGGCGCCTATAGTCCCAGCCACTCGGGAGGCTGAGGCAGGAGAATGGTGTAAACCGGGAGGCGGAGCTTGCAGTGAGCTGAGATCCGGCCACTGCACTGCAGCCTGGGCAACAGAGCGAGACTCCATCTCAAAAAAAAACAAAACAAAACAAAAAAAAGATACTAAGAGAATATTATGAACAATTTACGAGCAATCAATTTGAAAATTTAGATAAAATGGATAATTTCCTAGAAAAATATAGCTTATGAAGACTGACAAAAGTAGAAATAGAAAAGATGAAGAGTTCTGTATTACTAAATGAATTTATAATCTGAAACCTCATCACAGAAACTTCCTACATCAGATATACTTATCAATAAATTCCACCAAACATTTAAATAAATAATAACAAAAACAGAAATAGAGAAAAACTTCTTAATTCATTCTATGAGGATGCCAAAATCTCCATACAAAAACCTGAAAAGCATTATCACAAGAAAAAATATTATCAGCCATTCTTCCTACATTTTGCAAATGTAAAATTAAGGAATATATTGGTACAAAAAAATCTGTATATATATGTATGTACATATGTATACATGTATGTATCCATTCATTTATATGGTTTTATTCAAGAACTTCAAGACTGGTTTATCATTCAACATTCAATCAAAATAATTTGAAATTCAGTCAAAGCAATTGATCACATTAATGGAATAAAGAAAAAATATATAACTTCAACAGACTCATGAAAAACATTTGATAAAATTAAATACCAATTTATTAGAGTAACTTTGGCAAACTAGAAAGAAAAAGGTACCTTCTTAATCTAATTTACGAAATGTACAGAAAACCTACAGTAGAAATCTTACTTAACAGTAAAATATTGAAAGTTCACACTCTAAGATCTTGAGGAGAACAACATTTTTCCAGAAGTTCTAGATAGAACAATAAAGAAAAATGGAATTAATTATAGGGACTCAAAAGGAATAATATTGTCAATACAGTATTATTGTAATAACATAATTGTAAGACAATTTGATGATATACATAGATATTTCAAAACAATTTACAAATCAATTATAAAATTAATAAGAGAGGTGGAAGTTTGAGGGGTAAAAGATTACAGAAAAATCAACTGTATTCTATATATCAGCAAAAAATAATTATAAATTAAAAATGTTTAAAATATATAATTTGCAATAGCATAAAAAATCAAATATCTAGGAGTAAATTTAGTGGAAGATATAAAAGACTCTTACACAGAAAATTATTTATTATAAAGATATTTTAAAAGACCAAAACAAACGGATATATTATATTCATAGATTACATGATTCCATAATCTAAAGATGTTATTTCTCATCTATTTGATCTATAGAGTCAATATAATTCCTTCCAATATTCCAGCAGATCTTTTGGGGACATTGAAAAGATAGCTTAAACATTTTTAAAGAACTGCAAAAGGCCAAGAATGCCAGGACAATTAAAAAAAAAAATGTTAAGATCTTTCACTTTCTGATCTCAAAACTTACTGTAAAGGTAGAATGAGTAACAACAGTGTAACACTGACAAAGGTATAGAGATGAAAGGAACGGAAGAGAAAGGCCTGAAGCAGACACTTATTTGTGAACATTTGATTTATAACACATGTAGCCTTCAGGAGAAGTAGGGAAAATCAAGGCTTTTTCAATAGATGGTATTGTATCAATGGTCAGCTGGACTTCCATAAGAAGTGGGGAAAAGGCAAAAAGGAAAAAAATATTGGTCCTAGTTTTATTGAACTCTATTTATGTCCTCTGCTGTGCACATTTACTTGGACCAATTAGAATAAGATTTTGTTAAAGTCCCCTGTAAGATTTGTGGGAGAAAAACTAGATGGAAACCAAGAAAGGTTAGACATAAAGGTTACTACAGAGGGCTACAGAGGGACTTGTAATCGGCATTACTGCAGACCAAGATGCAGGGAGGTCATGGTACCCTTAGGTAGACTTAGAGTTAGAATAGAATACACTTGTGTCCCAATCCTCAGGAAGAACTCAGGGAGATAGTACATCCCCAGAATGGCTCACATCTGTGGTAGTATAGAAGCAGACACAATGTTTGCATGTTATGTCTAAGCAGATAGAAAGACACAACCTCACAGTGTTCTTCACACCATCATTTGGCAATGAAATTGCAATATGATCTATGTGCCAGACACAAGCAAAACTTTCCAAAGCCATTCATGAAGGAGCAATAGAATGTTTCCCATGTGAAGGAGACAATGACACAGTACGGAAAGTTTGAAGGCCTGATATCCTGAGGCTATAAACTATGGAGGATGCAAGTACCCGATATGGAACAATGAAAAGCCAGACAGGCCAGGCTCAGTGGCTCATGCCTGTAATCCCAGCACTTTGGGAGGCCGAGGTGGGTGAATCACCTGAGGTCAGGAGTTCAAGACCTGCCAAGTCTGTCCTGCAGACTCTGGCCAAGCGACAGATGAAAGAAGTATGCAGACACAGGTATCTTATCTGACAGCATGGCTTGGGAACTGCACCACTTAGCACCACCACCGAGAGTGCAGCCCCGATAAGCCAGAGACACTCATATTTATTTTGGTACCAATTTAATGGCAAAGGCTCAGAGCAAACACAATTTGTGGGTAATTAACACTGTCAACCCCCCAGTAGAGAGCAATCCTGCACACAAACGAGTGAAGGTTGGTTTCTGGAGACATAAGTAAACAAATTTATCTCGATAAATTCCTTTACATTCCCTTGTTATCTACCCTTTATTCTTAAGCTTTTACAAAACCTCCTGGCCTTCCAAGAAGGTTTGTGTCTTTACCTATAAATTTTCCCACCACCCTGACGATCTCCTATAGAGACCAGCCTGGCCAACTTGGAGAAACCCCATTTCTACTAAAAATAGAAAAAATTAGCCAGGAGTGGTGGCAGATGCCTGTAATCATAGCTACTCAGAAGGCTGAGGCAGGAGAATTGTTTGATCCTGGGAGGAGTAGGTTGCAGTAGGTCGAGATCGTGCCATTGCACTCCAGCCTGGGCAACAAGAACGAAACTCCATCTCAAAAAAAAAAAAAAAAAAAGAAAAGAAAAGAAAACCAAGACAAAAATGTGGCCAATTCAACAGGTACCAGTTTGGATCATTCCTCCAAGAATCAAATGCACGTGCCAGAGGCCTTATCCCTGAAGAAAGACCCCTGAAACTAAAACATGACTCTGGTTAAATCCTAAGATACTTCAAACCAACTGAGATTATACTTCTGCAGGCTGAATTTTGTACTCACCACATGAGTTTGTCTGAATCTGGAAAACAACACTAAAAATGGGAACTGCCAAATAATTTCAGGGCCCACATTTACATTTGAGTTTGCAACTATATTCTGTCCAAAAAGTTCAAAAGATGCTATATAAAAGAATGTTTGTAATAGAGCAGAATACAATTTATCTACCACATGGCCAGCAAAAGCATAAATAAAGCAAAAACAATTTTTAAAAGATATTATGTGCAGTTATTGTTTGTAAATTATCTTTCCTGAGTACTAGTTCATTAGTAGTAATAATAGTAAATTAGCAATGAAGAATTTTGTTGTTTTTCTTATTCCAGCAATGATTGGATTAGAAATAAATATCAATTTCAATGTCACTGCAATGTTAATCTGATGTTCAATGAACAAAATAGTTCTGCAGTTATTCAGAACAGTAATAAAATTGGTACATCATGTTTGCTTATTGCCAGAGTATGTTATAGTGTGAGTTATAATTTTCCTCAACTGCCAACTAGTTGAAAATTTTAATGTCTTAGTAACATAATTTTATGAATAGGCCAAAGTATAACTGAATTATTACATCTGTGTGAGTTTGTCCAAAGTAAAAACAAAAAGCCAAATAAACAGACACAAATGTGTGACCCCAAAATTTTACTATTAAATCTAACACCATTGTTGCAATTTCAGTATCATTTGTTATGTTTCCCTAATGTTTATAATTTGAGTTTTCCTGGCTTTATAGTTTTATTTATTTTGAAAATTTGTCCTAGATTTATATTTGTAAAAGAACTATAAACAGCTTATCTCTAGTTTTATGTTTATGTACATTTAGGTAACAATAAAAGGAGAATAATTAATTCAATACTAATGGTAATTTAAAAATTCAGTCCTTACTCAAATTTGAGAAATATTGCAGTAAACCATTAGCATTTCACAAATCTTATCCTAGAGCACTCCTGGCTTGGATCATAAAGAGAAATCACTACTGCAACACAAAAATATTTTATTTTTATTATTTAAAACAAATGCTTCAGTTTTATTTAAACTGGTCCATCTTCATGACAAATATTCATTTAACTATGTGACGTAACATATATCATTTAATCCAAGAGCTAAGCCTAAGATATAGACGCTATTGTCTCCCTCTTACAGATTAGAAAAGACCGTTAGGAGGGCTAATGCCCATGGTCCTTTTTTGATAAATGACCCAGGAAGGATCAAATCCAGTTGATTCTAAAGCCCATTCATCCAATAGCCATGCTGTATTTTCTTGACTCTTAAACTTCCATAGAAATTCTTTACTCATTCTTGCTTCTTCTCTGACCCATGCCGAATCAACCAACCAAACAAGCAACTGGTCTCTAACTTTGATATTTCTTTAGTGAGATGGTTCCTGTTAGTACCTTCTTCATTTTCCCATAGCATCCAACCTGCCTAATCAGGCCATAACATTTTCCCAGCCTACTGTAAGTCTCCTCAATATTCTGCATATCCCAGTATCTTCTCATCTCAGACACCTTGGTTCAAGCCCCAGACTCCACACGGTGAGTGTGTTGCAGGATGCACCTTGAAAAGCTGCCCATAGAATCAACCACAAAGTTTTGGCATAGCTCAAAATGTTCTTGGTACTTCACCAGTTTGCGCGTCCTAGTGTTAAACCTATAATTCTCCAGTTTGATGCATTTTCCCATTGGATAACTTCAGGTCCTAAACCATTTCCTTTCAGGGATCCTTCCCCAGCTTCCTAGTCCTCTCTGGAGGATCTGTATATATGAGAGTCTTGTACCAACTGCTGTTTGCCTTGATGCTACCACTACTTTGCTTTCCTCTTCAACCACATAAAGTATCACTGATCTTTTTCTTAGATTATTGTGGATTGTCTTGTAACAATTCCCCTCTTTACCACTAACAGAAGCTATTGAAGTGACTAGGAAATACAAACCTCTACACTATTATTCTCTTAAAGGAGTCACTTTGTCGGGTTTTATAGGTTACAAGCTGTAAAAGTTTGGCAATCCTCTCCTTTCCACAGATACAAAGCTTTGAGGTCTCAGGTCTGTCACTCCTCTCTGACTCCTAGGCCCTTATTCTGAGTCTAATGCATTATGTGTAATTTCTTCTTTTTTGGAAGTTTCTCTTCCAGAGGCTCTGCAGTTTATTTTTACAATTTAGTTTATGGTCTCTCCAAACCCTTTACTAGGCACATTTATACAGATCAACTCTCAGTATACACAATAGACTTTCCCACAAAATTCCTTTCCCACAAAGCTCTCAAATTCTCAAGCAAATCAGCAGATTCTGGGGTGTGGATACTGGCTAACAAAACACACCCTAAATGCATCTAAGACTCCACTCCAGTCCAGATAGGACCAGTCCAGATAGGACCATGACTTCACCCCAAATATTGCCCTTCATGTTCTTTCCTTTGCTTTCATTTAATGTATTTCCTGGGATTCCCTTTTTGTTCCCTAATCATGCTGTTAGAATCCTATCTGTCCTCTGGGGCTCAGCTCAAATGCAACTTCCGATGTAGCCTTCCCTGCTAATCTCAACTGAAAATGAAGGCTTCTTTCTCTGGGCTCTTGGACTGCTTCCATGGCTCTCACCTTGGGGCTTAACATACCTTGCCTTCTGCTTCAGCTGAGAATGGACAAGACCTCTTCTTCATAAACAGAGAAGAGGGTTGCATTTTTCTGGGCATTGCTAAAAAATTCAAAGCATATTGAATTATGCATGTTATATGCCCATGAGTATTTATTAATTGAACAGAAATTTATTGGCCTTGAAGTTAGTATCCTAGCAAGGATCCTTGGTCCCAATTAGAAGAAAAATCTCATTGTCTCCTGGCAGTCTCTTGAGTTCTTAGTGTTCTCCTGGTGGCATCTTGAGCAGTCAGTTGATCCTCACTTAGAAAACTTGATCCGGAGCTCCTGCTGCTTGGAGCCTACCAGTAGGCTGAACCACACTGTGGCTGAGCTCCAGAGATATTTGCTTTCAAACACTTAACATTTGCTTTGTGTTACCCTTTTATTAGGAAGATTAAAATTGAAAGGGAAGCAAGTGAGGCAGGGCTTTCTTCTTTTCTTTCTGCAAGAACAGCTTGTTTCCATGACATTTATACAGTGAGCTTTTTCTAAATGACAAGCAGATTGTCAGAGATGTTATTTTCTATTTCTTTGCTTTGGGTCTTCACTTTGTGGGTGTAATGTAAGAGAGACAGCCTCACTAGGAGGGTGACTGTCAGGTATTCAGATTCCAGGGGGGATTAGGTAGGGGTTTGTTGAATACTTTCTTTTAGGGTTGCTATAGCAGCAGCCTAACATATTCTGGCTAGAAGTTGTAAGATGTATTAGTGTTATTTTTTTACATGGAGTAACATTTCTACAGATATAAGTGTCTGCTCTTTTTAGTTCTCATAGTGAAGAAAGCTGAATGCTCACAGAAGCCATCCATGGTGGCAGAAGGAAGTTGTGAGTACCAAGACTGAGATGAAATGGCTGAGTTTAGGCTTGCATCAGGGCTTGTTGTCTGCAGAAGAGAAGTCAGCCGCCGAGGGATCTAATCATAAATCTACTTACCCAGGTTGCTGATCATGAGGCTGTGACTAATGAAAGAAGAAAGCATCAGGCCCTCCAACACTGAACCCAGCCGTGCTCCATCTAAAAAGTCAGTATCACCTCATATCTGCTCACCTTGTACAGGATACAAATTGCTTTAACCCATATTATCTCTCAAAAAGAACTCCAAGGAGACAGGCTTAATTCTGTATCAGAAGTCTTTCCTTTAACCGGGTCTCACCCTTTACCATGCTCTCTTCATCCTCAGGTTATTTTCTTGATTTAGGATTCATGGGTGCCCACATGGATTTTTGCAACATGTCTCTGAGCTCTTGGCATCAAATCTCTCCTTGCTCTCCAAAGGGTAATAAATTACCCTAAGAACCACACCTTAATATGTCACTCCATCTAATGGAAGAACTCATTTCTTCCCTACTGTCTACAAGATAAATACCAAACTTGTAAGATCAATATAGAACACTCTTCACATTTAATTCCAAAAGTGCTCTCTCCCTTTGCTTCCCACTAACTCTGCTAGCTGCCTCTGCGCTACACCCCCAAGCATCCTAGCCTGGATTTCTCTCTTTTCCTCAAATACACTAAGCATGAAATTATCACTGTCAGAGGTCGAGAGGCAGAAAAGGCTTTTGATAAAATCCAACATTCACTCATGTTAAAAACTCTCAAAAACTAGGTATTGAAGGAACATACCTCAAAATAACAAGAGCCACCTATGACAAAGCCACAGCCAACATCATACTGAATGGTCAAAGCTGAAAGCATTCCCTTTGAAAACCAGTACAAGACAAAGATTCCCTCTCTCACCACTCCTATTCAACATAGAGTTGGAAGTTCTGGCCAGGGTAATCAGGCAAGAGGAAGAAATAAAGAGAATTTAAATAGACAGGAAGTCAAATTATCCCTACTTGTAGATAACATGTTCCTAGAAAACCCCATAGGCTCAACCCAAAAGCTTCTTAAGCTAATAAACAACTTCAGTGAAGTCTCAGCATACAAAATCTATGTACAAAAATCAGTAGCATTCCTATACACCAATGATAATCAAGCTGAGAGCCAAATCACAAACAAACTCCCATTCACAATTGCCACAAAAAAATAAATAAATAAATAAAATGTTTAGGAATACAGCTAACTAGGGAGGTGAAAGATCTCTCCAAGGAGAATTACAAAACAGTGTTCAAATAAATCAGAGATGGCACAAACAAATGGAAAAACATTCCATGCTCATGGATAAGAAGAATCAATATAGTTAAAATAGCCATACTGCCCAAAGCAATTTATAGATTCAATGTTATTCCTATTTAAACTACCACTGACATTTCTTAAAGAACTAGAGAAAACTATTTTAAAATTCACGTGGAACCAAAAATGGGCCCCAATAGCCAAGGCAATCCTAAGAAACAAGGACAAAGCTGGAGGCATCATGCTACCTGACTTCAAAATATTCTACAGGGCTATATTAATCAAAACAGCATGGTACTCGTACAAAAAGAGACACAGAGACTAGTGCAACAGAATAGAGAACCCGGAAATAAGACTGCATACCTACAACCATCAGATTTCTGACAAACCTGATGAAAACAAGCAAGGGGGAAAGAATTCCCTATTTATTATTATTATTAATAAATGGTACTGGAATAACTGATTATAGGCAAAAGATTGAAACTGGACACCTTCCTTATACTATATACAAAAAATAACTCAAGAGGGATTAAAGACTTAAATGTAAAACCCCAAACTATAAAAACCCTGGAACACAACCTAGACAATACCATCCTGGACAGAGGAACAGGACAAGATTTCATGATTAAGATGCCAAAAGCAATTGCAACGAAAGCAAGAAGTGACAAATGGGATATAATTAAAGTAACGAGCTTCTGCAACGCAAAGAAAGTATCAACAGAGTGAACAGACAACCTACAGAATGGGTGAAAATTTTTGCAAATTATGCATCTGACAAAGATCTAATATCCAGATCATGTCCTATGCAAGAATGGAGCTGGAGGCCATTATCCTTAGCAAACTAAAATAGGAACAGAAAACCAAATACTGCATGTTCTCACTTATACGTGGGAGCTAAATAATGAGAACACATGGACGCATAGAGATGAACAACATACACTGGGGCCTTTTCGAGGGTGGAGGGTGGGAGGAGGGAGAGGATCAGGACAAATAACTAATGGGTACTAGGCTTAATACCTGGGTGATGAAATAAATTGTACAACGAACCCCCATGGTATAAGTTTACCTATATAGCAAACCTGTACATGTATCCCTGAACTTAAAAGTCAAGAAAAAGGCAGTAGAATCTTATTTTACCTCAAGATACTTGTTTGTTTAATCAGAATAGTTTTAAATAATTTAAATAGCTTTAAACAGGCACATGTTCTCCAATTTCCCCCAGGGTCCTTTAATATTCCACCTACCCCCCCCCCCCCCCGCTTCACTTTGCATATTTACATCACTTGTCTACTCCTAAAGGCATTGGAATTTATGCTTCTTGAACAAAAACTACACTTCCTTTCTGGTAATAACATCTGAATCTTGCGTTATCTAGAACAAATATCACTACTAATTCAAAACACATTATGGTTTACCCAGAAAGAGTGTTGCTCCATTTGCTCTCCCACACTCTGTTCTTTCATCTACAATAACATTAAAGAGACTCTTATAATTACGTTTATAATATGTATCTCTACCCAACCATACTGCCAGATTCCTCAGGAGAAGTCGTCTACAAATTTCTATAAGCATACTATCTGTCAGGGAGCTGAGCTGGGTAAAAATTTGTTGCAAAAATGATCACTGTTTTGCAGGTGACACAGCAGTTTCAAGTTGGTTAAGCATATTCAATGGCATAGATTTTGTAAGGAACACCACCACAAGTAGAGTCCTGGTGTTGTAAGACTAGTATTTTCACAGATCCCCACACTACCAGGGTTTCAGAAGCAAAAGACCCATCATTCCTTTGTTCTAGTAACCTTATTCACTGCATGTAGCTGAGTCCTCATATCACAGAGCTACTGGAGCTGAACATCAGTTCACTCCAGATGACCTTTGTGGTGGAGACCACAGCAATGAAATATAAACATACTCTCCCTCACCTTCTAAGTAGGATCCTGTGAACAATTTGGCCTGAGTTCATTGTTGTACTTCCAAGGGCAATGGAGAGAAATGAAGAGGTAAGCCCCAAGAATGGGTAGATGGTTCTAAGGAAAGAACTAGGGGTACCTGGAGAATAAAATATTTGGGAGTAAAGAAGTCAAAGGTTAGGAGGGCAAAAGGGGAAACAGAATCCACTGTGTCACATGGGACTTGGTGAGGAGCATGGCTCAAGAGAATTTTTAAGAAATTTTACTGTATGTGGAGCTGTTTAATTTTCTGCCTCACTCGTCCCCTGGAGAAGGCCTTTTTGTAGAAAACTCCATGAATCTTTCAAGCTTTAGGAGTCAGGTCTGTGTCTGTTTACGTTGTGTTTACATGTTGCAGTGTTATGTAAAGGAACAGCAGAAAGGCTCAGGGCCATTTGGTAGCGTATTTACTTATTTTCATGTTCAATCAAACTTAAGAATTATTGTATCAGGTATTAAAGCAGAGGCCCAGAGAAACTACTTGATTTGTTGAGTTGCTTTCAAACGAGAGAAGTCACTTTTTTTTCAGGTGTTAAACTAGAGCCCCATGAAAATAAAGAGAAAAAAGTAAGATCCTCCAAGATGTAAGAAATATGTTATAAACAAGGTAATTTAAGGAAAAAAAATCTTTGAGTGGAAGTTGAAAATTTCAGCCATGAAGAAGAAAGTTGCTCTTCTGTATTGTGGAATTTATAATCCATGTTTCATCATCCCCTTACATCCATTCCCCTCAATCAAAAGGAAAAGCAAATTATATAGATAATAAAACTCTTCACGATACACTGAACTATTTGTTTTACTACTTTTCTCCAGTCCATCCATTTTTGAATCAAGTTAAGCTCATAGCGGAGACATACTGATATCAATATTTTTTGAAATCTTTCATTTGGTAAGTGATTTTCTTCTTCTTTTTTTTTTTGGAGACAGAATCTCACTCTGTTGCCTAGGCTGGAGTGCAGTGGCAGAACATTGGCTCACTGCAACCTCCACCTCCTGGGTTCAAGCGATTCTCCTGCCTCAGCCTCCCCAGTAGCTGGGATTACAGGCATGCCCTACCATGCCCAGCTAATTTTTGTGTTTCTAGTAGAGACGGGGTTTCACCGTGTTCGTGGGGCTGGTCTCTAACTCCTGACCTCAAGTGATCTGCCCACCTAGTCCTCCCAAAATATTGGGGTTACATGCATGAGCCACCACACCCGACTGATTTTCTTCTTTTAAACATTAGAGACCATAGCGTGGCTGTGTAAAGAAGAAATATTTTTCCACTGTAACTGATTTTTTTTTTTTTTTTTTTGAGAGATGGAGCCTCCTTCTGTGGCCTAGGCTGGAGTGCAGTGGTGCAATCTCAGCTCACTGCAAGCTCCGCCTCCTGAGTTCACACCATTTTCCTGCCTCAGCCTCCCGAGTAGCTGGGACTACAGGCGCTCGCCACCACGCCTGGCTAATTTTTTGTTTTTTAGTAGAGACGGGGTGTTAGCCAGGATGGTCTCAATCTCCTGACCTCGTGATCCACCCACCTTAGCCTCCCAAAGTTCTGGGATTACAGGGGTGAGCCACCGCGCCCGGCCAATAATGTGCTTTTATAAGTGGTTCAAAGAGGTAAGGAGAAATACTCTAAGGAAGACAAGTACCCTCTGAAAGGCAGGAAGTGACCAAACATTTGAATCAGTCATGAACTAGCTGAAGGTATATTATGGTATGTATACATTTAAGGATAGTGGTCTAAAGTATTCATCAGTGTGTTGATTGTTATGTGTCTGACTTCCTCCATCTCTGCCATCAACTGTGTGACTGCTCAGGGCATTCAATCTTTTTGAGTCCCTAACTTTGCAACTATACTATGTTCATGCCTTGGAAGAGTCAATATTGAGATATTAATTCTTCCTAAACTGTACTATAGATGTAATGCTATCCTATTAATATCGCAGCAAGTATTCCTATAGAAACTGACCCGTTGAATAAAAAATGTGAGTGGAAATGCAAAGGACCTAGTATAACCAAAACAACCTTGAAAACAAAGAACAGAGCTAGAGGAATCAAACTACCTGATTTCAAGGCTTAATTGTAATCGGGATAATACTGGTATAATTATATATTAAACAAAGAACAGAACATAGCTTATAAATATATATCCATAAAATATATAAATAGCAAGAACATTTGTACTGTATATGTGTATATGTACATCCATGAACATGCACCATGATAAATAAGAAAAGGATAATTTCTCAAAAACTGGGGCTGAACAATTAAATATCTATATTTAAAAAGTAAAACTGACCCTTACCTAATGCCATATGTAATAATTAACTAGATATTGATCATATGCCAAAACATCTATTTCTAGAAGAAAATATAGTATAAAATCTTTCTGATCTTGTGGGAGGCAAAGATTTCACAGACAGGACACGAAAGACATGAACCACACAATTAAAAAATGGATAGAGTGGGTTTCATCAGTTTCTGGCACTCCAAAGGCACTATTAATAAAATGAAAAGACAAGTCACAGATTAGGTGGGATTATATAACATATATACACACATATATAATACTAAATAAAATATATAAAGTAATACGATTATTTTAAAAACATATTGATACTTGATTAAAAAGTTAGACATGGACTTATCAAATAACCCAGAAGTTCCATTGTTAAATGTTTACCCAAGAAAGCTGAAAGCAATATATTGATATTTGGTGTATTCATTAACAAGATATTAGCAAGAAAAAGAAATGAACTATACACACGTGGATGAATCTAAAAAATATTAGGCTTAGCAACAGAACCTAGCCACAAGAGAGTTCATATTGTGGCTCCATTTATATAAGGCAAAATTAATCCATACTGATAAAATTAAACAGTGGTTGCCTGGGGCGAGGGGAAAGGAGAGGTACTGGCTGCAAAGGGGTATAAAAGAAACTTCTTGGGTGACAGAAATTTTCTGTTTTAACTGAGATGGTGGTTACATGGGTATATCTATGTGTCAACTTATAGACCTATACACTTAAATTGGTATATTTTGCTGCATACAAATTTTAATTTATTAAATTTTATGTTTAAAAATGTAGCCACACTGCATTTCAATCCAGTGAAACACAGGAAATAAACTTATCACTACTAGACTTTCAGTCTTAAAGGTGAATTGACTATGTCTTACACATTCTTGAACTCACTGTTAGTACCACTCAATGGATATTTGAGCCAGACTCATGCTTAACTCAAGGTATTTCAGAGCAGTTGCCCTTTACTTTTATGGTGTTAAATGATGCTAGAGGAACTAGGATACTAGTTTTTAGTTTTCCAAAATGCCATGGGTTTTTGTAGGCCAAAGATTTTTTTTTCATCATATGTTACGCACATTCTCTGATGGAGTCTCCAGGCTAGACTGTTCTGTTCAAGGTAAACTAACACCATCGTGAGTCTACTGTAATTCTTGGAGAAGCTATTTTCACTAGAAGTGTCAGTGGAGGTTTTACCTTTTATGCTACATACTGTTTACCCTTAAGGATAAGGGAAAAATGTCACTTTTATTTAGAAAATATCCTTTGCAATTTCACAGACTCTGATTATTAAATTCACATTTGCTATCTATATATTCCTTCATTGTATTTTTAGCAAGAGTGAGGAGCCTTAGAGGTGTTTCATTACTTTTGTTACCTTCATATAACTAACAATTTAGGACACTTTCCCACCCAAACAAACTGACAGCTGCTGGCATTGTGGACTTGATTTAAGAAATGTTGTACTTGGTGTAGTTGAAAATTATCCAAACAAGTTATTTTTGCTGAATGGCCATTCCTAATGTTGTGATGAACTATTCAAGCCATCAGCTTCTCTATTGCTATAGTCTACCTGGAGAAAAAAAACTCTTCATTTATCCCTAGGGAAGCTTAACTGACTTGCTAATTTTTATGTAAGGTAGTAAGATGTACCCTATAAATATATATACCTACTATGTATGCACAAAATTTAAAAAATTATAAAAAGAAAGAAAATATCGACAAAAGTTAACAACTTTTTATTGGGAACCCCTTCTATGTCTGATATTCTACTGGATGGCTGATCAAAAAATGGGTACAACATGGCCCCATGTGTAGAAACCAGATCTGGGTCTCTGCAGAGTTTAGGTAAAATAGATTTGGATAATGTTGGATATACCCACATGACTTGAAGTCTGTATAGGAAATCTTACAATTAGATTAATTCTGTAATTACTCCTATTTTCTATTCAGGCTATCACAATGATACTGATCTGATATACAAATAACTGAACTGGGAATGAGATATTCCAAACAGTAGTTTGTATCACTTACTTGTCACATCACATACCTATCCTCCAAGCTAGAATGTGGGGTCTGTCATGGCGGAAACTGCATCATTTATTTCTATATCCACAGCCTTTAACAAAGTATCTGGCAAGGAAATAGCATTAAACTAACATTGCTGAATCAATGAGTGCTTGATTTTAATTCTAAGCCATAAAGTTATATATTGAAGTTCTTAATCTTTTCTAATTCATGGACTCCTTTGAGAACTGGAAGAAAACTGTATCTTTACCAGAGACAAATGCACAGAATATAGTATTATTAAGGTTATTTTAGGGGGTACCCTGAATTCCATTTTTGATCTATATGCTTATAATTTTATACAGAAATTTTAAAAGTCAGTATATTCCTGTCTGAGAACTAATAATCTAACTTTCTAATTTATATATTCATAGTTACCCTTCACCTGTTAAATCTTCAAAAATTTCTTTTGGAATAAAAAAATGCTCTTGAAGACTACTGTCCAAATTATACTAGTTCCATTGCCAGTTCTGCCACTAGCCACCTGCATGACTTTGGATACGTCCCAGAAGTAATCTGAGCTTTAGTTTCAAACCTGTAAATTTAGGAAGCTGAACTAAAATGATTTCTAATGTTCCTTATGGCTCTGATATTCTCAGTTCCAAAGCATCGGAGTTCCTCTGATGAAGAAAGGAGTATGTGTAATGTAAATAATGACTTTACAATCTGCTATGAGGGGGAGGCATGAAGCATTAGATTTAATGATTCAAAATGACTTAAATCAACTCTTTGCAGATATCTGCAGGAGTCTAAGAATCAGATCTACAGCTTAGACATATACCAATTTTGAGGGCCCCCTAGATTTTCAGTTCTTAAGGAAGCAAACGGTCTTTCTCCCCATAGACCACTGGCTTTTAACATAATATAACTATTCAGAATATCCCATCACCCAAAATTACTTCTGATATCCAAGTGTAAAATAAATTAGCTGTTCCCAGGCAAGAACAGTTGAGCTGAGCTTTTGACATTCACAGCAAAAGAGAATTATGAATTTGAGTTTGGGGCAAGGCATGCAACAGAGAGAGGGAGACACCATTCCAAAAAGGGAGACTAGAAATCAACCCTGTTTTCGAGTTTCTAGAAAATAAAACTTGGGCAAGAACAGACACCAGAACCAAGGATGATATATTCTTTCCGTGAGACTAAATTCTCTTCTTGACCTCAGATATAATATCCTATGACATCAGTGCATGTAGAGAAGTATTCTGTTAATCTTTTAAAAATGCCTCTTAAATCATTTCATTCCTCACTCCAAAATCCCAAGTGTTTTACCACTCACCAAAAGAATAAAGTCTAAGCTTCTGTCTGTGTACATAAGGCCAACCCACCATCTGATCTCAACGGACATTAATTTTTCCTGTTATCCCCATACTGAGTGACCTGTTTTAGACAAGTTAGTCATCCATGTTCTGCCAACATATCCAAACTTGACTTCTTCCATGTCATGTTCAGATCACTGTCCTTTCCTTCAATATCCTCTTAAATGCAGAGTTCCAGTTCCAGTAATGGGAGACAAGGAACCTTCCAGTAATGGGAGACAAGAAACCTAGGTTAAAATGTAGCTAGATAAAAGTATACGGGGACATCCATTTGAAGGTATCACTGAGTTTTTTAAAAAAGAGTGAAGAATTACAGGCCAATATCTGGGAGACAAAGAAAAACCAGGTAACTGAACTTGCTTTTACCCAGGTTATCTGCCAGTTCTGCAAGACTGCTGAGACACTGAGCAGCTCTTCAGAGCTTTTGACAGTCAAAGCAAAAAAGAAATATGAATTTGAGTTCAGAGCATACAACAGAAGGAGAAGAGGGAGACTTACCAAAAGGGGTGGACTAGAAATCAACCCTGAAATCGACCACCTTACAAAAAGGGGTGGACTAGAAATCATGCCCGTTTATGATCCTAAAGTCCAGGCATATCAATTCCAGTCCTAATTGGGTAAGATGATCTGATGACTGTGGGAAACAAAAATGAATCTTCTGCAAAGAAAGGTAAGACAGAAAACAAAATTTTACGTTCACATCATCTCTAAGTCTTTCATATACTATACCCTGAACCCAATTTAAAAAATTACCAGCTACTGAGGAGCGAGAACATTTTACAAAGCCAAGAAAAACAACATATGATAGAAATAAACCCATAAGAGACCTTCATAATAGACTCATAAGACATAGATTTTAAGTTAACTATCTAAGTTAAAAAGATAGATTGGGATTTTCTCCAAAAATAGGAAAGGAGTACTCATTAAAATCCTAAAAATGAAAAATAAAGCAACTGGTATTAAAGAGATAAAATTAAAAGCAGATTAGACAGAACAAAAGGGCGATTTAATGAATTTCAAGAAAGGTCAGAGAAAATATCAAGAATGAAGGATCAGTATTTAAAAAGGCAAAAAAAAAAACACAGAAAAAGATGGACAAAAGGAATAGGAGGCAAAGGAGTATAAGAAGAATGCAGTGGGAAAAAAATATAATGTATCTGTAATTACAACCCCAGAGAGACACAAGAAAATGTAATGGAAGCAGTATTTTAAAAATCAAATGAGGCCGGGCGCGGTGGCTCAAGCCTGTAATCCCAGCACTTTGGGAGGCCGAGACGGGCGGATCACGAGGTCAGAAGATCGAGACCATCCTGGTTAACACGGTGAAACCGCGTCTCTACTAAAAAAAAAATACAAAAAACTAGCCGGGGGAGGTGGCGGGCGCCTGTAGTCCCAGCTACTCGGGAGGCTGAGGCAGGAGAATGGCGTAAACCCGGGAGGCGGAGCTTGCAGTGAGCTGAGATCCGGCCACTGCACTCCAGCCTGGGCGACAGAGCGAGACTCCGTCTCAAAAAAAAAAAAAAAAAAAAAAAAAAAAAAAAAAAAAAAAAAAAAAATCAAATGGCTGAGAATTCTACAAAACTGAGGAAATGTATCATTACAAATTTACGAAAAGTATGAACTCTGAACATGATTAACGCTATGAAAACCCACTAAAACACATGTAAAAAGTTATCAAAAGAAAAAAACTTAATGATTTTTTTTTTTTTTTGCTTTCAGTTTATGGGTACATGTGCAGGATGTGCATGTTTGTTACATAGGTAAACTTGTGTCATGGGGGTTTATTGTACAATTATTTCATCACTCAGGTACTAGGCCCCATACCCAATAGCTATTTTTTCTAATCCTTTCCCTCCTCCTATCCTCCACCCTCCAATAGGCCCCAGTGTCTGTTGTTCCCCTCTTTGAATCCATGTGTTCTAATCATTAGCTTCCACTTATAAGAACATGTGGCATTTGGTTTTCTGTTCCTGCATTCGTTTGCTAAGGATAATGGCCTCCAGGTGCATCCACATCCCTGCAAAGGACATGTTCTCATTCTTTTTTATGGCGGCATAGCATTCCATGGTGTATATGTACTACATTTTCTTTATCCAATCTGCCATTGATGAGCATTTAGGTTGATTCTATGTCTTTGCTATTGTGAATAGTGCTGCAATGAATGTACATGTGCATGTGTCTTTATGGTAGAAAGATTTATCCTTCTTTGGGTATATACCCAGTAATGGTGAGATTGATAGGCCTGAGAGTAGTCCTGTTTGTTGCTCTTTGAGGAATCACCACACTGCATCCACAATGGTTGAATTGATTTATACTCCCATCAACAGTATATAAGCATTTGCTTTCTCTGCAACCTTCACAGCATTTATTTATTTTTTAATAATAGCCATTCTGACTGGTGTGACATGGTATTTCATTGTGGTTTTGTTTTGCATTTCTCTAATGATTAGGGATGCTGAGCTTTTCTTTATATATGCCTTTTGACTGACTGTATGTCTTCTTTTGAAAAGTGTCTGTTCATGTTCAAAGTGATTATTTTTAAAAGCTGAAGGAATAAAAGACAACTCAATTTCAAATAATCAAAAATAGAATTGAAGCTAAGTTAAACAGAATTAATCACAGACGCTATAATTGCCAATCTAATATTCTACAATCAGCAAATATTTTCCCTGAAAAAAAAATAAATGTAAAAGAAAATATTTTTACACTCTATATGTTGAGAGGGAAATGTATGTATAGCACTAAATGCCCACATCAAAGTTAGAAAAATAAAAACAGAAATGTTATTATCAAAGAAATAGTACAGGAATTTCCTTAGGCAGAAGAAAAAAATTATCCCAGGGAGAAGCTCAGAGATACAATAAATGAAGAGCAACCTAAAGAATAAGTGTATGGGAAATTGAAATAAATATTCACAGTCACAAATATCAGCAGTAATGGATTGTGAGGCTTAAATATATTTTTAATTAATATACACCCCTAAACAATAGTGTAAGTCAGAAAGGAGGTAAAAAGACTTAAAGAATTTTAGGATTCTTAGTCTCAGGGAAGAGAGAAAAACAGAAACTTATAACAAACATTAAGGCAAGGACACATACTATGACAGCTATTTAAAAAAGTAACATTATGTACAAATAATAAGCTAATAGAGGATGAAAGCATGTAATGAAAAATTAATCCAGGCAAAGAAAAGAGAGAAAATGCTGAACATCATCAAATATAGATTGAGGATGTGAAATTAAAACCACACATATCAGTATTTAGGTTAAATTTCAAGATGTTAAATTTCCAAATGTTAACACAATCACAATGTTTAAAATATTAAATTCAACTATATGCAGTTTCAAGAGACACCTCAAAGATATAAAGATACAGAACATGAAGGTAGAAGGGTTAAAAAATATCTTGAAGAAAACTAAACAAAAGGAAACAAAAGGAAGCTTGTATAGTTATAGTAAACAGGCAGACTGTTAGATAAAAAGCATTAATAGAGATAAAGAAGATCATGTTATACAAGAAGACCTAACTATTCTAAATATATATTCACCTAATGCAAGAACACCCAGATTTAGAAAGCAAGTTCTTAGAGACCTTCAAAGAGATTTAGACTCCCATGCAATAATAGTGGAAGACTGTAACATTCCATTGACAATATTAGACAAATAATCAAGACGGTAAATTAACAAATATAATCAGGTCCTGAACTCAACACTGGGTCAAATGGACCTGACAGACATCTACAGAACTCTCCACCCAGAAACAACAGAATATACAATTTTTCTCATCGCCATATGGCACATATTCTAAAATCAATCACATAATCAGAAATAAAACTCTCTTCAGCTAAATGGAAAAAATTGAAATCCTATCAATCTATCTCTTAGACCACAGCATAATCAAATTAGAAATTAAGACTAAGAAATTCACTCAAAACCATACAATTACATGGAAACAAAATAATCTCCTCCTGAATTACTTTCGGGCAAATAATGAAATTAAGGCAAAATCACGATGTTATTTGAAACTAATGATAACAAAGATAGAACATACCAGAATCTCTGGGACACAGTTAAGGCAATGTTGAGAAATTTATAGCACTAAATGCCCACATCAAAGTTGGAGAATCTCAATTTAACAACCTAAGGTCATAATGAAAAGAAATAGAGAACCAAGAGCAAACCAACCCCAAGGCTAGAAGAAGACAAGAAATAACCAAAATCAGAGGTGAACTGAAGGAGACTGAGACATGTAAAATCATTCAAAAGATCAATGAATCCAGGAGCTAGTTTTTTTTTTTTTTATTAAGAAAATAGACCACTAGCTAGACTAATAAGAAAAAAAAGAAGATTCAAATGAACGCAATCAGAAATGACAATGGGGGTAATACCACTGACCACATAGAAATACAAACACCAGAGAACATTATGAACACCTTTATGCACATAAACTAGAAAATCTAGAAGCAGTGGATAAATTCCTAGACACATACACCCTCTGACAACTGAAGAAGGAAGAAACTGAATCACGGAACAGACCAATGACAAGTTCTGAAATTGAAGCAGTAATAAATAGCCTACTAACCAAAAAAACTTCAGAACCAGACGACCTCACAACTGTGTTCTACCTGATGTACAATGAAGACATGATACCATTCCTGCTGAAACTATTCCAAAAATGCTAAGGAGAAGGGGCAGGGCCAAGATGGCCTACTAGAAACAGTGGTGATCAGAGGCTCCTATGGAAAAGAACCATAATTAGCATGTGAATCCTTCACTAGCAACCAAGGTGTCCAGGTTCTCTCATCAGAACTGACTAGGTGGTTGGCATGATCCATGGAGAGGAAGGAAAGGCAGTGTGATACAGTGGCCCACCTGAGAGCCACACAGAGCAGGGGAGATCCCACCCCACGGCCCCCAGCCAAGGGAGGTGGTGCGGGATCATGCTACCCAGCCAGGGAAACCGTGCTTTTTCCACAGAACTTTACAACCCACTCACAAACCCATGCCAGCAGGTCCTAGGATCCCAAACTTGGAGCCCTGCAGCCTCTCAGCTGGAACCTGCCTAAGCCTCCTGAGCTCCTGAGGGTAGAGAAGACCAGCACCACGGCTGCAGCTGCCTGCTAAGTCCTTTGAGCTCCCTGGGGGAGGGGCAGCAGCCAGCACTTGGACTCATAAATGCCTAACATACTAAGCTCCCTGGGTGGGGGAAGGGCAGCGTCCATCTCTATAGCTCCAGGCCACGCATTTACCCTGCTGGAGCCAGGAAGGCTGGATGGCTTGGTCCCAAGAGGTGTCCCCCACAGTCCAAAACACTGGTTGTGGCAGACTGCGGCCAGACTGCCTCTACAGGCCTGACCCTGACCCATCTTTCCTCACTGGGTGGGGTTTCCCTGCAGGAACTCCAACTCCAGCCACAGGCTTATGGACAGAACCTTGATCTCCAAGGCCCTGAGCCCCTAGAGGGAGGGGTGACCACAGACTCTGTAGACCAGCAGACTTACCCTTCCTCCTGGGAGTTCCAGACAAGTGGGTTTCACCCCCAGTGAAGCACACCCCCCTCCACCAAGAGATAGCCAAGTACTTAATTAAATGGGTCCTGTTCCCCATACCACCCAGCTGAGTGAGACTCTCTGATAGGGGTTGTCAGACAGCCTGTACAGGAATGATCCTACTAGCATCAGGTTGGTGCCACTTGAGGTCAGAGATCCCAGAAGGAGGAGGCACCCATCTTTGCTGTTCTCCAACCTCCTTGAGTGACATCTCCAGGCATGGCAGTGAACCAGATGAATAGGGCCTGAAATGAATCCTCAGAAAACCTTAGCAGTCCTACAGAACAGAGACCTGACCCTTCAAAGAGAAACAAACAAAGCAACAACAACAACAAAAAAGTCCACACAAAAAGCCCGTCCAAAGCAGCAGCCTCAAAGATCAAAACTAGACAAACTCATGAAGCTGAGAAAGAATCAATGATTAAATGCTGAAAACCCAAAAGGTCAGCCTGCCTCTTCTCCAAATAATTGCAGTGCCTCTCTAGCAAGGATGCAGAACTGGAGGGAGTATGAGATGGATGAATTGATAGAAGTAAGTTTCAGCAGTTGGGTAATAAAAAACTCTGCTGAGGTAAAGGATCATGTTCTAACCCTATGCAA
Organism: Macaca thibetana thibetana; assembly: GCF_024542745.1. Lineage (NCBI taxonomy): Eukaryota > Metazoa > Chordata > Mammalia > Primates > Cercopithecidae > Macaca > Macaca thibetana. The sequence goes on along the minus strand of NC_065583.1, from coordinate 67,063,234 downwards.
AGAAGCAAAGAACCTTAATAAAAGGTTAGCGGAGCTACTAACTAGAATAATCAGTTTAGAGAGGAACATAAATAATCTGATATAGCTGAAAAACACAGCATGAGAACTTCATGAAGCATACACAAGTATCAAGAGCTGAATTGATTAAGCAGAAGAAAGTATATCAGAGATTGAAGATCAACTTACTGAAATAAGACATGCAGACAAGAATAGAGAAAAAAGAATAAAAAGAAATGAATAAAGCCTTCATTAAATATGGGACTTCATAAAAAGAACAAATCTCTGATTGGTTAGAGTGCATGGAGGAGATGGGGATATTGGACAGATGGTAGAAAACACACTTCAGGATATTATCCAGGAGAACTTCCCCAACCTAGCAAGACAGGTCAACATGCAAATTCAGAAAATACAAAGAATACCACTAAGATACTCCACAAGAAGATCAACCCATAATCATCACATAATCAACACATAATCCTCAGATTCTCCAATGTCAAAATGAAGAGAAAACTGTTAAAGGCAGCCAGAGAGAAAGGTCAGGTAACCTACAAAGGGAAACCCATCAGGCTAACAGCAGACCTCCCAGCAGAAATTCTACAAGCCAGAAGAGACTGGGGGCCAGAATTGAAATATCTTAAAGAAAATATTTTTCAACCCAGAATTTCACATCCAGCCAAACTAAGTTTCATTCACAAGCAAAAGAGAAACAAATTCCTTTCCAGACAAACAAATGTTGAGGGATTTTTTTTTACCACAAGGTCTGCCTTGCAAGAGCTCCTGAATGAAGCACTAATATGGAAAGGAAAAACCAGTACCAACCACTGCAAAAACACACCCAAATATAAAGACCAATGACACTCTGAAGAAACTGCATCAACTAGTATGCAAAATAACCAGACAGCATCATGATGACAGGACCAAATTCAAACATAACAATACTAACATTAAGTATAAATGGGCTAAATATTCCAATTAAGAGACACAGACTGGCAAATTGGAAAGAGTCAAGACACATCAATGTACCGTATTCAGGAGACCCATCTCATGTGCACAGATGTGCATGGGCTCAAAATAAAGGGATGGAGGAAAATGTACCAATCAAACAGAAACCAAAAGAAAACAGGAGCTTCAATACTAGTAGCTGAAAAAACACACTTTAAACCAACAAAAATCAAAAAAGACAAAGACGGGCATTATATAATGGTAAAGGAACAATTCAACAAGAAAAGCTAATTATTCTAAACATATATGCACCCAATACAGGAGCACCCAGACTCATAAAACAAGTTCTTAGAAACATACATAGACACTTAGACACACAATAATAGTGAGAGACTTTAACACCCCACTATCAATACTAGACAGATCAGAGAAAAAGAAAAGTAAAAAGGATATTCAGAAATTGAACTCAACTTTTGATCAAGTGGACCTAATAGATATCTACAGAACTCTCCACCCCAAATCAACAGTCTATACATTCTTCTCAGTGCCACATGGCACTTATTTTAAAATTGACCACATAACGGGAAGTAAAACACTTCTTAGCAAATACAAAAGAAGTGAAATCATAACAGACTCTCACACCACAATGCAAACAAATTAGAACCCAGGATTAAGAAACTCACTCAAAATCACACAGTTACATGGAAATTGAACAACCTGCCCTTCAATGACTCCTGGGTAAATAATGAATTTAAGGTAGAATCAAGAATTTCTTTGAAACCAATGAGAACAAAGATACAATGTATCAGAATCTCTAGGACAGCACTAAAGCAGTGTTAAGTGGGAAATTTACACCACTAAATGCCCACATTAGAAAGCTAAAAGATTACAAATATACACCATAACATTACCAATTAAAAGAGCTAGAGAGGCAAGAGCAAACTAATCCAAAAACACCAGAAATAACTAAGATCAAAGCTAAACTGAAGGAGATAGAGACATGAAAAACTCTTCAAAGAAATCAATGAATCCAGGAGCAGTTTTTTTGAAAAAATTAATAAAATCAATGGCTAGCTAGGCTAATAAAGAAGAAAAGAGAGAAGAATCAAATAGACACAACAAATAAAAGATGACAAAGGGGATATCATCACTGACCCCACAAAAATACAAGCTACCATCAGAGAATACTATAAACGCCTCTGCACAAATAAACTAGAAAATCTAGAAGAAATGGATAAATTCCTAGACACATACACCCTCCCAAGACTAAACCAGGAAGAAGTTGAATTCCTGAATAGATCAATAACAAGTTCTGAAACTGAAGCAGTATTTAATAGCCTACCAATCAAAAAGAGCACAGATTCAGATGGATTCACAGCCTAATTTTACCAGAAATACAAAGAGTAGCTGGTATCATTTCTTCTAAAACTATTCCAAACAACTGAAAAAGAGGGACTCATTTTATGAAGCCATCATCATCCTGATACCAAAACTGGGAAAAGACAGCAACAACAACAAAAGGAAAACTCCAGGCCAATATCACTGATGAACATTGATGCCAAAACCCTCAATAAAGTACTGGCAGACTGAATCCAACAGCACAACAAAAACTTCTCCACTACGATCAAGTCAACTTCATCCCTGGGATGCAAAGCTGATTCAACATATGCAAATCAATAAACGTTGTCCGTCACATAAACAGAACCAAAGACAAGAACCACACGATTGTCTCAATAGATGCAGAAAAGGCCTCTGACAAGATTGAACATCCCTTCATGTTAAAAACTCTCAATAAACTAGGTATTGATGGAACATATCTCACAATAATGAGAGCTATTTATGAAAAACCCACAGCCAATATAATATTGAATGGGCAAAAGCACTCCCTTTGAAAACCAGCACATCACAAGGATACCCTCTCTCACCACTCTTATTCAACATATTATTGGAAGTTCTGCTTAGGGCAATCAGGCAAGAGAAAGAAATAAAGGGTATTCAAGTAGGAAGAGAGGAATTCAAATTGTCTCTGTTTGCAGATGACATGATTTTATATTTAGAAAATCCCATCATCTCAGCCTAAAATGCCTTACACTTATAAGCAACTCCAGCAAAGTCTCAGGATACAAAATTAATATGCAAAAATCACAAGCATTGTTTTACACCAACAACAGACATGCAGAGAGCCAAATCATGCATGAACTCCCATTCACTATCACTACAAAGAGAATAAAACATATAGGAACACAGCTAACAAGGGATATGAAGGACCTCTTCAAGGAGAACTACAAACCACTGCTCAAGGAAACAAGAGAAGACACAAACAAATGGAAAAACACTCCATCCTCATGGATAGGAAGAATCAATATTGTGAAAGTGGCCATATTGCCCAAAGTAATTTATAGATTCAATACTATTTCCATCACACTACCATTCACATTCTTCAAATAATTAGAAAAACTAGTTTAAATTTCATTCAGAATCAAAGACCCCGTATAGCCAAGACAATCCTAAGCAAAAAGAACAAAACTGGAGGTATCACACTATCTGACTTCAAACTATATTACAAGGCACCAGTAAAAAAAACAGCATGCTACTGGCACCAAAACAGACATATAGACCAATGAAACAGAACAGAGACCTCAGAAATAACACCATACATCTACAACCATCTGATCTTCGACAAACCTGACAAAAGCAATGCGGAAAGAATCTCCTTTTCAACAAATGATGCTGGGAAAACTGGTTAGCCATATGCAGAAAACTGAAACTGGATCCCCTTCCTTACACTTTATACAAAAATTAACTGAAGATGGAATAAAGACTTAAATGTAAAACCCAAAACTATAAAAACCCTAGAAGAAAACCCAGGCAATGCCATTCAGGACATGGGCATGGGCAAAGACTTCATGACGAAAATGCCCAAAGCAATTGCAACAAATGTCAAAACTGACAAATGAGATCTAATTACACTAAAGAGCTTCGGCACAGCAATAGAAACTACCATCAGAGTGAACAGGCAGCATACAGAATGGGAGAAAATTTTTGCAATCTACCCCATCTGACAAAGGGCTAATATCCAGAATCTACAAGGAACTTAAACAAATTTACAAGAAAAAAACTAACAATCCCATCAAAAAGTGAGCAAAAGATATCAACAGACCCTTCTCAAAAGAAGACATTTATGCAGCGAACAAACATATGAAAAAAAAAGCTCAATATCACTGATTATTAGAGAAATGCAAATCAAAACCATAATGAGATACCATCTCATTCCAGTCAGAATGGCTATTTAAAAGTCAGTAAATAACAGATGCTGGCGATGCTGTAGAGAAATAGGAATGCTTTTATGCTGTTGATGGGAATGTAAATTAGTTCAACCACTGTGGAAGACAGTATAGGATTCCTCAAGGATCTAGAAACAGAAATACCATTCGACCTAGCAATCTCATTACTGGGTATATGTCCAAAGGAATATAAATCATTCTACTATAAAGGCACATGCACATGTTTGTTTATTCCAACACTGTTAACAGTAGCAAAGTCATGAAAGCAACACAAATGCCCATCAATGATAGACTGGATAAAGAAAATGTGGTACACATACATCATGGAATACTACAAAGCCATAAAAAGGCCTGAGATCATGTCTTTTGCAGGGACATGGATGAAGCTGGAAGCCATCATCCTCAGCAAACTAACACAGGAACAGAAAACCAACCACCAGATGTTCTCATTCATAAGTGGGAGTTGAAAAATGAGAACACATGGACACAGGAAGGGGAACGACACACCAGGACCTGTTGGGGGTTGGGGAGCAAGGGAAGGGAAGCTGGAGGATGGGTCAATAGGTGCAGCAAACCACTATGGCACACGCATAGCTATGTAACAAACCTGCATGTTCTGCACATGTATCCCAGAACTTAAAGTTAAAAAAAAAACAAAACAAAACTAGGAAGCCCTCCCTAACTCATTCTGTATGGCCAGAATCATCCTGATACCAAAGCCTGGCAAACACACACACGCGCGCATGCACGTATACACACACAAACACACACAACTTCAGGTCAATATCCTCAATGAACATCAATGCAAAAATCATCAACAAAATACTGGCAAACCAAACCTAACAGCATATCAAAAGCTCATCTACCACGATCAAATAGGCTTTATCCCTGGGATGAAATGTTGGTTAAACATACACAAAGCAATAAATGTGATTTATCACATAAACAGAACTAAAGACAGAAAGCACATAATTATCTTAATAGTTGCAGAAAAGACTTTACATTAAATTGAACACTTCTTCATGTTAAAAACTCTTTAAAACTCATGATAAACTAGGTATTGAAGGAACGTGCCTCAAAATAATAAGAGCCATATATGGCAAACCCACAGCCAATATCACACTAAATGGGCAGAACCTGGAAGCATTCCCCTTGAAAACTGACGCAAGACAAGAATGCACTCTCTCACTCCTACTATTCACATAGTATTAGAACCTAGAGAGAGCCATCAGACAAGAGAAAAAAATAATGGGCATCCAAACAGGAAGAGAGGAAGTCAAACTATTCCTGTTTGTAGTTGACACGATCCTATATCTAGAAAATCCCATAGTCTTGGCTCAAAAGATTCTTAAGCTAATAAACAACTTCTCCAAAGTCTCAGGATATAAAATCAATGCAAAAATCACTAGCACTCTTATACCCCCAAAACAGTAAAGCCAAGAGCCAAATCAGAAATGCAATCCCATTTGCAATTGCCAACAATAAAACAAGAAGAACAACAGCAACAACAACAACAAACACAAAATCCTTATGAACATGTCCAAGTAGGGAAATGAAATATCTCCACAAGGAGAGCTACAAAACACTGCTAAAAGAAATCAGAGATGATCCAAACAAACGGAAAAACATTCCATGCTCATGGATAGGAAGAATCAATATTGTAAAAATGGCTATACTGCCCAAAACTATTTATAGATTTAATGATATGCCTATTAAACTACCAATGACATTTTTAAAGGACTAGACAAAACTATTTTAAAATTCATGTGGAACCAAAAAAGAGCCCAAGGTAACCAAGACAATCCTAAGCAAAAAGAACAAAGTTGGAGGCATCATGCTACCCAACTTAAAACTGTAATACAGGGATATAGTAACCAAAAAAGCATGGTACTGGTACAAGAACAGACACATAGACTAATGGAACAGAATAGAAAACCCAGACATAAGATCACACACCTAAAACCATAAGATATCTGACACATGAGACAAAAACAAGCAATGGGGAAAGGATAACCTATTTAATAAATGGTGCTTGGAAAACTGGCTAGCCATACGTAGGAAACTGAAACTGGACCCCTTCTTTTAGACCTTATAAAAAATTTACTCAAGAGGGATTAAAGACTTCACAGAACTAGGAAAAACTCTTCTAAAATTCTGATGGAACCAAAAAAGAGCCCAAATATCCAAGGCAATCCTACGCAGAAAGAACAAAGCTAGAGGCAGCATGCTACTCAACAACAAACTATACTACAGGGCTACAGTAATCAAAACAGCATGGTACTACTACCAGAACAGACACATAGACCAATGTAATGGAATTGATAACCCAGGAAAAGACCACACATTGACAACTACCTGATTTTTGACAAGCCTTACAAAAAGAAGCAGTGAAAAAACGATTCCCCATTCAATACATGGTGCTGGGATAACTGGCTAGCCATACACAGAAGATTGAAACACTAGACCCCTTCCTTACACAACATACAAAAATTAAGTCAAGATGATTAAAGGCTTAAATGCAAAACCCAAAACTATAAAAACCCTGGAAGACAACCTAGGCAATACCATTAGGGACATAGGCATGAGCAAATATTCCATGATAAAGATGCCAAGAGCAATTGTAACAATCAAAAATTGACAAATGGGATCTAATTAAACTAAAGAGCTTCTGTAAAACTATGAACTATGAACAGCAAAAGAAACTATGAACAGAGTGAACAGACAACCTACAGAATGAGAGAAATATATTTCAAATTATGCATCAGACAAAGTCCTAATATCCAGCATCTCTAAGTAGCTTAAACAAATATACAAGAAAAAAAAAACCCATTAAAAATTAGGCAGAAGACATGAAGAGCCACTTTTCAAAAAATGACACACATGCAGGCAACAATCATATAAAAGCAAACTCAGCATCACTGATCATCAGCGAAATGCAAATCAAAAAGACAGTGAGATACCATCAGTCAGAATGGCTACTATTAAGTCTAAAAATAACAGATCCTGGTAAGGCTGTGGAGAAAAAGAAATGCTTATACACTGTTGGTGGGAGTGTAAATTAGTTCAGCCATTATTTAAGATAGTGTGGTGATTACCTAAAGGCTCAAAAAGAGAAATACCATTCGACCCACAATCTTATTACTGGATATACACCCAAAGGAATATAAACTGTTTTACCATAAAGACACATGCACACATATGTTCACTGCAGCACTATTCACAATAGCAATGACATGGAATCAACCTAAATGCCCATTAATGATAGACTGGATAAAGAAAATGTGGTACATATACATCATGGAATACTAGGCAGCTATAAAAAAGAAAGAGATCATGTCCATTGTAGGAAGATGGATGGAGCTGGAGTCCACTATCCTTAGCAAACCAACACGAGAACAGAAAATGAAATACTGCATGTTCTCACTTACAAATGGGAGCTAAATGATGAGAACACATGAACACAGAGGTTAACAACACATGCTGTGGCCAATTTGAGGGTTGGTGGTGGGTAGGAAGAGGGAGATGATCAGGAAAAATAACAAATGGGTACTATGCTTAATACCTGGGTGACAAAATAATCTGTACAACAAACCCCCATGATTCAAGTTTAACTACATAACAAACCCGCTGTATTAGTCTGTTTTCACACTCTTATAGAGATACTACACAAGACTGGATAATTTATAAAGGAAAAATGTTTAATTGACTCCCAGTTACACATAACTGGGGAGGCCTCAGAAAACTTACAATCATGGCAGAAAGGAAAGCAGGTACCTTCTTCATAAGGCAGCAAGAGAGAGAAGTGCCAGCAGGAGAAATGCCAGACACTTATAAAACCATCAGATCTTGTGAGAACTCACTCACTATCATAACAACAGTAGGGGGTAAAGTGCCCCTATGATCTAATCACCTCCCTCCATCAACACGTGGGGGCATTACAGATCCCTCCCTTACACACGTGGATTAAAATTCAAGATGAGATTTGGGTGGGCTCACAGAGCCAAATCATATCATTCTGCACCCGGCCTCTCCTGAATCTCATGTCTTTTATACATTTCAAAACCAATCATGCCTTCTCAACAGTCCTCCAAAGTCTTAACTCATTCCAACATTAACTAAAAAGTCCAAGGCAAAGTCTCATCCAAGACAAGGGAAGTTTCAAAACCAATCACTCCTTCCCAACAATTCCTCAAGTCTTAACTCATTCCAGCATTAACTCAAAAGTCCAAGTTCAAAGTCTCAGCTGAGACAAGGCAGCCCCTTCCACCTATGACCCTTTAAATAGAAAACAAGTTAGTTACTTCCAAGATACAATGGGAGTACAGGCATTGGATAAGTGTTCCCATTCCAAAAGGGAGAAAGTGGCCCAAAACAGGGGACAGGCCCCATGCAAGTCTGAAATCCAGTGGAAAAGTTATTAAATATTAAAGGTCCAAAATGACCTCCTTTGCCTCGATGTCTCACATCCAGGACATGCTGATGTAAAGGGGTGGGCTCCCACAGCCTTGGGCAGCTCTTTCAAGGGCTGGCATTGAGTTCTTGCACCTTTTCCAGGGGCACAATGCAAGCTGTTCACGAATCTACCATTCTGGGGTCTGGAGGATGGTGGCCCTCTTCTCACAACTCCACTAGGCAGTACCCCAGGGGTATTCTGTGTTGGGGTTCCAACCCCACACTTCCCTTCTGCACTGCCCTACCAGAGGTGCTCCATGGGGGCTCCACTTCTGCAGCAAACTTCTGCCTGGATATCCAAGTGTTTCCATACATCCTCTTAAATCTAGGTGGAGGTTCCCAGACCTCAATTTTTCACTTCTGTGCAACCACAGGCTCAACACCACATGGAAACCACCAAAGCTTGGGGCTTGCACTCTCTGAAGCAATGGTCTGAGCTGTACCTTGGCCCCTTTTAACCACAGCTGGAGTTGAAACCACTGGGACACAGGGCACCACGTTCTAAGGCTACACAGAGCAGGGGGCTGGGCCCTAGGCCAGTGATAGGAGGGGTTACTACCAAGATCTCTGACATGCCCTGGAGACATTTTCCCCCTTTGACTTGGCTATTAACATTCAGGTCATTACTTATGCAAATTTCTGTAGCAGTTTTCAATTTCTCCCTAGAAAATGGGTTTTCTTTTCTATTACATCGTCAGGCTGCAAATTTTCCACAATGTTTTGCTCTACGTCTCTTTTGAACATAAGCTCCAATTTCAGATCATCTCTCTGAAGTTCAAAGTTCCACAGATCTCTAGGGCAAAGGCAAAATCCTTCCAGTCTCTTTGCTAAAGCATAGCAACAGTGACCTTTACTCCAGTTCCCAAGAAGTTCCTCATCTCCATCTGAGACCTCCTCAGCCTAGACTTCATTGTTTATACCACTATCAGAATTTTGGTCAAAACCATTCAATAAGTCTTTACCAGAGATTCTAGCACACTTCTCTCAGTAGTTTCTAAGATCAAGCAGACCAAAAAATAATAATTCAACAATGTTATAAAAGATTTAACCAACAAAATGAATAAGCTAGACACAATTGAGTATATTAATCACTGAAAAATATGTATTATTTGTAAGTACAAACAGAACATTTACAAAAAATGACCTTATGCTATCTACAAAGAGGGTCTCTAAAATTGGTAAATGATACAAATCAGACAGACTCTGCTCTGACCACAGCGGAATAAAACTAGAAATAGCTCTTTAAAATGTAACTGGAAAAAAATATCTAAATCTTTGGAGGTTAACCAGAACCCTGTTAAACAAACCAGGATTCAAAAAAGAAATGATGATAGAAACCAAACATATGTGAAATGAATTAAGATTAGAAAAAGAGCAAAATTTGTGGGATGCCGCTAAAGTTTCTTAGAAATGGAATCATAACTTATTTAGTGCCTTACATTGTTTTCATATATTAATAGCTATTATTCAAAAAGAAAAAAGTCCATAAAATGAACACTACTAGCAGCTATCCTATTAAGTTAGACAAAGGAATGCAAATCATACTTAAGGATTAAGGATAAAAAAAGGCAAGAATATAGATAGGAATAGAGAGAAATAGGAACCAAAATTACAATGATGAGAATCAGTTAAAGATTTTTTTAAAAACTAATCAAATTGATAAACCCATGGTAAAAATGATTTAAGGAATATGAGCAAAAGAAAAGATAAGCAATATCCAGAATGATAAGGGAGGTTCTAGGTCAGATATTGCAAACATCAAAAAGATAATAAAGATAATATTATGAGGATTTTCCTGTGAAAAATACACATCAGTGTTCAGTTGAAAGAAGAAATTACTTGAAAAAATACTTTATCAAAACTGATATAAGATGTAAAAACACTAAATGCCCTATAACTATTAGAAAATTAGAGTTAAATTTAACAGCATATCAATGAAAAAAAATCCAGATCAAGATGGCTTTATCAGTTAGTTCACCAAATAAGAAAAAAATTATCACCAGGTTTAAATTTTTCTGCACACTAGAATAAAAGGAAAAACATCCATGTTCATTTTATGAGATTTGCATAACTTTGATACCAAAACCTGTCAAGCATATTAAAGGGAAAGAAAATCATAGGATGATATAATAATCATAGGTGGAAAACATTTTAATGTTGAATTCAGCTATATATAAAAAAGATAATGTATCATGAAGAGTCTGGGCTTATTCTAGGAAAAAGAATGGTTCAAGGTTTGAAAACAGTCACTGAAATTCACGCCTCATTAACAGAATAAAGGAGAAAAACCATGCTCATCTCAACTGATACAGACAAAGCATTTAATAAAATTCAATATTCATTCACATTAATTTTTAAAATAACTAATAGAAAGTTGGGAACAAAGGTATATTTCTTGATTTGTCAAAGGAGAAAGCATGCACACACAGAAACCTATAGCAAAATTATACTTGATAGAAAATGTTAAAATTTTTCCTTGAAACATCAGGAATGCTATAGGAATGCCCACTAATGCTATTTGTATTAAATACTACACTGGAGGTTATGCTTAGTGTAATAAGGGAAGAAACAACCCATAAAAGGAACATTGGCTAAATTAAACCATACTAGAAAAATTCTATTCATTAAAACATACCATTGAAATGAAATGAAAAGACAAGAGAGGGTGGAGAATGAACATTTTTTGTAACTATAAACAACAAAGAATGTTTTGAATTTTTGGATTTTTTACCAATGAATAACAAAGACTAACATTGCAATACAAAAAATAAAGAAGACCTACACATAGACACTCCACAAAAGAGAATATTCAAATGAACAATATATATTTGGAAAGCTCCTAAACCTTATGATTCAACATGCAATAATATTACCACTACACACCAACAATAGTGGCAATAGTAAAAATTATTGACAACACCCAATGTTTTAGAACATGTACATCAATAGAACATTTATTCTTGGGAATATAAACTGGTACAACCACCTCAGAAAATACACCATTATCTACGTAAGTTAAACATGATTGTTGCTTCAGGACCAAGTTATTTCTTTCCTAAGCATATGCGCAACAGAAATACATGCACATATGTACCAAAAAACGTTTGCAAGAATATGCATAGCAAAATTATTTATTCTAGTTTTAAGTTAGAAACAATCCAAATATCAACAGTAGAATGAATAAATTGTGCTATACCCATGCAATGAAATACTATTAAGAAAAACCCCATAGCTACATGCAATGACATTGATAAAGCTCTAAAATTTGAGCAAAAGATGGCAACCAAAACATAGTATGCAGTATATTACTGTTTTACATAAACTTTAAAAATAATCTATGGAAGTCACGATACTGCTTACCAGGAGGAGCTGTGTTTTAATGAGAAAGGGCATGAGGAGGGCTTCTGGGGTCAATATTCTATTCTTTATAACATCAACTGCGAAGACAGAAAAGGTTTCTCAGGGCCTGCTACATATTGAACACTGGTGTATGAATGGCCATTAGAATTGCTCACTGTATAACTCACAATTTAAAGGCAAAAGAATAGGGATACACAGCAAGGTATTTAAGTTGAAAGTCCCAGGTTTGGTTGCTTTCCTGTGCTGATATGATCCATTTGTGTCACCCTTTCATCAAATTTGTAACCAAAATGCCACGATGTGTGGTGATTTGGGTCATCAGAAGCTGCATCAGAGCACCTGAAGTCTCTGTGATGATGCTGCAGTTAGTCCTTGATCTGCATCTTTTTTTTAAAGCTAAATACATTTGGTGCTGCATAAGCCTAATTGCGTTTTGAGAGTTTGATCGGGGATTCAAACCTGCACGCCCCCTCCAGAAGCCTTGTAGATTGGGAAGCTGCATGCTTATGTCTCCTTTGTGGTAATTAACTGATTTGTGTACTTTTCTATGTGTGTTTTCACTTCAATGTAAAAGTGTATGAAAATTAAGTAGTCTGCAGGTCCCAGGCTGAACCTTTCCATTTCCATCTAGTGCTGTCTGATTACCACAAGAAAATCGGGAGTAGAGGAGTAAGAGTTTATGATGCAAGGTACACAGATATATATACACCCACTCAATATATACAGACATACATGTCTATGTATCGCCACTGCTTAGAACAGTAGTTAGTCCCAAGAGATTAACCTCAAAATGTGTAACTAAAGATTTCTACAGTTTCTGCCTTTTTCTTTTCAGAGTTTTATATCTCCTTTGTCTATAACCACACTACAAGTTAGCCACTTTTTCAGATTTTCATTATGGACCTTTTGTCACTTGATGGACACTGTTTTATTGCAGTGAAGCATTTTCCCAATTCACAGGAGTTAGAAATTAAAAAAGAAAAGATAATGGAGGCCGAGTTAAGTAGGAGATGCAAGACAGTTGGCAAGTCCCCCTCACTAAGTTATTAATTAAGGCAGACCAGACTTAAGACATAAGAAAGTCCAAGTCATGCCCCTACAGAATTTTAAATTTCTACCTGAAACAGACATGGTTGCCATAACAAGTTATAACACCGATTATAAAATCTACAAATGTCAATAGTCTAGACAATGATGACAGTTTTATCCATTTCTTGTCTTGCCTAAGCAAGTGCAAGTCACCTAAGGTCAGCTTTGTTCCTAGCAAGCATTGAATAAATTGCAACAAAATAAGTAAACTGAATGAAAATGGGCTGTTTATTTATTTTTAACTTATTTAATTCTGGAACATCAAGAATTCTGCCAGGATGAACAGATGCTTAAGATAACATTTGTAAACTGGGACTGTCCTGTCTAAGCCAGAATGTATGGTCACTCTATACCCGACCCATGTAATTTTTAATAGTATCTCTTTTCCTTCCAAAATGTTCCAGATTGAACAGAAGTTTAGCTGGTTATTCTATTCAAAGAAATGCTTTCCCATCAGTTAGCTATAACTATAATAATATCACATGTAACAAGCAACCATAATTTGTCAGTGTATATTGATTTGTATACAATCATGTATATTGATTTGTAGGTAGCTAATTTAAGCTGGAGTGACTCAACTGCATCTCATTCTCATCCTCCTTAGACTCAGTGGTCTAAAATGGGCTGTTTCTTCTTATGGTGATGGCGGAGAGCAAGACCAAATGCACAACACTTCCCAAGCTTTTGATCACGTCTCACCCACTAATGTTCTGTTGACTAAAGCAAACCACATGGGACTTTCAAATTAAGAGACAGAAAAATACACCACACCTCTTTTGTGGAAGGAATTGCAGTCATACAGAAAAGAAACTACACCCAGGGAAGATGCAATCTACCACTGCACTTCTTAATTGCAAACAATTACCAACGTGTCTGAGAAGTCTATGAATGACACCACCCTCACTGCAAGCTGGTAAGATGATTTCACTTGTCACTTCATACTCCAGTATCTTTCACAGATCCACGTTAGAGGAAGTTTATCACCAGCTGAGGCTATCTGACTCTTAAAAAGCAGTTAAGCCCAATAGATAACAAGTGGAATCCCAATAGATAATGGTGGGAGGTTGTGTGATGTTTTCTGCTGAGAACCCTGTCTCAAATGCTGTCCACTGACTACTCACGAGTGCACCTGAGAAGTCTTTGAACTAAGTGCAGGACAATTTTTCTTCTGATGTCTGTTACAGGACATTCACTCTCCACCCTGCCCCTCAGTGGACAGAAACAACAGAAATAAAGGCAGAAGCCACAGAGCACAGCCTGGGGTACACAAAGAAACACCCTGTCTTATAAACTCAACTAAACAGAACTGGACAGTTAGCAAATTTCTCCAAAGCTTTATGAATCATGCTCCTTTGATAACTGAGCAAAACCCAATGTTCACCTAACTGACATATACCAGAAATCAGCAACATGCCATCAGGACCCTGTACTCTTCATTCCCGATGTAAGGAGCTGGATTTACATGGTATTCCTATGCTCATAGGCTGTATGATTCTTCCTTGGCCTTTCAAGGTAGAAACTGCCTGGCAGAGAGGAGCCTCTCTAGAAATGACTATCATCTTTTGCTCTTCTTATTTCTTATCCATGGGAAAGGTGAAAGGATGTATGTTTACATCTAAGAAGGTATCACTTTTCAAGGCTCCGGTACATTAGACAAGTACATACCGAGCCTCATAGCTGATCACTGTACTTTAATAGGCATAAATAACTAACCAGAAATTGCCAGGTCAAATCAGATGGGATAATTGGAGCAAACAGATGAGTAATCAAGTTAGGTTCTACCATCGGGTTGAGTGAGACATGAGCCCACTGAGTTGTGTGTCTGTTTTCTCATCTGTATTAGATTATATTAGAGTCTTCATGACTCCTTTCAATAATTTCTGTATTTATGAAGTCAATAATAATAAACTCGCAATGTACTGCCAAATGTGAATGCCCTAGTTTCACTGGGAAACAAATATTCAGTTTCCATACAATCCTGGACAAGGAGAATGGTACTAATATTTCTTAGAATATTTTCTTCCTTCTTACCATCTTCCTATTAATGTCCTAAAGCCTGCTTACAACTCCCTGATTATGAACTTGTTTTCTGTCACCAAGGTGAAAATAGTAGCTCATCTTACATAAGCCCTTTTTGGAGCATGGAGAATGTAACAGAATGAATAAATGAGTAACATTATCTCAGTGCCATGGCAGAAACAAGAATATTGCACCAGACATCCTCCATCCTCTACTTTAACATTAATATATTCAAACATTTATGGAGCTAGGCATTCAAGTACAAGTTTCAGAGAATGCCAAGATGAATACAGAAAAAGAAATACTTGTTTCAAACAGTTCTGAATCTAATAGGCAGATACAGTCACACAAAAGACCATTCAGCTATAGTAGTGTCATACATGTTGTAGTAAAGATTCATTCAAAGGTCACAAAGACCCAAAGAATGGGAGACCTAACTGTAAATAACTTTTTGAACAATAATTAACACTCCTATATTGGGTAATGCTTTACAAAATCATTGATGTTAATTATTTGATTTTCCAAAGTCTTGTGATGAAGATATGCATTGCTTCATTACCATCCTCCTTTTGTAGAAAAACAAAGGCTGAGAGATATTTAATACCCCACTTTCAGATGTTATTGGGATTATACAGATGATATACTATAAAAAACCCATAGAGACCTTCTTAACCTTTAACCCAGCAATTCCACTCCTAGGAATTCAGCTTGCCTGGCCTCCTGAGTATATAGTATAATATCCTGGGTCAAGTGTATCAAACATTGGAGTGAAATTTCTAATGATCAGACTAATGACATATAAACATGGAAATATCCTTGATTGCTTAAAAACTACAATCAGTTATCTCAATTCTGTTAACATATTAAACTCCCTGTAGACCAAAAAAAAAGGTATATTATGTGTAATACAAATATTTTCCAACAAAGATAAACATAGGAATGGCTCCTTGTCAGTAAGAAATGATTGCTGGGTGCAGTGGCTCACGCCTGAAATCCCAGCACTTTGGGAGGCCGATGTGGGTGGACCACGAGGTCAGGAGATCGAGACCACGGTGAAACTCTGTCTCTACTAAAAATACAAAAAATTAACCGGGCGCGGTGTCGGGCGCCTGTAGTCCCAGCTACTCAGGAGCCTGAGGCAGGAGAATGGCCTGAACCCGGGAGGCGGAGCTTGCAGTGAGCCGAGATCGCGCCACTGCACTCCAGCCTGGGCGACCAAAAAATAAATAAATAAATAAATAAATAAATAAATAAATAAATAAAAGAAATGATTGTGCTACTAAAAATAATGAACATAAAATGTCCTTATAAAAATGTATATTCCCTAACAGCCATTTTAATCACTTACTATACTCAATTACAAACAAAAATTAATATTTTAGATAACACTGTTTCCCACCTGTATATATATTTTTCCCAACTTGTGTTTATGTTTTTTTTCAGATTCTTAGAAACTCATCTTCCACATATTTCACATGAGGAGCAATCACTTTATTGATCGTTTCCCATAAAATCATATTTAATTCCTTCCAATTTATACTCCTCACTTTCCTACTCCAGATTTTAATAATAATTTTTAAAATCTTTGAGAGAAAATTCACAACATTTGAAGGGAAGAAAGAAAAATATTATCTCCCTCACCTAAATGATATCATGCTAAGAAAACTATAAAAATTATTTTAAACACATTCATGTTAAATGCCACTGCTTTAATCATAACCTACAATAAAAGAAACATTACTTTGTGACATGCAGTGCTGTGCTCTAGTAAATCTGGCAGATATAAAATAATAGTTTGCATTACAATAAAATTCTCTACTCTCAGTGAAAACTTCCTTATTTCACTGAAATGTTGGTACTCTGGATAATTAAGCACCAGACCAAAAAGGGGAGAAATGAGAAGATAAAAGCCACATTTTAATTAGTAAAAAAGATAAATATTCTTTAAAATTACACCATAAGTCAGTAATACCAAATTTACACATGCACACAGAAAAAACTTGCTTTACCTCAAATTTTCAAATCTTTACTATATGAAATAAATTATAATTTTGTAAATGTTAGTATTATTGTGTATTTTTCAGTAATTTCACAGAAATATTAATTTTAATTGAGTACTTATTTTATGCCATCTATAGTACCAAATGTTTTATGTATCATCTGATTTAATTTTCACAATTCTTACTATAACAGAAGAGGAAATAATCACAAGTTAGTTGATATGTCCAAGATTATATAGCCAATAAGAAAAGGAGTGAGGATTTCAAGTCAGTCTTAACTAATTCTAAGTAGTGTGTCATTTTCACCACACCGAACAACTCCTATGTATGCAGGTACCGTATACAAGTGTCTGTGTGTGTTTTATGTATTTTTCCTTCATTTCTTTTATCAGAGGCTACAATTTTAGACTTGTGATTATTTAATTAATTTGTTATATTTCTAGAAGATTACAGGGGCAGGAATATTTTGCTTACTATTGTACTATTGTTTCCACCATCTAGGAAATGAGCACATAGCACATAGTAAGTGCTCAATAAGTATTCTTTCATGATTTGTCCAAAAGATGCAGATGCAGGCCGGTATTCTTTTTCTTTCTTTCTTTTTTTTTTTTTTTAAACACAGTCTCACTCTGTCTTCCAGGCTAGAGTGCAGTGGTTTGATCAGGTCTTGTTGCAGCTTCAGCCTCGACTTCCAAGACGCAGGTGATCCTCTCACCTGAGCACCCCCGCCCCCTTGGTGAGCCACCTCGCCTAGCCACAGGCCAGTATTCTATCACCTATATTATGATCCTGCTGTTGGAATACCACTAAGGATTTAAGACCTTACAAAACTGCTAATTTACCTTCCGAAGGACCCAAAAGTTGCAAGAACAATGACAAAATAAATTACCACCATCATGCATTAGAGAGATAATTTGACTGGTTTCAGAGGAACCACATGGGAAAACACAGTTCCAGTACTTTTGCCATTTTAAGAAATAACATACTGACTTCTGAGTAAGCAAATTACTCCCCAAATTTCTAGACTGGAGAATTAACATTCACTAGACATATTAAAACCTGAAAAATTAGAGTTTACAAGTTCAATGTGGCAGTTTCCCTGATGCATGTCCCCCTTTGGCATAACACAGCATTAGCTTCATGCTTTTCTCTTTTCTAGTCAGATTGGAAAGAAAAACGATCTTTTATTTAGCCATTAAATATAATGTACACTGTCAGAGCAAGGGAAGCAACAAATGAGCACATGATTAAGTACTGGCAGCCCTTTTAACTCTGAAAGCCTCTTTCCAGGGGCTCATGTGGCCATAACTCTCCCAGTCTGGAACCACTTTGGCAATGATGATTTTTAAAGAGGGTTATTAATAATTCCTCAACTTTTGATGGTTTACCTCTTTGAAAAACCATATGTAAACTTACTGGCCCTGACATAGTGAATAGCATGTTGGAAACTATCTGGCAATGCTCTCTGCAAGCACAAATGAACATCTCTAGGAAAATGATTTGCATTCTGCTTACAGAGGTACTGGGTGATGGTGATAATTCTGTACAAAACTTATTTTCACTATGATATGACCATATTATATTCAATAATACTGTATTTATTACTTTAATTCCTCCAACCATCCTGGCAGGCAAATAGAATAGGATCCTCTTTTATAGGTGAGGAAATGATGATTCAGAGAAGTGAAATAAATTTTCCAGGACACAGAGCTATGTATCAGGAGAGCCCATATTCAAACAAATCATGGTTCTTTCCATGATTCTGCCTACTCACTCTTCTGAATTGGGTTTGCAAACAGTATGATCCTCCCATCACATGGAACCCTTTGCTGTTGTCACTTTCATAGAAAGTTGTATTTTCTCAGACTCCATTCAGCCAGGCTGGAAGAATGTAAATTGCTTTTACAGGGCACATGGCAGGGTTTTTTTTCCATAAAAATCTTTATAGGGAGCATGAAACTCGGCAAACACGTTTACCACATTCTGTAGACACACGTAGTCAAATTGTGATGCTTTGGGAAGCTCTAACAGGATGTATTAGTCTGTTTTCACATTGCTCTAAAGAAATACCAGAGATTGGGTAATTTATAAGGGAAAGAAGCTTAACTTACTCATAGTTCCATATGGCTGAGAAGGCCTCAGGAAACTTACAATCATGGTGGAAAATGAAGCAGGCACATCTTACATGGTGGCAGGTGAGAGAGAGCATGTGAAAGTGCAGGAAAAACTCTTTATGAAACCATCAGATCTGGTGAGAATTCACCATCACGAGAACAGCATGGAGACCACCCCCACGTTCCAATCACTTCCCTCCCTCCACACGTGGGGATTACAATTCAAGATGAGATTTGGGTGGGGACACAGAGCCAAAACATATCACAGGAATAACTGCAGTCTTAATTAGAAAAGAGGATCAGTTTGGGTCAGTTGCGACAGTATTGTTCATAATTGTAAAAAAATAAATAAATAAAACCAAACAGATATCCATCAATAGTAGAATGAATAAATTGTTTGAAGTGCATTCATTTAATATAATAGAGGAATTTACGTGAAATTGCATTAAAATATTGCATTAAATTTATATGAAATTGCGTTAAAATATTCCAACGGCCTGAATATGTGATAATGCTAAGAAATAGTCCAAAATGCCACTGGGGTACCCAGATATTATTTTGTATCTGTCTGTGAGGGTGTTTTTGGATGAAATTAACATTTGAATAGTGTCTGTGTTGCCATGAAGAAATACCCAAGGGGCTGGGTATTTTATAAAGAAAAGAAGTTTATTTGGGTCACAGTTCTGCAGGCTGTACAAGAAGCATAGTGCCAGCATCTGCATCTGGTGAGAGCCTGGGAAGATTACACTCATGGCAGAAGGAGAAGGGGAGCATTACAAGGGGAGAGAAACAGCACAACATGAGGGAGGAGGTGCCAGCCTTCTCTAAACAACCAGATCTCACGTAAACTCACAGAGTGAGAATTCACTCATTACCACAAGGAGAGCACCAAGCCATTCATGAGGGATCTGCCCCATGACCCAAACACCTCCTATTAGGCACACTTCCAACAGTGGAAGTCACATTTCAACATGAAATTTGGAGGGTACAAAACATCCAAACCACAGGTATACTGACTAAAGCAGATTGCCCTCCCTAGTGTGGGGTGGGCCTTGTCCAATCCATTGAAAGCCTAAATAAAACAAAAAGGTAAGTGCAAGAGAATTCATTTTTTTCTATTCCTCTGACTGACTGTCTTTGAGCCAGGACATTAGTCTTCTCCTGCCTTTGGACTCGTACTATAACTTACAACATTGGCTCTTCTGCTTCTCAGGCCTTCGAACATGGACTGGAACTATATCATCTGCACTTGATCTTAGCCAAAAGGACGAGAGGCGATGAACTTATATCATCTGCTTTCCTGAGTGTCTCGCCTGCCAGCTGCAGATCTTGGGGTATCTCAGTCTCTATAATCACATTAGCCCATTTCTTATGATAAATCATACACACACACACACACACACACACACACACACACACATTTATGATTTATGTCTGTATGTATGTGTGTGTCTCCTATTGTCCTCACATAGAAATTCTCTGGACAACTGTCAAAAGCACTAACTAGAGAAGGAAGTAGGTTTTGAGCCCTGAGTCGGGGGAAATCACAGAGCTTTGAAGCACCTAATATCTAATCCCAGAAAAAAAAAAAAAGAGGTCCAGAGGGAAAGCTTTCAGAAACAAGTGAAACAATCTCCAACAAGTAAGCTAAAATGAAATCAGCAAACATACTAAATCAGTGACCACAAAAAAGGTAATATAGAAAGAGTCAACCCCAGGAAATCAATCAAGCAAAAGTAGACTAACTGCAAAATCTTATTTCCTTCACTATAATGTTCAGTTTGAATGAACCATGAGCATGTTGCTATATTAGCAGATAAATGGAAGTTATGAGGGCCTTAATAAAGCATTCATTTGTCCACTCAACACACATTGAGTGTACATTAAGCAGAAGACTTCACTGATCCTGGAAATGTACCAGTGAACGAGAACAAACTGGAATTTGCTCTTAGACTTGGAACAAGATGGTCAGTGTGGTTTGAGATATATTTAATTTAAGATCAATAATAGCATTCAGGGTAAAGTGTCCAGTATGTAGTTTGTAATTGTGATTGACATCTGGGAGAAAGGGAAAGTATACACATTTAGTTTAGAGTCTCAAAGAGATGAAAGTTGAAACTGAAACAGAAAAGATGAAGGATTCTGTGAAACAGGAGAATAAGTTAGAAATGAGAACTAAACATTAGGAACAGAAACAGAAAGAAGAAAAGGAGTCAAGAAGAAAAGAATCTACCAAAGACACAGAAGACCAGGGTGGGGAGGGCGGAATGGCAAATGAAGCAAAACAAGGAAAACTTTCAAAGGTCGGGGGAGGAAGACAGAGAGCTTCCTAAGAGGTAGATAAGGAGAGGAGATGGCAACAACAAGCAATAGATGCCACAGGGTCTTTGAAAGGCAGTGTTGCCCTCGTCATGATCTAAGTGGTGAGAAAGCCAACAAGCTAGCAGTTAAGTTTAGAAAATCCAGAGTGAAGGGAAACCTGTGCAGCAGTTCCTCTGAGGGGTCTGGAAGATAGCCAGCCCAGCAGAGTTGTCCAAGGTCTGCGCAGTGCAGAACAATAAAATGGAGGTGGGTATGAGAGGATTACACAGACTTAGACCCCTGAGCCTCAGCAGCAGACTGCTCCAAGGATGAGACACTGACAAGTGGCAGCCCGGAGTGACAGGATGCGGTGTAGATAGCAGTGTAGAGGGATAATAATGACTACAAACGTTCAGGATAATGTCCAGCACGGGCATTAATTAGTGAAAACGAGAACCAGATGCTCACATTTCCCTTTGTGCCTTATTTTATGTAGGATCCCATGGAACTTACTTGAAACCTAGAAGAGAAAGAGAAGATGGGGGAAAAGGTATGTCTTGATTAAGAAATTATGAATTAACTTATCATAACTTACCTTTGATTCAATTTCCTTGACTGAGCAGAATTTGACACAAAATAGAAATGAAGAAAAGAATCAGCGTAATATAGAGGATGAGAACACAGAATGTAAATAGTGACTGCACCAGTTCAAAGATCAGTCATGCTGTATGACGTTTTTCTGCTTTTTTTTTTTTTTTATTTTTCCATAAGTTATTGGGGAACAAGAGGTATTTGGTTACATGAGTAAGTCCGTTAGTGGTGATTTGTGAGATTTTGGTGCACCCATCACCCAAACAGTATACACTGCACCATATTTGTAGTCTTTTATCCCTCACCCCACTCCCACTCTTTCCCCCAAGTCCCCAAAGTCCATTGTATCATGCTTACGCGTTTGTGCCCTCATAACTTAGATCCCACGTATCAGTGAGAACATATGATGTCTGGTTTTCCATTCCTGAATTACTTCACTTAGAATAATAGTCTCCAATCTCATCAAGGTCACTGCAAATGGGGTTCATTTATTTTATGGCTGCATGGTATTTCATTGTGTATATATACCATGGTTTCTTTATCCATTCATTGACTGATGGGCATTTGAGTTGGTTCCATGATGTTGCAATTGTGAATGGTGCTGCTATAAAAATGCGTGTGCAAGTATCTTTTTCAAATAGTGACTTATTTTCCTCTGAGTAGATACCCAGTAGTGGGATTTCTGGATCAAGTGGTAGTTCTACTTTTGGTTCTTTAAGGAATCTCCACACTGTTTTTCATAGTGGCTGTACTAGTTTGCATTCCCACCAGCAGTGTAGAAGTCTTCCCTGTTCACTGTATCCATGCCAACATCTACTGTTTTACAATTTCTTAATTTTTGACTTTTTAAATATTATATTTTAAGTTCTATGATACATGTGCAGAATGTGAAGGTTTGTTACATAGGTATACACACGCCATGGTGGTTTGCTGCACCCACCAACCCGTCATCTACATTAGGTATTTCTCCTAATGCTATCCCTTCCCTAGCTCCCCAACAAGCCCCAGTGTGTGATGTTCCCCTCCCTGTGTCCATATGTTCTCATTGTTCAACTCCCACTTATGAGTGAGAACATGTGATGTTTGGTTTTCTATTCTTGTGTTAGTTTGCTGAGAATGATGGTTTCCAGCTTCATCCATATCCTTGCAAAGGATATGAACTCATGCTTCTTTATGGCTGCATAGTATTTATGCCTGCAGAGTATATATGCCACATTTTCTTTATCCAGTCTGTCATTGATGGGCACTTGGGTTGGTTCCAAGTCTTTGCTATTGTAAATAGTGCCACAATAAACATACGTGCGCATGTGTCTTTATAGTAGAAAGATTTCTAATCCTTTGGGTATATACCCTGTAATGGGATTGCTGGGTCAAATGGTATTTTTGGCTCTAGATCCTTGAGGAATCACCACACTGTCTTCCACAATGGCTGAACTAATTTATATTCCTGCCAACAGTGTAAAAGCGTTCCTATTTCTCCACATCCTCTCTAGCATCTGTTGTTTCTGGACTTTTTAATGATTGCCATTCTAACTGGCATGAGATGGTATCTCATTGGGGTTTTGATTTGCATTTCTCTAATGACCAGTGATTTATGAGTTTTTTCATGTTTGTTGGTTGCATAAATGTCTTCTTTTGAGAAATGTCTGCTCATATCATTCACCCACTTTTTGATGTTTTTTTTTTTTTTTCTCGTAAATTAGTTTAAGTTCTTCATAGATTCTGGATATTAGCCCTTTCTCAGGTGGATAGAATGCAAAAATATTCTCCTACTCTCTAGGTTGCCTGCCCCGGACCAGATGGATTAACAGCTGAATTCTATCAGAGGTACAAGGAGGAGCTGATGCCATTCCTTCTGAAACTATTCCAAACAATAGAAAAAGAGGGTCTGTTCCCTAACTCATTTTATGAGGCCAGCATCATACTGATATCAAAACTTGGCAGAGACACAACAAAAAAGAAAATTTCAGGACAATATCCCTGATGAACATCAATGTGAAAATTCTAAATAAAATACTGGCAAACCGAATCTAGCAGCACAGCAAAAAGCTTATCCACCATGATCAAGTCAGCTTCATCCCTGGGATGCAAGGCTGGTTCAATATATGCAAATCAATAAACACAATCCATCACATAAACAGAACCAGTGACAATTGGTTATCAATACATGATTATCTCAATAGATGCAGAAAAGGAATAAAATTCAACACCCCTTCATGCTAAAAATTCTCAATAAACTAGGTATTGATGGAACGTATATCAAAATAATAAGTTATTTATGACAAACCCAAAGCCAATATCATACTGAATGGGCAAAAGCTGGAAGCATTCACTTTGAAAACAGGCATAAGACAAGGATGCCCTCTCCCACCACTCCTATTCAACATAGTATTGGAAGTTCTGGCCAGGGCAATCAGGCAAGAGAAAGCAATAAAGGGTATTCAAATAGGAAGAGAGGAAGTCAAATTATCTCTGTTGCAGATGACATGATAGTATATTTAGAAAACTCCATCATCTCAAAGCAAAATCTCCTTAAGCTGATAAGCAACTTCAGCAAAGTCTCAGGATACAAAATCAATGTGCAAAAATCACAAGCATTCCCATACACCAATAATAGACAAACAGTCAAATCATAAGTGAACTCCCATTCACAACTGCTACAAAGAAAATAAAATACCTAGGAATCCAACTTACAAGGACCTCTTCAAGGAGAACTACAAACCACTGCTCAAGGAAATAAGAGGACACAACAAATGGAAAAACATTCCATGCTCATGAATAGGAAAAATCAGTGTCGTGAAAATGGCCATACTGCCCAAAGTAATGTATAGATTCAATGGTATCCCCATCAGGCTACCATTATCTTTCTTCACAAATTAGAAAAAAACTACTTTAAATTTCATATGGAACCAAAAAAGAGCCTGCATAGCCAAGATAATCCTAAACAAAAAGAACAAAGCTGAGTGCATGACACTACCTGACTTCAAACTATACTACAAGGCTACAGTAAACAAAACAGCATGGTACTGGTACCAAAACAGATTATATAGACCAATGGAATAGAACAGAGGCCTCAGAAATAACACCACACGTGTACAACTATCTAATCTTTGACAAACCTGACAAAAGTGAGTAATGGAGAAAGGATTCCCTAGTTAATAAATAGTGTTGGGAAAACTGGCTAGCCACATGCAGAAAACTGAAACTGGACCCCTTCCTTACACCTCACACAAAAATTAACCCAAGATGGATTCAAGACTTAAACGTAATACCTAAACCCATAAAAACCCTAGAAGAAAACCTAGGTGATACCACTCAGACATAGGCATGGGCAAAGACTTCATGACAAAAACACCAAAAGCAATGGTAATAAAAGCCAAAATTGACAAATGGGATCTAATTAAAGAGGTTCTGCACAGCAAAAGATTATGGCTATTCTTGCAGGAATGAGGGAGTATTGCATTGTGGTTTTGATTTGCATTTCCCTGATCATTAGTGATGTTGAACATTTTTTTCATATGTTTGTTGGCCATTTGTATATCTTCTTCAGAAAATTGTCTATTCATGTCCTTAGCCCACTTTTTGAAGGGATTGTTTTTTTCTTGCTGCCTTGTTTGAGTTCCTTGTAGTTTCTGGATATTAGTCCTTTGTCATGTGTTTTGATTGTGAAGATTTCTCCTACTCTTCTGGGTTGTCTGTTTACTCTGCTGAGTCTGTTCCTTTTTCCATGCAAAAGCTCTTTAGATTAACTAAGTCCCAACTAGTTATCTTTGTTTTTATTGCATTTGCTTTCACACAACAAAATTGTCCAATGATGCATTTATCTGAATATATCCCTGTCACTAAGCAGTGCATGACTGAATATATAAAATGGCTTTGATACTGTTTTTCTCTAATTCATATGAAAATGAAATTCTAGTACAATTAAAACTAAGAATTTCTTCACACACAATGTGGTGATAGAGTTCACTCCCAGAGAATTAACTACCAGAAATATACCCAGTGAATTCCTTAGCATGACACCACCTACTTGCTAATAATGTATTTAGGTGTCCTACATAGTATTTTGGAATCAGGTGCAACATTTACTATTTTGTAATTAGTTTACTAAATTTTATGAAGCTGAATCTTATTTTTGTATAAATTTATGGAGTAGAAGTAGAATTTTATTACATGCATAGATTTCCTAGTGGTGAAGTCAGGGCTTTTAGTGTATCCATCACTTAAATAATGTACATTGTACTCTTTAAGTAAATTCTCATCATCCAGCCCCCTCCCACACTTTCACCCTTCCGAGTCTCCATAGTCTATCTTTCCACACTCTGTGTATTTGCATACACATTATTTAGCTTCCACTTATGAGTGAGAACATACAATATTTGTCTTTCTGTATCTGGTTTGTTTCACTGAAGATAATAGCCTCCAGTTCCATCCATGCTGCTGTGAAAGATATAATTTCATTCTTTTTTATGGCTGAATAGTATCCCGTTGTGTATATATACCACATTTTCGTTATTCAAGCGTCCAATGATAGACACATGTTGATTTCATATCTTTGTTATTGTGAAAAGTGCTGTGATAACACAGAAGTGCAGATATCTATGGAATATAATAATTTATTTTACTCTGAGTAGATACCCAGTAGTGAGATTGCTGGATCAAATGGTAGTTCTATTTTTAGTTCTTTGAGAAATCTCCATACTGTGTTCCACAGCAGTTGGACTAATTTACATTCTCACCAACACTGTATGAGTTCCCTTATCTCTGCATCCTCGCCAACATCTGTTATTTACTTTTTTATAATAGCCATTCTGACTGGGATGATATCTCACTGTGGTTTTAATTTGCCTCAGAGGATTAGTGATGTTAAGTATTATTTTTTTCATATAACTATTAGTCATTTGTATGTCTTCTTTTGAAAACTGTCTATTCATATATTTTGTCCAATTTTTAATGGTGTTATTTGAGGTTATTTTGTTGAGTTCTTTGAATTACTTGTATATTCTGGATATTAGATCCTTGCCAGGTACCTAGTTTGCAAATATTTTCTCCCATTCTGCAGGTTGTCTGTTCGCTCTGGTATTTCCTTTGCTGTACAGAAGTTTTTTAGTTTAATTAAGTCCCATTTGTCTATTTTTGGTTTTGTTACTTGTGCTTTTGAGGTCTTAGCCATGAATTATTTGCCTAGACCAATGTCCAGAAGAGTTCTTTCCCTAGGTTTTCTCCCAGTAATTTTATAGTTTCAAGTCTTATATTTAAGTCTTTAATCCATCTTGAGATGATTTTCATATATGATGAAGGATGGTGGTTCAATTTTATTCTTCTATATGTGGCAAACCAATTTTCCCAGCACCATCATTTATTAAAGAAACTGTACTTTCCCCAGTGTATGTTCTTGTCAACTTTGTCAAAGATCAGTTTGCTGTAGATAGGTGGATTTATTTTTGGAGTCGCTATTCTTCCATTGTTCTATGTGTCTATTTTTATATCAGTACCATGCTGTTTTGATTATTACAACCTTGTAGTATAATTTGTCATCAGCTAATGTGATGCCTCTGGTTTTGTTCTTTTTGCTTAGGAATGCTTTGGCTAATCAGGTTCTTTTATGGTTCCATATGAATTTTAGAATAGTTATTTCTAGTTCTGTGAAAAATGACATTAGTATTTTAATAGAGATAGCTCTCAATCTTTAGATTGCTTTGGGCAGTATGGTCCTTTTTACAATATTAATTCTTGTAATCCACGAGCACGGGATGTTTTTACATTTGTGCCCTGTTCAATTTCTTTCATCAGCATTATGTAGTTTTCCTTGTATGCAATGTTCACCTTGTTGGTTAAATATATTCCCAGATATTTTTTGTAGCTATTGTAAGTAAGATTGCCTCCTTGATTTTGTTCTCAGATAGACTGTTATTGGTCTATGGAAATGCTACTGATTTTTATACATTGATTTGTATCCTGAAACTTTACTGAATTCATTTATCAAATTTAAGAGTTTTTTGGTGCAGTCTTTAGGTTTTATAGATATAAGATCATATCCTCAGGGAACAGAGATTTATTTTTCGCAGATATTCCACTTCAGAGCTTCTTACAGGCTAAAAACAGTGTCAGCATATAAAGAAAGGGTATTTATTGAATCACTGTTCACAGTGGTGAACAATCTGAATAGTCAATAACAAGTAAATGGTTACATAAATTATGATATATTTATTCTGCAGAATATAATACAGACATAGAAAAAGAACAAATTAGATGTATGTTCACTCTCTAGATGGCTCTCTATTTTATATGAATAAATGAAGAATGCAAGCTTGAGAAAAACATACACTAAATATCATTTTTTATAAACAATCCTATATCAGAATTTAAGCTTAAATGAGTCAAATTAACAGTACAAAGTGCACACTGGATTATCTTGAGGAGGTCAAACAGAAGTTTATGTAATTCTTCATACTTTTTTAATCATTTTATATTATAAATAACCATGTGTCTTTTGTACTTAAAAAATTGCCATGAAACATAATTATCTTTCGAAGAACAAGAAATAGCATAGTTATTACTTTAGGGTATGCCGTTTTACCTTTTTACTTGCTTTAAAATTTTTTTAATGAATACAATTTTTATGCTAATCATATGCACACACCTATTTAGTATTTAATGTGTAATTTTTAAACACACTGATTTTTTAAATGCCACCATTTATAGGTGTACAACAAAAGGTGATAGACCTTTTGAACAAATGTAGATTTATACTCAAACTCATAACCCAGTTTAGAAAGACAGCCAACATACTGCCCATGAGTTCACTTCATCAAAGCTTCTCTTGTTGACTCCTAATCAATCTTGTTGAAACTAATTAAAACAACACTAGCTTTAATTGGTCTAAGGGGACCATAATTGGTGTTCTAGCAACCTAGCATTTTAAGACAGAAACTCGAGGCCAACTTGGATCAGTTTTTAACAATGCCAGAAGCCAGTTCAAGTTACGGTGTTTGTTGTAGATGGGTTGTTGCCCTGGGAATGTGATAAACATGAAACAAACAAACAAACAAACAAAAGGCAACGTTTGAGATGAGGTAACTCTATTAGCCACACTCAGAAGTGCAGAAAACTATAAATGGGTCTGTGCACTTATAGCCACTTGGAGAAATAAGTATTCAGAAGGAGGACACGTTTGATAGATTTGGAATGCTATAGAAAAAAGCATACCTTCATTTGATTTGAACATCACATATCGAGAGCACAATATGTTCATTCATCTATTTATCCTACAAACATTTTTTTTCAAATTTCATTTTCATTGCCAAGCTCTGTACTGTCTCTAAGGACCAAGCAATAAAGAAGATTAACCCTGTCAGCAGCCCTAATGCTGACATTTTAAGAAACAAAGTGCTTCCCCTCCCTCAAGCTGTTTTACTGCCATCCACCTGAAAAGTGTTGTGAGACATACACAAATTTAAGGTAACTACAAATGTGAATGGTTACCCTGGAGTTTTGCAGTGCCTGAAGATCACAAAATCCTAGGGACTGTGATATAATTTTGCTGTGTCTCTACCCAAATCTCATCTCAAATTGTAGTTCCCCTTATCCCAATGTGTTGTGTGAGGGACCTGGTGGGAGGTAATTGAATCATGGGGCCGGTTACCTACATGCTGTTCCCACGATAATGAGTGAGTGCTCACAAGATCTGATGGTTTTATAAGCGGCTTTTCCCCCAACCTCGCTCTGCACTTCTCCTTGCTGTCACCATGTGTAGAAGGACACGTTTGTTTCCCCTTCCACCATGATTATAAGTCTCCTGAGGCCTCCCCCGCCCTGTGGAACTGTGAGTCAATTAAAGTTCTTTCCTTTACAGATTACTCAGTCTTGGGAATGTCCTTATAGCAGCATGAGAAGGAACTAATACAGACTGGGAATACAGAGATTGTAAACATATCAGATCATTTCAATAACACTATATCATCTAAGGCAGAGGTGTGTATCAGGGACTAGGGTGCTCAAAGAAGGGCCTGGCTAGAAAGTTTGACAAATGTTTTCTCGAAGAGATGACGGCCAAACTGTGTCTGGGCCACATTTTTCAGGTGTGATAATGCTTTTATCTGAATGTGAAGAAAAGGTGGATCTTGGATAGATCCTCACCAAGGCAGTGAAAGATCCTTGTAGAGGGCCTTTAGGTAGATAAATGAGAGAGGGAGTTACCATCACATCACCAAGATGTTATTTTCTCCAGTATAAAGAAAAAGACTCAATTACTTCTTCCTCTCTGTTCTCTTTCATAGCTATTCTCAGCTCTTTGGAGGCTACCTCATGAAGACTCCCCTGATCTAAATTATTAAGACCATCTTCTTTGGGAATGACAGAGAGAAGAGGAAGAGGAAAGCAGTGTACAAAGAATGGGAATTCTATGTGCCTCCAAAAAGAAAAAACTGCAACTACACATCAGCATTATGCAAATGACCTCTATTCTTAAAAGTTGGCTGAGAATGAGGAAATCCATTGCATTCACAGAGATATTCTGTGTGAGCAAAAAGGGAGAGAACAACAGTACTACTTTAAAAAGAAATGTACTATGTAATTTTCCCTAGCATTATCCAAATGAAACATTTTTGAAGCACCAAGCCTCTATCCACAGATCAGAAACTGAAAAAATATATATTACATTTTTCTTATACAGGCATACCTTGGATATATTGGAAGGTCAGTTTCAGATTATGGCAGTAATGCAAAATACCCTATTAAGCAAGTGACACCATGATTTTTGGTTTACCAGTGCATATAAAGTTATGTTTATACTGTAGTCTTTTCAGTGTGCAATAGAATTATGTCTCCAAAAATGCACATACCTTAATTAAAAATTTTTTGTTGCTAAAAAAATTCTAACAATCATCTGAACCTTCAAAGAGTCATGATCTTTTTGCTGGTGGACGGCCTTGCCTCACTGTTGATGGCTGCTGCCTAATCAGGTTGGTGTTTCCTGAGGTTTGGGGTGGCTGTGGCAATTTATTAAAAGACAATCAAGTCTGCATCTTCAATTAACTCTTCCTTTTACAAAAAAAAACTCTGTAGCATTTTTTATAGTATTTACTTACCATAAAACTTCTTTCAAAATTGGAGTCCTTTCAAAAATTGTCCTTGCTTTATTAACTAAACTTATGTAATACTCTAAATCCTTTGTTGACATTTTGACAATGTTCACAGTATCTTCAGCAGGAGTGCAGTCCAGCTCGTGAAACTTTTTTCTATTTTCATCCATGAGAAACAACTGTTCATCAGTTGAAGTTTTACCATGAGATTGCAGCAATTCAATCGCATCTTCAGAACCCAATTTTAATTCTAGTTCTCTTGCTATTTCTACCACATCTGCAGTTGCTTCCTTAACTCAAGTTTCTAGGAACTAATGCAGCTGGTGACTTTACATTGAACCCTTCAAAGTAAGGGGTTGGAATCCATTTCTTCCACACTCCTGTTAAGGTTGCTATTTTGACCTCCTGCCATAAATTATGAATATTCTTTATGTCATCTAGAATGGTGAATCATTTCCAGGAGGTTTTTAATTGCCATTAAAGGAATTGTTGTCTCTATATATGGGAACTATAGTCTTACAAAGTATATTTTTCAAATAATAAGACTTGAAAATCAAAATTACTCCTTGATCCATGGGCTGCAGAATGGATATTGTGTTAACAGCCATGAAAACAACATTAATCTCCTTGTACACCTCCATCAGAGCTCTTTGGTGAACAGGTGCATTGTCAATGCACAGTAATATTTTGAAAGGAATCTCTTTTTCTGAGCAGGTCTTAACAGTAGACTTAAAATGTTCAATAACTGTACTATAAACAGATGAGTTGTCATCTAGGCTTTGTAGTTCCACTTATAAAGCACAGGCAGAGTCCATATAGCATTATTCTTAAGGGTTATAGGATTTTTGGTCCATGAGCATTGGCATCAACTTAGTGTCTAATGCAGTTGATGACTTTAACAAGAGTCAGCCTGTCCTTTGAAGCTTCTAAGTCAGGTATCGACTTCCCCTCTCTAGCTATGAAAGCCTTAGATGATCATCTTACAATATAAGGCTGTTTCTTCTCCAGTGAAAGTCTACTATTTAGCAAAGCCACCTTCATCAATCATTTTAGCTAGATCTTCTACATAACTTGCTGCAGCTTCTATATTAGAACTTCCTGCATCACCTTGAACTTTTATTTTATGGAGATGACTTCTTTCCTTAAGTCTCATGAACACATCTTTGCTAGATTCCCACTTTTCTTCTTCAGCTTCCCCACCTGTCTCAGCCTTCATAGAATTAAAGAGAGTTAGGGCTTTCTCTGGATTTAACTTTGGCTTAAGGAAACATTGTGGCTGGCTTGATCTTCTTTCCACACCACTAAAAATTTTTCTACTTTAGCAATAAAGCTGCTGTTTTCTTATCACTTGGGTGTTCAGTGTGGTAGAAATTTAATTTTTTTTCAAGAATTTTCCTTTGCTTTTACACATTGGTTAACTGGCACAATACATCTAGGTTTTCTACATGCCTTCCTTGCTAAACAATCATTTCTAGCTTTTGATTTAAAGTGAGAGACATATGACTCTTCCTTTCACTTAAATGCTTAGAGGCCATTGTAGGATTATTATGTTACCTACTTTCAATATTATTCTGTTTCATGTAATAGCCAGGCTTGAGGAGAGAGAGAGAGAGAGAGGGAGAGAGAGAGAGAAAGAGAGATAGAGAGAGGGAGAGAGATAGAGAGAGAGAGAGAGAGAGAGGGAGAGAGAGAGAGAGAAAGAGAGAGAGAGAGACAGTCAGGGAATAGCCAGTTGGTAGAGTAGTCAGAACACATGCCTTTGTCCTTTAAACACTGTCATCTTATAAGGGCAAAGCTGGTGGCATCCCCCCAAAATTACAATCATTACATCAAAGATCATTGATCACAGATCACCATAGCAAACATAATAATGATGGAAACATTGTAAATATTGTGAGAATTACCAAAATGTGACCCAGAGACGTGAAGTGAGCACATGCTGTTGGAAAAATGGCTCCAATAGACTTGTTCAACATAGGGCTGCTACCATTCTTGATCCATAAAAATACAGTATATATGAAGTCCAATGAAGCCACACATAATGAAATGATATATGATATATACTTTCTAACTCAGGAGAATTTAAAATAATATGGTCCTCATTTTAATTACATCATTTATTTCTGCTACTCAGCAGCACACATATAAACAAGGGGAAGAAAGGGGAGCAACTGCCTTGAGTGGGCTCAACCATACATAAATAGGTCAATGGCAAACACATTTAAGCAGAATGTTGGGTTAGGGGGTATTTCCTTGGATTTTAGGCACTTAGGGCAAGAGTCTAACCAGGAACCAAGATAAAAATATTAAGAGTTGGGAAAGGAGCTAAGATTTTGTTTCTACATCACTTTTCAAGTTACTCAAAGTGTTTGATTCAAAATACAGGATGATTCGGTGACATGCATGAAAGGATACTTCAGATGCTAAAAATGAAATACTCGAAAATAATTTAGTTTATTCACAGAGTGAAGAACTAACGAAAATATGTCTTTTTTCACCATAAAACCCCTTACATTCCTCCTCCCTCTTCTAGTCCCTGGATGATTCTATTTAAACATTTTTAAATTTTAAACACTTTATAAACAGTTTTAAATATTGGTGCAGGACTGAGTTGCTAGGAAAATGGGAGTCCTAATATGCTTTGTAGCTAGTAAACGTTTGGCCACCTTTTCCTCTTGTGAGCTAGGTAAACATTTCCATGTATTTTTCCAGCTCTTATCTATTCCATGGATGATCGTCAGCAACTGTATATATCAAGTCATAGATGAACAAAGATACTCAACATAGTAAGGAAGTCATTTATCCAAGATTTTCTGTAGTTATTTTGATAAGCAGATTTTGGCTATAACACTACCAATTGTAAAATCTTGTACCATTCCAGGGAGAGGCCAAAAAACTCTCATGAAAGCACCAGTATCTGAGTGCTGACCACTGCAGGCTTCTGTGCTTACAGAAGAGCTGCCTCACAGATGAGAGAAATACAACCAAGACTTCAACTACGATTGAGCAGAAAGCCTCCCATAAACATGAAGACAATTCGTAACCAGAGTTTAAGTTTTCTAAAGTTTGAAACTTTAGAAACCATGCAACTTTGAACCATGCAAAAGTGATCCAATATGGAAGCATTGTAAAAATAGTGCTTCCTTCCCAGTCTGGGTACAGTTTGTAAAACACTAGAGGCTAGAATTTTCCCAAGCCTGTTTTATCCTCTTTATTCTGGAGAAGAAAACACATCAAGACATCAAAACATTTGACCTTGGAATGGATCTCATCCTTTGTTACAGACTGGCTGACTCTGAATATATCAGGAATGTACTTCCCAGACCCCAGGACTCAAATATAACCAGAGTGACAGATAGGGCAGGTCTGAGAGAAGTAGCAAACATACTTCATCCTAGAGTCAGAAAGAAACACGCTGGTATAATTCTAACTTAGAAAATAATGAGGTAAGGGGTCGTGTAAACTTCATACAACGCTGCTGCCTCTGAGTTATTAAAAAAATTACTAACAGGCTTCTGATCAACTAAAGGAATGAAATTAGGCATTCAAAGGAGATTTTTTAATGTCCTCATCTAGAATTACTTTCCCATTGTGATAGCACTGAATATAACCTGAAGCTGGACATATTTTTAAAAACCTTTTAGATAGGCAGGTCTAAACCTTGAAAACATCAGTGATATAGAGAACCCACCATTGAGTGTGAGGTTTGAGAAATTGATCCTAAAGATTTAATTAATTGTCCCACATCAGTCTACCAATAGATTAATGCTTTTGTTCTTGGCTCCACTACCTTTATAAAAAATACATGGATGGAAAATGTGAAGAAATAAAAGAGAATGATGAATGCACTCACATTTAAAGATGGAAAGAAGAGGAACCTTTTCAAATACCACATGGGAGAAGAACTTTGTGTCTTTAGCATTCAGAATATGCTCATAATTCCTGCCCATTTGCTCGACTATGTTTACTATTTTAGTTTTCACTGAACCTTAACACAAATCAATTTGGAACAAAGATACAAACAAGTTTTTTGATAATTTTTGTAATCTTGATAATTTCCTTTAAAAAATTTAACATAACAACATGGCCTTGTGCTACACATCAAGCTGTTTTTTTTTAAATAGGCTTTTTAGAGCAGTTTTAAGTCCACAGCACAATTGAGCATAAAGTACAGTTTCCATATACCTCCAACCTATCCCCTTCCCAAAGCCTCCCCACTATCCCACTATCAATGTCCCCCACCAGAATGGTACATTCGTTATAGCTGATGAGCCTATACTGACATCATTATCACCCAAAGTTCATTGTTTACATTAGGGTTCACTCTCAGTGATGTACATTGTATGGATTTAAACAAATTTATAATGACATGTATCTACAATAGTAACATACGCACTA
Source organism: Macaca thibetana thibetana (assembly GCF_024542745.1). Taxonomy (NCBI): domain Eukaryota; kingdom Metazoa; phylum Chordata; class Mammalia; order Primates; family Cercopithecidae; genus Macaca; species Macaca thibetana. Next base: position 67,027,601 of record NC_065583.1, on the reverse strand, counting down.
GTTTCACTGCCCTAAAAATCTTCTGTGCTCTGCCTATTCATTCCACCCTCCCTTTAAACCCTAGATCTTTTTAATGTCTCCATAGTTTGCCTTTTCTAGAAGTCATACAGTTGGAATTATACAATATGCAGTTGTTTTGAATTGGCTTCTTTCACTTAGTAATATACATTTAAGATTACTCTATGCCTTTCCATGCCTTGACAGCTCATTTCTTTTTAATACTGAATAATATTCAATTGCCTGGATGTACCACAGTTTATTTATCAATTCACCTACTAAGAGACATCTTGGTTGCTTTTAAGTTTTGGCAAATATGAACAAATCTGCTATACACAATCATGTGCAAAGTTTTAGTAAGAATTTTCAACTTCTGTGGATATATATCAAGAAGTACAACGGCTGAATTGTGTGTTAAACTGCCAGTCTTCCGAAGTACCACTTTACATTCCTACCAGCAATGAATGAGCTTTCCTGTTGGGTACTTCCAAGGCATCATTTTGCATTCCTAGCAGCACTGAATGAGAGTTCCTGTTATTCCACATTCTTGTCAGCATTGGGTAATGTGAGTTCCAGATTTGGGCCATCCTAATAGGTATGTAGTGGTATCTCACTGTTGTTTTAATTTGCAATTCCCTAATGATATAGGATGTTGTGCATATTTTAATAAACTTATATACCATCTGTATATTTTCTTTGGTGAGTTTTCTGTTTAGGTTTTTGTGCAGTTTAAAATAAGGTTGTTCATGTTTTTATTGTTGAGTTTTAAGAGTTCTCTGTATATTTTGGATAACAATTCTTTATCAAATGTGCCATTTGCAAATATTTTCTCCCAGTCTGTGGCTTGTCTTCACACTCACTTGACACATTGAGTTACTCACTTGACACATTGAGTTTTCTCATAGAAAATGGTGCTTATTTGGGAGAATAAGATATTTCTTTGTTAGCCTGTCTCTTTCAGATATCCAATTTATAATTCTAGAAGTTAGAAAATTTTCTGGCTCCTCTCACATTCAGAAAGGCAGATATTTTATCTAACCTATAATTATCCCGTTCACAAATTAAATAGATATTTTTGTTCCTCAAACTCACTCTTTTATTCCTCGAACATTTCATTTTCTCTTTTCCTACCAATTTCAAAATCAATAGATATTAACATCCAACTGATCTTTGCCAGTGAGTACTAGGAGAGAACTAAGTTGAAAAATAAATTTCTCTCTGCTCTTTCAGAATGGGTGCATATGTGCTGCACTGCCAAGCTATATTTGACTTTCTGGCAATATATTTTCTTAGGGCTTAATTCTGGGCCAGCCAGAGAGAAATGTTACTTTAGCATTAAAGCTATACATTCTGGAGAGAAAAGCATAAGTTTCTGATGAAGAAAATAACTGGGAGTAATTTCCATTTTATAATGCCTTATTAGAGCATTAGAGAAGATTTGACAAAGAACAATGGTACAGACCACAGGAAGGAAAAACACAATTAAAAAAGATTTATGCACAAGGATTCCCTACCCTAGGCAAGGTAGGCTAAACACAACCTCATGTTAAGTTTGCCCAGAATGTAAAAAAAAAAAAAAAAAAAAAAAAAGATTCTTATCTTTACAGAACACTTACAAAGTTTCAGGGCAAATTGCCATTTTTGAGTTAGGCAAACAAAGCACAAAGTTTCTCATACTCTACAACGAGCAACTGAGAGGGGCCCAGAAAACATTTCTGTCAGGTTTAAGATGGTTTAAATGTTTGAAGATGAAAAAAAATTCTGATCCTCCCTGCTAATTGTATTGTACTTTGCAACAGACATGGGCCTTTGTTATGTCTGCAGTTGAAAACTGAATATTTCCAAAAGGAGACCTTTGCCTGAAAATGGCAGAGAACTACAAAAACCTCATACTCAAGACCTCTTCAGAATCAGATCAACTTCTTCCATTTGCTAACCTCTTGCAGATTTATATCCTGTAAAATTTTGGTTGATGAAGACACACAGAATCTTGCCCAAGACCACACATCCAAATAGTATTGAGAGACCTGGAGATAGAAGTTGGGAAGAGGAAGTTATCTAGAAGCAATTCATGCCTCCTGTCAGAAAGCTCCAGAAGGATAGATTGCTTCTTATTCAAAATGAGCTAGAAACAAAAATATTATGAGGTTTATAACAAAGCTTCCTCACATTACAAAAGAAGGCAGTTATGAAGAAAATCATGTGACTATTTTCTACAGAAAACAAACAAAAAAAATCAGAGACAATGTCTAGTATGTATTATCACCAAATTTTAATAAGGAACACAATACCAAGGACCCGCTGGTGAAGTCCGGCCCACAGGAGTGTGCTATTTTGCTTCACCAATGCAGAAAAATTGCCCACATTTTCTTTTTATAAAAATCTAGATTTCTTTCGATAAACTGTAATATCTGGCAGTATTTGGTTCCTGTTTCCAAACGGAGACTAGTGGGCTAGACCTGAAGAGGAGGTGTTCCCCAAAATGGACCCATGGTACCCACAAGCACATCCTAGATCCTTACCAAAGGCCCAGTTTTCTCGTCTGTGTCACACACTTGACTCTCATTGAAATTTAGATTCATAATCCCTGATATATAAGTAATATGAATGCAGTGAAGTCACAGACATCTTGAGGAGTGATTTACATGGGTTAGATAAAAATGCAACAGCTGGGACTTCTGGAATGGTGGAATGAAGGCTTTCATAAACCCTGCCTCAATAATAAGTAATAATAATATAACAGTATGATTTAGGGAATGAGCTGTCCACAGATGGCTTTGAGAAGCTTTGACATATTCCTAAGGATCTTGAAGACCACAGAAATGTGCAGAGACATGCACATGACCAGAAAACAACTGAGAGATTACTCATTGCTCAGCTCTCTCTTTTGGCTGACCCTGAGGACCTGTGCAAGCAGGAAGTAAAGGCCAAGGCCAACACGCAGGCTGCCTTAATGTTGAAGATATGCCCCAGCAAACACACAAAACCCTACACCACAAAGACTAAAATACTTCATCCATTCATCTATTGATAGACACTTAGGTTGACTGTGCTACAATAATCATGGGACTGCATATATCTCTATGATATACTGATTTCCTTTCTTTTGGATATATACCCAGCAGTGGGATTACTGAATCGTCTCGTAGCTGTATTTTCACTTTTTTTGAGGAACCTCCATACTATTTTCCTTAAGGGCTGTACTCATCTACATTTCCACCAACAGTGTATGAGTGTTCTCATTTTCTGGCATCCTTGCTAACGTTTGCTGCTACTTTGCCTTTTTGACAACAGCCATTCTAACTTGGGTGAGATGGTATCTCCATGGGATTTTGATTTGCATTTCCTTGATGATTAACGATGCCTGACATTTTTTAAATATACCTGTTGGCCATTTGTATGCCTTATTTTGAGAAATGTATATTCAGGTCTTCCATTTTTAATTAGATTGCTGCTATTATTTGCTATTGTTTGAGTTCCTTATATATTCTGGGTATTAGTCCTTTGTAAGATGGACAGTTTACAAATATTCTCCCACATTCTGTACATTCTCTCTTCACTTTGATTTTTTTCTTTCCTGCAAAGAAGAGCAAAAAAGGATGGTTTCTTTTGCTGTGCAGAAGAGTAAGCAAACAATTTCATTCTTTCACAATATTGGTTATGTTCTTGTTTTGAGTTTGATGTAATCCTATGGGCCTACTTTTGATTTTGTTGCCTGTGCTTTTGAGGTGTTACCCAAAACAACTTTTTGTCCAGACAAATGTCCTGTAGGACTTCCCCAATGCTTTTTTCTAGTATTTTAACAGTTTAGGGCTTAAATTTGTCTTTCATCTATTTTGAATTGATTTTTTAATATGGTGAAAGATGGGGATCTACTTTCATTCATGGGCATATGGATATCCAGGTTCCCAGCACCATTTATTAAAGAGACTGCCTTTTCTTTCATACATGATCTTGAAACTTTGTCATAAATGAGTTAGGTATAAGCATGTAGATATATTTCTGGATTCTCTATTCTGATCCATTGGTCTATATGTCTGTTTTTATGCCAGCACCACGATGTTTTGATTACTATACTTTCGTAGTATAATTTGAAGTCAATTAATGTGATTCCTCGAGATTTGTTCTTTTTGCTCAGGACTGCTTTAGTTATTTTTAGAATCTGAAAGAACGTGCATTTTAATAGAATGCTCTTTAGGTTACTTTGAGTAGTATAGACATTCTAACAATAATTCTTTTAACCCATGAACATGGGATATCTTTGTTTCTGTGTGTAGGTCCTCTTTGATATCTTTCTTCACTGTTATATAGTTTTGTTCATAAAGATCTTTAACTATTTTGGCCAAATTTATTCCTAGGTATTCTATTTTTTTCATGCTATTGTAAATGGGATTCCTTTCTTGATTTCTTTTTCAGATTGATTACTATTAATTTATAGAGATGCTACTAATTTTTGTTTGATTTTATATCCTGCAACTTTACTGAATTTATCAGTTCTACAGTTTTGTTGTTGTTGTTGTTGTTTTTTGTTTGTTTTTTTTTTGGTGGGGTCTGTAGGTTTTTCTAAATGTAAGATTATGTTGTCTTCAAACACAGATAATTTGACTTCTTCCTTTCTAATTTAGATGCTCTTTCTTTCTTTCTCTTGCCCAATTGCTCTGGCAGGGACTTATAACACAATGTTGAATAGAAGTGGTGAAATTAGGTATTTTTGTCTTATTTCAGATCTTAGCAGAACGGCTGTCAATTTTTTTCCTATTCAGTATATTAGCTGTGAGTTTGTCATATATGGCCTTTGAGGTATTTTCCTTCTATACTCAATTTGTTGAGAGTTTTTAGCATGAAGGGATGTTAAATTTTATGGAACGTTTTTTAGCATCTTTTAAAAATGATCATATGGATTTTGTCCATAATTCTGTAATATATCATATTTGTTGATTTACGTAAGTTGAACTATCCTTGCATCTATGGGATGAATCCCATTTCATCACAGTGAATGATCTTTTTAATATGCTGTTGAACTTGGTTTGCTAGTATGTTGTTGAAGACTTTTGCTTCCATGTACATAAATGATATTAGCCTGTAGTTTTCTTTTTTTCATTTTGTTTGTATCTGGTTTCGACATCAGGGCAATGCAAGCCTTGTGGAATGAATTCAGAAGCATTCTCTCCTCTTCAATTTTAATAGTTTGAGTCAGATTGCTATTAATTATTTACATGTTTGGTAGAATTCAGCAATGAATCCATTGGTTCCTGGGCTTTTCCTTGCTGAGAGTCTTAAAAAATTTTTTTGAGACAGGGTCTTGCTCTGACACCCATGCTAGAGTGCAGTGGTGCAATCTCACTGCAACTTTTGTCTACTGGGCTCAAGTAAATCTCCCAACGCAGCCTTCCAAGTACCTGGGGCCACAGACATGCACTACCTTACCCAGCTATTGTTTTGCAATTTTAGTAGAGACAGAGTCTCACCACATTGCCCAGGCTGGTCTCGAACTCCTGAGCTCAAGTGATCCACCTGCCTCAGCCTCCCAAAGTTCTGGGATTACAGGTATGAGGCACCTTGCCCAACTGATCCTTTATATTACAGCTTCAATCTTGTTGCTCATTATCGGTCCATTTGGGTTTTCTATTTCTTCCTGACTCTATCTTGGTAGGTTCCATGTGTCCAGAAATTTACCCACTTTTTCTAGGAATTCCAACTATTAAGTTAGAGGCACAGCAGAACTATCTTTCAAAGAGTAATAGGTTCAGTAAATTAAAATGAAGTTAGTAGGTTAGGCTGGAAATAGCAGACAAGCTAAGCTGGGGTCTAGGAGAAGGGAAATATTTAATAAATAGAAAATTTAGACTTACGTAGTCTCCACAGACTATAGATAAAAGAAAAGGTCAAGATTTGAGAATCTTCAGAAGTGGTTGATTAGAGTGGACAATTTGGGCCACAGTACAGATTGCTAACTATAAGTCATACAGAATAAACCAACCACCTTGGTACAGAGTAGATTAAAAGCAAAACAAGAAGCACTTTGTAAGTACACATTAGGTACTGAGCATCACTGTAACTTATGTTTTCCAAAAGTCAGAGCTTAGTTTGATATTTTCTCACAACTATATATAGATGTTTTATCCTTGAGGAAGACTTTATTTCTTTGTAGTTAGCAAAATTACCACAGCCTACTAACAGTTCCATGCATATATTAGATACTCAGTTGGTACTGTTTGAGTTCTGGAATAAATTTATTACATTTTACTAAATTAAAATTTCTCAGCTAAATACTGAATACATTCCCTAGGCCAAGGCCTCTTTAAACATCATAAGAGTGGACCCAGTTACTCTTTATATCTCTAAACCATCATCAGAGACTTTTTAGAGCAGCAGAAACAGAAAGTATTTCTGACACAAAAATAGAAATTCCAAATTCTATGTTTGTTTTATGCCCATTCCTTATTCTGCCTAGATATTTTACAGTTGCATCACCAAGCTACAGCATGCATCCTAATCTGATGTCTGTTGGTGAGTATAAATCCATTTCTGAATAATGCTATTATTTTAGAAAATAGCTACTCAATACATTTGTGAGATGAAGCAATTATGCTCTCTGAACTAATTAAAAATATATACATGTTACATATGTATATGTACATGTGTGTATATACACACATGCTCACACATACATAAAGAGACAGAGAGAAAAATTGTATGCACCTATTCTAGGTGTAACCATGAGCTTAATGAAATAAACCCTAAAAAAGAAACTTGCAATATCTACATTTAGACCTTGAATAAAATGAGAAGTATGAGCATGGGCAACACTCAACCATACTAAGAGGCAAGTTTGTCTAGTTGGGTATCATTAAGGTGACAGGAATAGCCTTTATTTCACAAGTTGTGGCAATGATGTGGAAGGGTGGACATAAGGAAAGAAAGAAAGAAGAAAGGAAGCTACTTCTGTGAAAATAGCCTACCTCATCCACAGTAAAAGCAATTCTAAATCATCTTCCTACTGCCAGCTGTTTTCTTGGTTCTCTGTCATATACTACTTATGCTAGTTTAACTTAAATTATATTAGCTTATAAAAGAGACAAAAGATAGTAGAGTAGAAAGCACAGACAGAGAAACGTGGTTCTAATCTTTGCTTTATATAAGAGACCCAGGTCACTTTGTCTTTTGGGGTCTCAGTTTCTTTATCTGTGAAGTGAAGCAGTTATCCTGGATAATAATCTCTCAAGTTCACTGTGGCTCCAAAATTCTTTGTTTTAGTTAACAGAAACTCTGGGATGATGAGAAAATTCTTAAAAAGTATTTCATTAGAATTTCTGGAATTGATTTTATAGATGTCAGTGAATATTGATGGTAGAAAAAAACGACAGTAAAACAAATTCCTGTACACACAGATTAAATGCATTCATAGTGGTTTGGTCTGAATAAGAGAAAAACAAATCAAAAATTCCTTTAAAAACACAAGTAGGAGGAGGAGAACAAGTTGTTCTTAGACAATCAGGATATTGAAGTCTAGCGTCTTGTGTATTTCTCATTTAAGTCAATTTATTTTTCTCAAAAACAAACTTCTAGGCTTCTAAGCAAAGATATGAAGACTTCCCTGATGGCTTCCACTTGAAGAGTCCTTTCCATCCTCCCACACTTCTGTTGGCCTTCACACCTCTTCCATGGCCCATATCACATTCCACACAACATTGTACTTACAAATACAAATGTTATTTTTCTAAGTAGACCATGGGCTTCTTGAGTTTATTTATCTTTGATGGCACAGATCCTGGTACCTTACAAATAGGAGACACTCGATAAAAATGAATGAGGAGTGAAGGAATGGGAAGGAAGGAAGAAAAGGGAAGGATAAAGGGAGAGAAGGAGGGAGGAACTAAAAACACACTTATGTAGCCATATATTCAATGGCATCTAGTTCCTTAAAAGATTTAATGAACCCTAACTAAAGGAATTGTATACAAAGTAAAGAGAAATGCATCCAACAGGATACTCGGCATGATCAAGCTAAGGCTTGATTCTCTTTCAAGAAGAGATGATCAGGCACATTATCAAAGAGAATAAAAAAGGCTGTTAAGCCCAACCAAGTTCACTTAAGGTGCTAGAGATGCCACCATGACACTCCCCACAGACCCTAGTTATGAATATCAAAGATAAATATTTCCTATTCTTTTTTTCTCAACTCACAATCATTTTCCATAAATCTTCTTTAAAGATAGTGTTTAATTAGAACAGGACAAGATGTGGACTAGAGACAAGCTGAACATTTCCCCTCCCACCATATCGCCTGGTATCAGAAGCTGCAAAAGGAAACTGACTAAAATACAAAGCAATTTTTTTTTAAAATTTGTATTTTATATTTTTCTAAATAAGTATTAGCACAACTATAGAAAATCAGTAGCTTAACATTCACAAGAAATAAAAAAAAAGTAAGATTTAATTCTTAAAGACAAACCATTCAACTCATTCTCATTTATAGCTAGAACCAAATAATTGCAACCTTCATCTCAGGGAACAGGAAAGAAACAATACAACGTGGAACTTTCTTGTCTTCCTCTGTCCTACCAATGTCTTTACCACATAACTACGAAAGAAAGAGGAAAACACTATTAGCCATCAAAGTCAAAGGGCATTTTTTTAACCTTACATCAAAATAAACTCAAATTATTAAGGTCTACTTTGACCAAATAACACATGGTGATGTGCTTCATTATAAATTATTGAAAGATTATTTTGTGGAGGAAAATTGCCGTTCTAGACAATAAACATTTCAAACGGGGTTACATCTCAGAGGCCAGAACCACTACTTCGTACTCCAACTCCCCCTCCAATACTCCACATTCATTAGTTTTGGTCATCAAGCTGTCACAACAGTTGCCAAGATGGGATTCAACACAGACATCTCTAGACGACGAAATTGAACCTCTGGTGAAATTCAAAGAACCTCTTGAAACTTAATGAACATCCTATCCGTTCGAACAAATGAAAGCTTAAATTAGGTTGCTCTAGGATCTCAATGTTAAATATGTGTACGATTTAATTAACTGATACTCACATTGTCCCCCATAACCTTTTTTTTCACCTCACTCCTTTTAAAGAAAACTGAACCCTAGGCAAATGAGGTAATGATGGAATGTTACGTGGGTTTTTAGATGGAGTAATTAATCAGTAGATCAGAGGAAGAGATCATAGAAGGTCAGAAGTAAACCTCTTTCTTTTCTGAGTGCAGCAGCTGCTTCTAAGGGCTGACTGGGACCTCCATGAAACCTGAACTGGTGGAGAATCAAACTGAAACTGAATAGCCCAGGCTCAAGAGTTGTGCCTGGAGCTCAGCAATCACATTGCCGGACCCTGTTTCCTGTGCCATACACTAACCCTAACCTGGCTAATGTCCTCAGACTTTTGCTCAATTTCAAAAGGACCCCAAAAATGGTTCTTCCAGGAAGATTTGAGCACACCCCTAAATCCAGGACTACATTAACACATGACACTGAAGGTGAAAACAAAAACTCTAGGTCTCTGATATCAAAAAACATGAAACCCAGATATATTTTTTGGCTTAAATTTATCTGGATAAATGCTTAGGTTTGCTACTTCACTTATAAGCATAAACTAGGCAAAACTAAATGCAGCAATCTTCTTTAACTCTGTGGTGCTAGTACTTGGCCTTCACTCAGAGTAATTCGGCTGTCACTTTTCAAAAATACAAAAGGCTTTGCATGAGGTCAAACACATTTACATGTCTGCATTCTTAGTGTCATGGAAACTGACACTGGCCATCTGCAAGTACTTAAGGAAAAGCAGAATGAGTGGACCCTTTCTGATTTAAAACACAGTTACCCATAGGATGACTCAATATTTAAAGGAATGAGTGAAACAAATTGGACATAAAAGTAGAGAATGAAGAAGAAATTTGGGTGTTTGACCCTAGGTTTGCTACTGTGGTGAGATCCTTAGCAAGTCACTTATACAGGGCTCTCTGGGACCTATTTCTTAATGTGCAAAAATAAAGAAGTTGACCTGTTGGTAATGTGTTGGAGAAGAGTTCCTCTCAACTCACAATCATTTTCCATAAATCTTCTTTAAAGAGAGTGTTTAATCAGAACAGGACAAGATTTGGACTAGATACAAGCTGAACATTTCCCCACCCACCATATCGCCTGGTATCAGAAGCTGCAAAAGGAAACTAACTAAAATACAAAGCAATTTTTTTTTAAATTTGCAATTTATATTTCTCTAAATAAGTATTAGCCCAACTATAGAAAACCAGTAGCTTAACATTCACAAGAAATAAAAAAAAATTAACATTTAATTCTTAAAGAAAAACCACGCAACTCATTCTCATTTATAGCTAGAACCACACAATTTCTGGGGGAAAAAAAAGTTGACATTGTTAGAGATAGGACATCTACATTTAGTTTTAGCGCCTACATCCTCTATGATTTTTAAACTTCAAAAAAATCAAACAAAATGAGAAGAATAATTGTTGACAAAATCTTCTATGATGAGAAGTAAGAGTCTCAGTCACGGAGAAAATGTCACAATAGCAAAGTGTCTTGGGATATTAGTTAATATGAGTTTTTCCTCAAGAAAAATGCTCAACTCAACTGAATTAAATAAGAGGGAATTTCTGTGTGTGTGTGTGTGTGTGTGTGTGTGTGTGTGTGTGTGTGTGTGTGTATGTCTCTGTCTCTTTCTCATTACACGATTTTCAGAAGTTAAGCAACTAAAAATGTTATCCAAGACCCAGGTTTTTAATATTTTTTCAACGCTGTTACTTCTAGAAAATGTGCCTTTTCTTATAACCAGCTCTTCTCATGCTTACAAGATAGCTGCAGCAGCTCCAGGAATCATATCTTCATAACAGTGTCCAGCAGATAAACAAGAGCTATGTCACCCCGTTTCTGTGTGTCTCATTGTATCAAAAAAAAAAAAAAGAAAATTTCCTGAAACTTCCTAGCATATTTCTAGTCATGTCTCAGAACATTTTGACTTATGTGTGTTTCTGTATCAATCTTTGAAAATGAAAAAGATGACCAGAATTGGATTAGCTCAATTGTAGATTCATGCCCTGACCCTGGCAACATGGATAACTTTTCCTGAAGTATGTGGCTGTGTGGAAAATGAATGCTGTTAGGAAAGTACCCACTTATGGGAATATCTTTTGAGAGGAAACCAGATTTGCTACGCCGGCAAAACCGTCATAATATACTATTGTAAAGGAATTAGCCAGATCAATAATCACAGCAAAATTGGACACTGCTCAAATTTTCCACTTAAGGGCATACTGAGCAAATTAAATACAATACCAAGGGAAATTGCTACGTCTTTACAGTTTCTGATGGATTTGTAGGAAAAGTTTAAAAAAATCATATAGTAGATGTCAAGCTGACCTTTCCTGTATAACCCTCTTGCATCTTACTGGAAGAGTAGTGTGAGGAGAACAAGAGAAGGTCTAAAGTCCCAAACCCCTCACAGTCATCTATGAGGATTAGAATAAACTTTTTCCAAACTCCTGTTAAGGCTGCTATTTTGGCCTCCTTCCATGAATAATGAATGTTCTTAATGATATCTAGAATGGCAAATCCTTTCCAGAAGGTTTTCAATTTACTTTGTTCAGATGTATCAGAAGAATCATTATTTATAGTAGCTATTGCCTTAGAAAATGTATATCTTAAATATTAAAATTTGAACATAAAAGTTACTTCTTGATCCACGGGCTATAAAAACAATGTGATGTTAGCAGGCATGAAAACTACATCAATATCCTTGAGCACATCCATCAGAATTCTTGGGTTAACAGGTACATTGTCAACGAACAGTAATATTTTGAAAAGAATCTTTTTACCTGAGAAGTAGGTCTCAACCGTAGGCTTAAAATATTTACTAAACCGTGCTGTAAACATATGTGCTGTCCTCCAGGCTTTGTTGTCTCATATATAGAGTAGTGTTAGTGTTGATTTAGCATAACTTTTAATGGTGCTAAGGTTTTCAGAATGGTCAATGAGCACTGGCTTCAACGTAGAGTCTTCACTTGCATTAGCCCCTAAGAAGAGGGTCAGCCTGTCCTTTGAAGTCAGGTATTGACTTCTCTCTAGTTACAAATGTTCTCAATGGCATCTTTTCCAAATAGAAAGTTGTTTTATTTCCACTGAAAATCTACTGCTTAGCATAGCCATCTTCATCAATAATCTTATCTCAATCTTCTGGATAACGTGCTACAGTTTCTACATCATTACTTCCGGCATCACTTTGAACTTTTATGCTATAGAGGCAGCTTTTTTTTTTATTATTATACTTCAAGTTCTAGGGTACATGTGCACAATGTGCAGGTTTGTTACATATGTATACATGTGCCATGTTGGTGTGCTGTACCCATTAACTCGTCATTTACATTAGGTATAGCTCCTAACGCTATCACTCCCCCCACCCCCTCCCCACAATAGGACCCAGTGTGTGATGCTCCGCTTCCTGTGTCCAAGTGATCTCATTGTTCAGTTCCCACCTATGAGTGAGAACATGCGGTATTTGGTTTTCTGTTCTTGCGATAGTTTGCTGAGAATGATGGTTTCAAGTTGCATCCATATTCCTACAAAGGACACGAACTCATCCTTTTTTATGGCTGCATAGTATTCCATGGTGTATATGTGCCACATTTTCTTAATCCAGTCTGTCAATGATGGACATTTGGGTTGATTCCAAGTCATTGCTATTGTGAATAGTGCCGCAATAAACATACATATGCATGTGTCTTTATAGCAGCATGACTTACAATCCCTTGGGTATATCCCCAGGAATGGGATGGCTGGGTCAAATAGTATTTCTAGTTCTAGATCCTTGAGGAATCGCCATACTGTTTTCCATAATGGTTGAACTAGTTTACAGTCCCACCAACAGTGTAAAAGTGTTCCTATTTCTCCACATCCTCTCCAGCACCTGTTGTTTCCTGACTTTTGAATGATCGCCATTCTAACTGGTGTGAGATGGTATCTCATTGTGGTTTTGATTTGCATTTCTCTGATGGCCAGTGATGATGAGCATTTTTTCACGTGTCTGTTGGCTGTATGAATGTCTTCTTTTGAGAAGTGTCTGTTCATATCCTTTGCCCACTTTTTTGATAGGGTTGTTTGTTTTTTTCTTGTAAATTTGATTGAGTTCTTTATAGGTTCTGAATATTAGCCCTTTGTCAGATGAGTAGATTGCAAAAATGTTCTCCCATTCTGTAGGTTGCCTGTTCACTCTGATGGTAGTTTCTTTTGCTGTGCAGAAACTCTTTAGTTTAGTCAGATCCCATTTGCCAATTTTGGCTTTTTTTTTGCCATTGCTTTTGGTGTTTTAGACATGAAGTCCTTGCCCACGCCTATGTCCTGAATGGTATTACCTAGGTTTTCTTCTAGAGTTTTTATGGTTTTAGGTCTAACATTTAAGACTCTAATCAATCTTGAATTAGTTTTTGTATAAGGAGTAAAGAAAGGATCCAGTTTCAGCTTTCTACTTATGGCTAGCCAATTTTCCCAGCACCATTTATTAAATAGAGAATCCTTTCCCCATTTCTTGTTTTTCTCAGGTTTGTCAAAGATCAGATGGCTGTAGATGTGTGGTATTATTTCTGAGGACTCTGTTCTGTTCCATTGGTCTATATCTCTGTTTTGGTACCAGTACCATGCTGTTTTGGTTACTGTAGCCTTGTAGTATAGTTTGAAGTCAGGTAGCGTGATGCCTCCAGCTTTGTTCTTTTGGCTTAGAATAGTCTTGGCGATGCGAGGTCTTTTTTGGTTCCGTATGAACTTTAAAGCAGTTTTTTCCAATTCTGTGAAGAAAGTCATTGATAGCTTAATGGGGATGGCATTGAATCTATAAATTACCTTGGGCAGTATGGCCATTTTCACGATATTGATTCTTCCTATCCATGAGCATGGTATGTTCTTCCATTTGTTTGTGTCCTCTTTTATTTCACTGAGCAGTGGTTTGTAGTTCTCTTTCAAGAGATCTTTTACACCCCTTGTAAGTTGGATTCCTAGGTATTTTGTTCTCTTTGAAGCTATTGTGAATGGGAGTTCATTCATGTTTTGACTCTCTGTTTGTCTGTTACTGGTGTATAAGAATGCTTGTGATTTTTGCATATTGATTTTGTATCCTGAGACTTTGCTGAAGTTGCTTATCAGCTTAACGACATTTTAGACTGAGACTATGGGGTATTCTAAATATACAATCATGTCATCTGCAAACAGGGACAATTTGACTTCTTTTCCTAACTGAATACCCTTGATTTCTTTCTCTTGCCTGATTGCCCTGGCCAGAACTTCCAACACTATGTTGAATAGGAGTGGTGAGAAGGGCTCCCTGTCTTGTGCCAGTTTTCAAAGGGAATGTTTCCAGTTTTTGCCCATTCAGTGTATCAGCTGTGGGTTTGTCATAAATAGCTCTTAGTATTTTGTGATATGTTCCATCAGTACTGAATTTATTGAGAGTTTTTAGCATGAAGGGCTGTTGAATTTTGTCAAAGGCCTTTTCTGCATCTATTGAGATAATCATGTGGTTTTTGTCTTTGGTTCTGTTTATATGCTGGATTACAGTTATTGATTTGCGAATGTTGAACCAGCCTTGCATCCCAGGGATGAAGCCCACTTGATCGTGGTGGATAAACTTTTTGATGTGCTGCTGGATTTGGTTTGCCAGTATTTTATTGAGGATTTTTGCATCAATGTTCATCAGGGATATTGGTCTAAAATTCTCTTTCTGTGTTGTATCTCTATCAGGCTTTGGTATCAGGATGATGTTGGCCTCGTAAAATGAGTTAGGGAGGATTCCCTCTTTTTCTATTGATTGGAATAGTTTCAGAAGGAATGGTACCAACTCCTCCTTGAACCTCTGGTAGAATTCGGCTGTGAATCTGTCTGGTCCTGGACTTTTTTTGGTTGGTAGGCTATTAATTATTGCCTCAATTTCAGAGCCTGCTATTGGTCTATTCAGGGTTTCAACTTCTTTCTGGTTTAGTCCTGGGAGAGTGTAAGTGTCCAGGAAATTAT
The DNA here is from genome assembly GCF_024542745.1 of Macaca thibetana thibetana. Classification (NCBI taxonomy): domain Eukaryota; kingdom Metazoa; phylum Chordata; class Mammalia; order Primates; family Cercopithecidae; genus Macaca; species Macaca thibetana. The sequence goes on along the minus strand of NC_065583.1, from coordinate 67,012,575 downwards.
GCATTTCTTCTAGGTTTTCTAGTTTATTTGCATAGAGGTGTTTATAGTATTCCCTGGTGATAGTTTGTATTTCTGTGGGGTCGGTGGTGATATCCCCTTTATCATTTTTTATTGTGTCTATTTGATTCTTTTCTCTTTTCTTCTTTATTAGTCTTGCTATCAGTCTATCAATTTTGTTGATCTTTTCAAAAACCAGCTCCTGGATTCATTGATTTTTTTTTTTTTTTTTTTTTTTTGAGATGGAGTCTCACTCTGTTGCACAGACTCCTGTGTCTCTGTTACTCTCCCCCACTTTTAAATGCAGACTTTATAGTCTTTTATTTTAACTCTGTTTGTGGAGACACAGGTAAAGAATATTTCTCTATGCAAGATAAACAACACTGCAGTGATAAATAAAAGTGACCCTAAGTGTTAGTGTTAGGAGTTAGTGGGGAGTGATAGAGACTACTCAGAAATGGGAGTGCCCTTTCTAAATGAGAGGAAGCCACCACATAGAAAACAACTCTGGCACTACCATACCTCTTCATTTCCTAAAAGAATATGAATATTAATTTTTATGTGATATTTCCCAACATTTAAATTTTGATTTACATTTAATAAGGGAAACAGAAAAAAATAAGAAAGAGAAGGGAAAAAAGAAAACAAAGAAGGCCAGGTGCAATGGCTCATGTCTATAATCCTAGCAACTTTGGGAGGCTGAGGCAGGAGGACTGCTTGAGCCCAGGAATTTGAGACTAGCCTGGGCAACATAATGAGACCCCTGCCTCTAAAAAAAGTTTTTATAAAATAATTAGCAAGGCATGGTGACACATACCTGTGGTCCCAGCTACTTGGGAGGCTGAGAGGGGAGGATTGCTTGAGCTCCAGAGTTTGAGGCTGCATTGAGCTGTAATCATGCCATTGAACTCCAGCATAGGTGACATAGGTAGACCTTGTCTTAAAAAAAAGAAAAGAAAGGGAAGGGAAGAAAGCAGCACTGTGAAAGCCAACAAAATGTGTCTGAGGACAACCAATTTCCACACTTGCTCTATTCTACATACCACTTGCACCGATGTAGAAATTTACATCAAGAGAGGAAATGTGACTGGTCAGGATCAAGGAACTAGATAGAATCCGAGTGGTTTCATTGCTATGGCTCTCCTCTTCTTAGTACATCTTCATTGCCTTGCTAGTCATATAACCATAATCTCATCCACACAAGCATTTTCTCATGGCTCTTTAAAATCTGTCTCCTGGAAATGTAGTGCATTGACAGAGTAACAACACTCTCATTGCTTAAGGAAAGAAGAGCACGAGGGAGAACACACTTCTCTTCACCAGAAAGTACTCAGTGAGCCTTTGGCTTCTAGGAGGCCGACTTCCTGAATCCTTTACAACATGGCCCAAGGGGCCAGAGAGTGCTCAAAGGAAGTAATTTTTATTATTACATCTTGCCATCAAGCTTAGTTTGGTACAGTAATTTTCTTCTCAGGCTCTTAAAGCATTTTAGAAATATCCATATCATCTCATAAGCTCACTAAATAAGGTTGCACAGGAAAACATTAGTCATACTGACGAGGATGAGGTATGGATAGCAGAAAACTTTAGACCTGGTAAATAGAAATAAAAGCTAAGAGAGAAACAACAACAAGAGCAAATCCTGGTGTCTTAGGCCCTTTCTCCTTTTATTTCCTAAAAAAATTATTATTCATAAAGCTACTTCTGAGACCTATTTACTGAGCTGTCTTTAAACAGAGTGAGTTAAAAGAATCTTAAGAAAGGCTGTGATTTCTTTGGTTCCAAGATGGCCAAATAGGAACAGCTCCAGACTGCAGCTCCCAGTGTGATTGATGCAGAAGACGGGTGATTTCTGCATTTCCAACTGGTTTATCTCACTGGGACAGATTGGACAGTGGGTGCAGCCCATGGAGTATGAACCAAAGCAGGGTGGGGCATTGCCTTACCCAGGAAGCACAAGGGTTCAGGAAATTTCCCTTTCCTAGCCAAGGGAAGCCGTGACAGACTACCTGGAAAAACAAGGCACTCCCACCCAAATGCTGCTTTTCCCAAGGTCTTAGCAACTGGCAGACAAGGTGAATCTCTCTGTGCCTGGCTCCACAGGTCCCATGCCCACGGACCCTTGCTCACTGCTAGTGCAGCAGTCTGAGATCGATCTGTGAGGTGACAACCTGGCTTGGGGAGGGGTGTCTGCCATTGCTGAGGCTTGAGTAGGTAAACAAAGTGGCCATGAAGCTGAAACTCAGCTCAACAAGGCCTGCTGCCTCTAGACTCCCAGATTCCACCTCTGTGGGCAAGACATAGCTGAACAAAAGGCAGCAGACAACTTCCGCAGACTTAAACATCCCTGTCTGACAGTTCTGAAGAGAGTAGTAGTTTTCCCCACATGGCGTTTGAACTCTGAGAATGGACAGACTGCCTTCTAAAGTAGGTCCCTGACCCCTGTGTAGCTGAACTGGGAGATACCTCCCAGTAGGGGCCAACTGACATCTCATACAGGCAGCTGCCCCTCTAGGACAAAGCTTCCAGAGGAAGGATCAGGCAGCAATATTTGCTGTTCTGCAATACTTGCCGTTCTACAGCCTCCATTGGTGATACCCAGGCAAACAGGGTCTAGAGTGGAACTCCAGCAAACTCCAACAGACCTGCAGCTGAGGGGCCTGTTAGAAGGAAAACTAACAAACAGAAAGGAATAGCATCAACATCAACAAAAAGGTAATCTACAACAAAACCCCATCTGTAGGTCACCAACATCAAAGACCAAAGGTAGATAAAACCACAAAGACAAGGAGAAAGCAGAGCAGAAAAGCTGAAAATTCTAAAAAATCAGAGCGCCTCTTTTCCTCCAAAAAAATCGCAGCTCCTCGCCAGCAATGGAACAAAGCTGGATGGAGAATGACTTTGAGGAGTTGACAGAAGCAGGCTTCAGAAGGTCGGCAATAACAAATTTCTCCAAGCTAAAGAAGCATGTTCTAACCCATCACAAGGAAGCTAAAAACCTTGAAAAAACATTAGACAAATGGCTAGGTAGGATAAACAGTGTAGAGAAGAACTTAAATGACCTGATGGAGCTGAAAACCATGGCATGAGAACTTTGTGACATGTGCACAAGCTTCAATAGCCAATTCAGTCAAGTGGAAGACAGGGTATCGGTGATTGAAGATCAAATTAATGAAATAAAGCAAGAAGACAAGGTTAGAGAAAAAAGAGTAAAAAGAAATGAACAAAGCCGCCAAGAAGTATGGGACTATTTGAAAAGATCAAATCTACATTTGATTGGTGTACCTGAAAGTGACAAGGAGAATGAAACCAAGTTGAAAAACACTCTGCAGGATATTATCCAGGATAACTTCCCCAACCTAGCAAGGCAGGCCAACATTCAAATTCAGGAAACACAGAGACCACGACAAAGATACTCCTTGAGAAGAGCAACCCCAAGACTCATAATTGCCAGAGTCACCAAAGTTGAAATGAAGGAAAAAGTGTTAAGGGCAGCTAGAGAGAAAGGTCAGGTTACCCACAAAGAGAAGCCCATCAGACTAACAGCCATTCTCTTGGCAGAAACCCTACAAGCCAGAAGAGAGTGGGGGCCAATATTCAACCTTCTTAAAGAAAAGAATTTTCAAACCAGAATTTCATACCCAGCCAAACTAAGCTTCATAAGTGAAGGAGAAATAAAATCCTTTACAGGCAAGCAAATGCTTAGATATTTTGTCACCACTAGGCCTGCCTTACAAGAGCTCCTGAAGGAAGCATTAAAGATGGAAAGAAACCACTGGTACCAACAACTGCAAAAACATGCCAAATTCTAAAGACCATTGATGCTATGAAGAAACTGCATCAATTAATGGGCAAAATAACCAGTTAACATCATAATGACAGGATCAAATTAACACATTACAATATTAACCTTAAATGTAAATGGCCTAATGCCCAAATAAAACCACACAACCTGGCAAACTGGATAAAGAGTTAAGACCCATCAGTGTGCTGTATTCAGGAGACCCATCTCATGTGCAAAGACACACATAGGCTCAAAATAAAGGGATGAAGGAAGATCTACCAAGCAAATGGGAAGAAAAGAAAGAAAGAAAGAAAAAGCAGGCATTGCAACCCTAGTCTCTGATAAAAGAGACTTTAAACCAAGAAAGATCAAAAGAGACAAAGAAGGCCATTACATAATGGTAAAGGGATCAATTCAACAAGAACAGCTAAATATCCTAAATATATATGCACCCAATACAGGAGCACCCAGATTCATAAGGCAAGTCCTTAGAGACCTACAAAGAGACTTAGACTCCCACACAATAATAATGGGAGACTTTAACACCCCACTGTCAATATCAGACAGATCAATGAGACAGAAGGTTAACAAGGATATCCAGGACTTGAACTCTACAACAAACAGACCTAATGGTTTCAGTTAACGGTTTCCTTCTGAAACTACTCCAATCAACAGAAAAAGAAGGAATCCTCCCTAACTCATTTTATGAGGCCAACATTATTCACTGATGGGTCTTAACTCTTTATCCAATGTGCCAGTCTGTGTCTTTTAATTCAGGCATTAGGCCATTTATATTTAAGGTTAATATTGTTATGTGTGAATTTCATCCTGTCATTATGATGTTAGCTGGTTATTTGGCCCATTAATTGATGCAGTTTCTTCATAGCATCAATGGTCTTTACAATTTGGCATGTTTTTGCAGTGGCTGGTACCAGTCAGTTCTGCAACAAACAGACCTAATAGACATCTACAGAACTCTCCAACCCAAATCAACAAAATATACATTCTCCTCAGCACCATATCACACTTATTCTAAAATTGACCCCATAATTGTAAGTAAAGCACTCCTCAGAAAATGTAAAAGAACACAAATTATAACAAACTGTCTCTCAGACCAGAGTGCAATCAAATTAGAACTCAGAATTAAGAAAGTCTCTCAAAACCACCCAACTACATGGAAACTGAACAACTTACTCCTAAATGATGACTGGGTAAACAATGAAATGAAGGCAGAAATAAAGATGTTCTTTGAAACCAATGAGAACAAAGACATAACGTACCAGAATCTTTGAGACACATTTAAAGCAATGTGTACAGGGAAATTTATAGCACTAAATGTACACAAGAGAAAGCAGGAAAGTCTAAAACTGACACTCTAACGTCACAATTAAAAGAAGTAGGGAAGCAAGAGCAAACAAATTCAAAAGCTAGCAGAAGGCAGGAAATAAGTAAGATCAGAGCAGAACTGAAAGAGATAGAGACATAAAAAAACCTTCAAAAAATCAGTGAATCCAGGAGCTGGTTTTTTGAAAAGATCAACAAAATTAATAGACCTCTAGCAAGACAAATAAAGAAGAAAAGAGAGAAGAATCAAACAGACACAATAAAAAACGATAAAGGGGCTATTATCACTGATCCCACAGAAATACAAACTACCATCAGAGAATATTATAAACATCTCTATGCAAATAAACTAGAAAATCTAGAAGAAATGGGTAAATTTCTGGACATAAACACCCTCCCAAGACTAAACCAGGGAAGAAGTTGAATCTCTAAATAGACCAATAGCAGGTTCTGAAATTGAGGCAATAAGAGCCTACCAACCAAAAAAAGTCCAGGATCAGAGGGATTCACAGCCGAATTCTACCAGAGGTACAAAGAGGAGCTGGTACCATTCCGTCTGAAACTATTCCAATCAACAGAAAAAGAAGGAATCCTCCCTAACTCATTTTATGAGGCCAATGTCATCCTGATACCAAAGACTGGCAGAGACAAAACAACAAAAAAGATAATTTTAGACCAATATCCCTGATGAACATCAATGCAAAAATCCTCAATAAAATACTAGCAAACCAAATCCAGCAGCACATCAAAAAGCTTATCCACCACGATCAAGTTGGTTTCATCCTAGGATGCAAGGCTGGTTCACATATGCAAATCAATAAATGTAATTCATCATATAAACAGATCTAACAACAAAAACCACATTATTATCTCAATATATGCAAAAGACCTTTGACAAAATTCAACAGCCCTTCATGCTAAAAACTCTCAATAAATTCGGTATTGATGGAACGTATCTCAAAATACTAAGAGCTATTTATGATAAACCCATAGTCAATATCATACTGCATGGACAAAAACTGGAACCATTCCCTCTGAAAACCAGCACAAGGCAAGGATGCCCTCTCTTACCACTCCTATTCAACATAGTGTTGGAAGTTCTGGCCAGGGCAATCAGGCAAGAGAAAGAAATAAAGGGTATTCAATTAGGAAAAGAGAAAATCAAATTGTCCCTGTTTGCAGATAATATGATTGTATATTTAGGAAACCCTATAGTCTCAGCCCAAAATCTCCTTAAGGTGATAAGCATCTTCACCAAAGTCTCAGGATACAATATCAATGTGCAAAAATCATAAGCATTCTTATACACCATTAACAGACAAACAGAGAGCCAAGTCATGAGTGAACTCCCATTCACAATTGCTTCAAAGAGAAAAAATAACTAGGAATACAACTTACAAGGGATGTGAAGGACCTTTTCAAGAAGAACTACAAACCACTGATCAACGAAATAGAAGAGGACACAAACAAATGGAAGCATATTCCATGCTCATGGATACAAGAATCAATATCGTGAAAATGGCCATACTGCCCAAAGTAATTTATAGATTCAATGCCATCCCCATCAAGCTATCAATGACTTTCTTCACAGAATTGGAAAAAAACTACTTTAAAGTTCATATGGAACCAAAAAAGAGCCCGTATTGCCAAGTCAATGCTAAGCAAAAAGAATAAAGCTGGAGGCATCACACTACCTGACTTCAAACTATACTACAAGGCTACAGTAAACAAAACAGCATGGTACTGGTACCAAAACAGATATAGAGACCAATAGAATGGAACAGAGCCCTCAGAAATAACAACATACATTTACAACTATCTGATCTTTGACAAACCTGAGAAGAACAAGAAATGGGGAAAGGATTCCCTATTTAATAAATGGTGCTGGGAAAACAGGTTAGCCAAATGTAGAAAGCTGAAGCTGGATCCCTTCCTTATACCTTATACAAAAATAAATTCAAGATGGATCAAAGACTTAAATGTTAGACATAAAACCATAAAAACCTTAGAAGAAAACCTAGGTAATACCATTCAGAACATAGGCATGGGCAAGGACTTCATGACTAAAACACCAAAAGCAATGACAACAAAAGCCAAAATAGACAAATGGGATCTAATTAAACTAAAGAGCTTCTGCACAGCAAAAGAAACTACCATCAGAGTGAACAGGCAACCTACAGAATGGGAGAAAATTTTTGCAATGTACTCATCTGACAAAGGGCTAATATCCAGAATCTACAAAGAACTCAAACAAATGTACAAGAAACAATTAAACAATCCCATCAAAAAGTGAGCAAAGAATATGAACAGACACTTCTCAAAAGAAGACATCTATGCAGCCAACAGACACATGAAAGAATGTTCATCATCACTGGTCATCAGAGAAAGGTAAATGAAAACCACAATGAGATACCATCTCACGTCAGTTAGAATGGCAATCATTAAAAAGTCAGGAAACAATAGATGCTGGAGAGGATGTGGAGAAATAGGAATGCTTTTACACTGTTGGTGGGAGTGTAAATTAGTTCAACCATTGTGGAAGATAGTGTGGCGATTCCTCAAGGATCTAGAAGTAGAATTAGCATTTGACCCAGCAATCCTATTACTGGGTATATACCCAAAGGATTATAAATCATGCTGTTATAAAGACACATGCACACGTATGTTTATTATGGCACTATTCACAATAGCAAAGACTTGGAACCAACCCAAATGTCCATCAGTGATGACTGGATTAAGAAAATGTGGCACGTATACACCATGGAATACTATGTAGCCGTAAAAAAGGATGAGTTCATGTCCTTTGCAGTGACATGGATGAAGCTGGAAACCATAATTCACAGCAAACTATCACAAGGACATCACATGTTCTCACTCATAGGTGGAATTGAACAATGAGATCAGTTGGACACAGGGTGTGGAACATCACACACTGGGGCCTGTCAGGGGTAGGGGCCTGTGGTAGGGATAGCATTAGGAGAAATACGTAACGTAAATGATGAGTTGATGGCTGCAGCAAACCAACATGACATATGTATACGAATGTATCACACGTGCACGTTGTGCACGTGTACCCTAGAACTTAAATATAATTTAAAAAAATTGAACAAATTTAAAAAGTAAAACTTTGAACAACAAAAAGCCCTGTCATCTCCGATTCAAGGTACTTAAGATAATAATCTACATGAAATACACTATTGTTGGTTAAAAAAAGAAGAGGTTGTGATTGTATGGCTCACATGAAAACAGGTGAGTTAGAACACAGCAGGTACCGATCTGGAGGCAAAATGTTCTCAACAGGACTTATATAAATAAAAAGATAAATTTATATTTCCAATACATTTCTTATTTCTCTCTTATTAGATTAGACAACCATCAGTGGATTGTAATTAACACCTAAATATTTCTCAATATTATAAAAATCATCTGGGGGTATGTTAAGAATATAAATTTGTGGATCTTACTTCAGATGTTGTGAATTGGAATTCTCCCTATATGATTCTGATATATGTAGACATTGAAAACAATGAAACTGGGGGTAAAAAAAGCTTCATATGCTAAGAAAAAATTAGGGTCAGTGTTCTTACAGGGTGACTCTGTTTAATAGATCAGAAAGTGCTGCACTCTGAGGGAGCAATAGGGAAATACATTAACAACAGCAACTTGGACTCCAGCTCCTAATTATCAAGAGTAGAACCCCAAATACTTCATGAATTTCAACTGAAGCCACACAAACAGGGTGACCACCCATGGATCTGCCTTTCAGGTCTGCTGCATGACTCTGAGCAAGTCATGTAACCTCTCTGCACACTTCTAGAGTGATCATGAAGAAAGGTATTGCCTCTATGCAAAAGCATGGGGTCAGGCCAAGCATGAATGCCACAGTGCTACTTATGTATCAATATGCAAAATTATATTTACATGTGGCACTGAAAATGCCTTTCCATAGTTTCCATTTGAGCAATAAACTTTGATAACCACAAGATTATCAAGATAGATCAAATCTAATATTGTAGATCACTTGATTAATTATGCAGAGTTCAAAACAAGAACTGGAAAATAGTTGACTGAAGACAAGCAAATTAAAGTCAGAAAAAATATTGTTTCTTATAATTTAAAAGCCCAATTATATGACAAAACTATATTTAATTTTAAGGGTAGACTTACCTTGAGTGATGTATGAGCAGAGACAAAACGATATTTACCCTATCTTCAAATTTCTATCTTGCCTTACCTAGGCTTTCTTTAGCAGAACAATGTCTCATCATAACCAAAAATTGATAGCCTGAACCAAGTTCTATTGTCCAGCCTTAAACATATTGTAGTTTTATGGATTTCCCACTAGAGGTTTCTTCTGTATCACAAAGTTACTTGTTTTGGGAGATCATTATGTTACCGTTTCTCGATAATATTAAATCTGGTATATCTATTTCAAGCATTAAAGGAAACTATCATTAAAAGATAAAATGGTACTTGAGAAGAATTTGGGATGTGATATCCATGGATTACATCTATCAGCTCATTCATTTGGTAACACATATGTGTTAATTACCTACTGTGCTTTGGTCATTACCCTGGGAAATAAAATATAGTCAAGAACAAGAATACCAAGTTCTCTACTCACATAGAGCTTCCGTTTTACTGGAGGTGGATGATATATGAACAAATTGAGTGTCAACTAGTAAAAGGCACTTTGCAGAGAATTAGAATTTTAAAAAGTAAGAGTAATTGGATGCTTCTATCAGGCGATCAGGGGAGATCCCTCTAAAGAGGTAATATGTAAACCAAGACTAAAATCACTGTAAGGAGACAACTCCATTACATTGAGAAAAATAAGACTTCAGGTAGAAAAGCCAGCCAGTGCAAAGCCCCTAAGGCCAGAATGAGCATGGCACGCTAGAAAGAAGGCAAGTGTGGCTAGAGCAAGATATGGTCAAAGTAGGCTGCTTTGGAAATCGGAGTAAAGATTTTGGATATAAAGAGCAATTGTGTGACAATTCATGGAATCTCAATAGTGTGTATAGATAACAATACTGTATAAATGTTAATGCTTTGAGTTGTCATCACTATACTATGGTTATGTAAAAGAAAGTCTTTGTTTTTAGGAAATAAACACTGATATATATGTATAAATTTATATAAGCATATATAAATATATATATATGTAAAGTGACAAATAATAATTGTATATATTCATGGGATACATAGTAATGTTTTGAGATATGTCATGTACAGTGATCCAGTCAGGATTAGCATATCCATCATGTCAAATATTTATCATTTCTCAGTCTTGGGAACATTCAATACCCTCCTTCTAGCTATTTGAAACAATATATTAGTGTGAATTATAGTCGCCTTATAGTGCAGTACAACACTAGAACTAATTCCTCCCATCTAGCTGTAATTTTGTATCCTTTAACAAATCTGTCCCTATCTTTCCCCTCCCCTATCCTTTACAGATTCTAGTATCCTCTGTTCTACTTTTTACTTCTATGAGATCAACTTAAGCTTCCACATGTAAGAACATGTGGGGTTTAACTTCATTTTCTTGGCTTATTGCACTTAACATAATGTCTTCTAGTTCCATTTATGCTACTGTGAATTACAGGATTTCATTTTTTGTGACTAAATAGTATTCCTTGGTGTAGATAAAAATCACATTTTCTTTATCCTTTTATCTGCTGTTGGACACCTAGATGGGTTCCATATCTTGGCTACTGTGAATAGTGCTGCAATAAACATGTGGGTGCAGATTTCTCTTCAACATAACGATTTCCTTTCCTTTGGATAAATTCTCAGTAGTGAGATTGCTGGATCATATGGCAGTTCTATTTTTAATTTTTTGAGGAACCTCCATTCTGTTTTCTATAATGGCTCTCCTACTCTACATTCCTACCAATAGTGTACAAGCATTCCTCTTTCTCTGCATCCTCACCAGAATTTATTTTCTGTCTTTTTAACCATAGGCATCCTAAATGGGGTGAGATGATACTACATGGTGGTTTTGGTTTGTATTTCTCTGATGATTAGTGATGTTAGCATTTTTCATATACGTTTTGGCCATTTGTATGTCTTTTTTATACATTTCTATTCAGGTCTTTTATTTTTAAATTGGATTTGTTTTCTTGCTCTTGAGTTCCTTATATATTCTAGATATTAATCACTTGTCATATGAACAGGATGCAAACATTTTCTCCCTTTCCATAGGTTGTCTCTTTGCTCTGTTGATTGTTTTGCTTGCCATGGAGAGGCTTCTTCATTTCATGTAACACTATTTGTTTTTGCTTTTGTTACCTGTGCTTTTGAGGTCTTATCCAAAAAACTCTTTGCACAGACCAAAGTTATGATGTACTTCTATTTTTTTCTGGTAGTTTCATAGTTTCAGGTTTTAGATTTAAGTCCTTAATTCATTTTGAGTTGATGTTTGTACATGGTGAGAGGTAGGGGTCTAATCTCATTCTTCTTCCTGTGGATATCTAATTTTTCCAGCACCATTTATTAAAGAAACTGTCCTTTCTCAATGTATGCTCTTGGCAGTTTTGTCAAAAATGAGTTGACTTTAGATATGTGAATTTATTTCTGTGTTCTCTATTCTGATTCTGTTCCACTGGTCTATGTGTCTGTTTTTATGTCAATACCATGCTGCTTTGATTGCTATGACTTTGTGGTATAATATGACGTTAGGTAGTGTGATGCCTCTAATTTTGTTCTTTTTACTCAAAATTGCCTTGAATCTTCAGGATCTTTCATGGTTCCATATGAACTGTGGGATTTTTTTTTCTATTTCTGTGAAAAATATTACTGGTATTTTGATAGCAATTGCATTTAATTTATAAATTACTTGATTAAGATGGATATTTTAACAATATTAATCCTTCCAATCCATGAACACAGGCTATATTTCCATTAATTTGTGTTTTTAAAATTTTTTTCATAAATCTTAAAGTATCGGTATGGAGATCTTCTATTTCCTTCGTTAAATTTATTCCTGGGTCTCTCATTTTTTGTACCATCATAAATGTCATTGTTTTCTTGATATCTTCTTCAGATATTCTATTAGTATATAGAAACACTACTGATTTTTGAATGTTGGTTTTGTATCCTACAAGTTTACTAACTTTATCATTTCTAACAGTTTTTTGTGGAATCTGTAGGATTATCTATACAGAAGATCATATTATCTCTTAACAGAGGCAGTTTTACTTCCTTCTTTCTGAGTTGGATGCTTTTATTTCTTTCTCTTGCCTAACTGCCCAGGGTAAGACTTCTAGTATTATCTTGAATAGAAGTAGTGAAAGTGGGAATTCTTGTCTTGTTCCAGATCTAGGGGAAAGCTCAAAGCTTTTACTGTGGATTTCTCATGCACTGCTGTTATTATACTGAGGTACTCATCTTCTATGCCTTATTTGTTCAGAGTTTTTTTTATCATGTGGGATGTTGAATTTTGTCAAATGCTGCTTCTGTACCTACTAAAATAATCATATAGGTTTTGTCCTTTATTTTATTAATGTGATAAAAGAATGTTATTGATTTGTGTATGTTGAATCACACTTTCATCCTGGGATGAATGGCACTTAATTATGGTCAATTATCTGTTTAATGTTCTGTTAAACTGGGTTTGATAGTATTTTGTTAATGATTTCTGCATCTCCACTTATTAGGGATACTGACCTGTAGTTTTCTTTTGTTGTGACCTTGTCTGTTTAGGGTATCAGGATAATGCCAGCCTAGCAAATAAGTTTGGAAGAATTCATTGTTTTCCTGATTTTCTTTAATTGTCCATCTTTATTCTTTTGTATCTCACTGAAGTTCACTAAAATTTTTTATTTTGAATTCATTTTCAATTTAAAGAGTTTATTTTCTTTGGGGTCAGCTACTGAAGAGTAATTATTTTCCCCTGGTGGTGTAGTATTTCCCTGCTCTTTCATGTTTCCTGTATCCCTGCATTAATGTCTGCACATCTATTGGAACAATCACCTATTCAAAGCTTTATAGAGTGGCTTTTGTAGAGAAAAACTTTCACTTGCAGATGGATCTTAGTGTCCTGGTTGTGAAAAATATGGTAGTTCTAAGTCTGAGTGATGTAATGATGCAACTTATCCACAGCTTCTTCAGCTGCTGTGATCAATATTAGCAATGGCTGTGGGTGCCACAGTGTCCTAGGCTGTAGGCGTTTTTGGCAGCAGGAGTGGCAGAATCCATTGTTAGGATTCTCAGAAGCAAGGGTTTTTAAGGTCCTCTTGTTCTTGTTTTCTTCACAATGGGGAGACTTAGCTGAGGGGATCCCTCTTGGTGTTGGATATGACATGCCCTCCAAGCAGTTGCAACAGTGCTGGGTTCCAGAGTACAGTTGCCTAGAGCAGCTGTGAAGCCAGGGTCCTAGGCTCAAGGTCTCAATAATGTATTATGGCGCCGGGCGCGGTGGCTCAAGCCTGTAATCCCATCACTTTGGGAGGCCGAGACGGGTGGATCACGAGGTCAGGAGATCGAGACCATCCTGGCTAACACGGTGAAACCCCGTCTCTACTAAAAAAAATACAAAAAACTAGCCGGGCGAGGTGGCGGGCGCCTGTAGTCCCAGCTACTCGGGAGGCTGAGGCAGGAGAATGGCGTAAACCCGGGAGGCGGAGCTTGCAGTGAGCTGAGATCCGGCCACTGCACTCCAGCCTGGGCGACAGAGCGAGACTCCGTCTCAAAAAAAAAAAAAAAAAAAATAAAATAAAAAAAAAAAATAATAATAATAATAATGTATTATGGCATCTGGGCCTTGAAATGTAGGTTTACTCTCTGAGGACGGTTGGATGCAGATTGCCCACAGAGCCAGGTTATCTAAGGCACTCTGTAGTAGCTTAAACCCAGAGGGCCAGATTAGAGCTATCACTCTTACCATGGGGAGCAGGGTAAAGCACTGGCCTGGCTCTGGAGAAGAAAGGGAACTCTGGAGGTTTGGGCTTCGGGAGCCAAGTACAGCTGCAATTTTGGAACCAGAGCCAGTTAGGCTCAGTGGCAATTCAGGTCCCAGGGGATGAGGCACTGTGTAATGTTGACCCTGGACCCTGTGATGATGGGACTTAGCAGTATCCCAGACTCTTTGAGGTCAGGCATAGCAGAAGCAAGAACCCTGGAGTGGTAGGGTACAGCTGTTGTTTGGGCCCTGAGGACAGGGAGCAGCAAAATCATAATTCTACTGCCTAGGCAGAGGGATGTCTCAGCAGCTCAGACTGTAGGGGCTAGTCCAGTTCCAGAAAAGTAGAGTATTAGAGGTTGTTTGGCTTTTAGTTCAGATGTCTCAGCTTGGTCAATGGTCTGTTTCTCTAGGACATGGGGTACCATGTCAACTCAGCCCTGGAATATTTGGCTGCTTGTTCCCAGGAGGTAGGTAGTTACATTAGCTCAGATGCAAGCCATATAACTGCTCTGGGTGGCCAAGGTGGTATTTTCCCAATAGACAGGATACCACTTTAGCTTTAGTACTGGGGGGCATGACTGCTCTGGGCAGCCAAGGCACCATTTCCCCAGAATGCAGGGTGCCACTTCAGCTGTGGCATAGGGGTGCAGGGTGGAACAGTAACTGTGAAGGGTAAATGCAATGGCTCCCCCAAGGCACCATTTCCTTGAGAAGGAGCTTGTAGCTTTAGCTTGGGCCCTCTGGGGCATCAGATTTCTTTCTAATAGGTGAATGCTTAAACAAATGGTGGTATATCCATACCATGGACTACTACTTAAAAACAAATAAATTAGTGACATACACAATGACTTGGATGGCTCTCAAGGGAATTATGCTGAGTGAATGGAAAAAAGGTAATCTTAAAAATGTACATACTATATGATTCAATTTATATAGCATTCTTAAAATGAAAAAATAATAGAGATGGAAAACAAATTAGTGGTTACCAATGGTTAAAGAAAAACCCTAAAGCTTACAGTGTAGTTTTTAAAAAAACTCTCTTTTGAAAAAAAATTCCAAAACAGATTAACAGAATCCCCATAAGTTATACTGAAAGTATTTGTCTAGTTCTGAAGAATAATGATTTTTGTCCCAAAATACCACACCTATAAAGAATTATTCAGTAGTGAGGGAACAATAGACTTTCAAATATACAAAGAAGCAAAAGAAAAATTACTAGCAGAATCTTCTCAAGGACTAAGATTTTAGACTTTTGTATGTATGACAAAGATTTTATCAACACAGTTAATTTGTGCTCTGGTAATTGTCTAGTCACTAGTACAATCAGTAGAAGAGAAAAATACAATGAGTTTAAAAGGTTAAACTTAGTTTTAAAAAAGACAGTATTATAGTATAAAGAGTTTATTTGTAAACAAGAATAACCATACTCTGAAACAAAAATTCCAAAGTATATTAACATAAAAGATGACTTGGAGGTGAGAGGAGAAGATGAAGAGGAAGCTGGAGGAAAGGGGACAAGAAGAAGAGGAAGGGGAGGCACGTTAAAAATGCTCAAGTATTGACTTAAAGAAGATAAATATCGAGGTGTTGTTAAAAATGTTTATTAATGTGTACTTTAATAACAATAGGATGTACATTTCATGAGAGTACAATCATGTCTATCTTATTTTATATAGAGTCTCATGGTCCAGAATAACTAGTACTTAATATTTTTTGAATAAGTGAATAAATTAGTATATGAATGAATTAATGAATGAGTGAATTAGCTAATTAATTTTATAGTAATTCTTAATTGATTAAAAATTTCCCAAACATTAGTAACCAGAATAAATGTCAATGGGTTAAAATGCCTACTATGTTGCTATATCTAACATTCATATGAATTGTGAATGTATTACTGCTTTATAAGTACATTCTCTAATTCTCATATCAACCTTATGGAGTACACTACAATATAGTACTCTATAAGCATATTATAAGAATACTTTATAATATATAGTACTTTACACACGAAGAAACTGAGGTTCAAATAATTAATTTCAACAATATCTTAAGAGTGAAAATACAAATCTGGGAAATCTAACACTAAGGCACGTTGTATTAGTCTGTTTTCATGCTGCTTATAAAGACATACCTGAGACTGGGCTATATATAAAAGAAAGAGTTTATTAAACTTACAGTTCCACATGGCTGGGGAGGCCTAACAATCATGGCGAAAGGCAAGGAAAAGCAAGTCACATTTTATGTGGATGGCAGCAGGCAAAGAGAGCTTGTGCAGGGGAACTCTGTCTTATAAAGCCATCAGATCTCATGAGACTTATTCACTATCATAAGAAGAGCATGAGAAAGACTTGCTCCCATGATTTCAATTACCTGCCACTGGGTTCCTCCCCCAACATGTGGGAATTCAAGATGAGATTTTGGTGGGGACACAGCCAAACCATCTCACATATTCTATAAAAAGAGATATTTTGGTTAATGAGATTGGATTTAAAATATTAAAAGATATAACAATTATGAATCTTCCATGCCTAACAACTGATGTGAAATAGATGAAAAACTGCATTAAAAGACTAAACAGTGTAATATACACATGCTGGCAGAAATCTATCATCATAAAGAAAAGACAAAAGAGGATTTCAGTGAGATAATTTAAAAGCCTGACGCTTTAAAGATTTGGCAAAATGTGTCCTTGAAACTATCTATAGCTGTTTATTTTCAAGGGGTTAAAAAGTTTACTATCTTTTTCACTTATTTTATGGTTGTAGGTTGTGTGATTCATAAGAAGTACAATATTCAGTGATTCACTAGTAGGACTCAGCACGCAGCTGTTTTCACAGCTAAGACTTACTACAGCAAAAGGGTATCAGCAGGGAAAATGGCACGGTTGGAGTCTGGAGAAATTCATACACAGACTTCCTTAAGCTCTCTTCTTCCTGTGAAGGTACTCATGGGAATTTAGCATGTTATTTTCTCAGCAATGAAAAATGCAGTAACAAACGTGCAATGTGTCTGCCCAGTGAAGCCCATTAGAGACTCAACATCCAAAGTTTTAACTGGGGTCTCATCACATTGACAACCTTTCCCTTGCCCAAAATTCCAGATTCCATGAAGGAAAGCAAGTGTTTAGCATAAATCAAAGTGATTCCACAAACAATCTAAAGCACAGTGAACAACCCTGATCAGTAGGGAAAGTCTCATGTCAGTTCATGGAATGGGTCAAGCGCTAAGATTTCAGATATGTGCCAAGAAGCAGTCTGTAAGCAGGTACTTATAAAAAGAAAAGCTTCAGGCGTGCTATGTTAACTGTTTTCTGCACATTGAGTTATTTAGTTTTCTACTTTTTGATCTGGTTTTTATATACGTAGAAAACACTCACTTGCTTAGGATTTCAAATTAAATGTTATATTGTTGACCATCGAATTGTGTCTTTGTTCCCAATGTTGTGTGTCATTAAAAAAAAAAAAATCAGTCCTGTGTACAATTTACTTTACTATTAGTTTATCCAAAAATCAAGATCTAACTTTTATTGATCAATTTAATTTTTCCTTTCTTTTTAAAGAATTATGCTTTTGTTTATACGGATTTCTTTGAAATTTTTTTGCTCTTTTTAATCTACTACAGTTAAGAACTTCATTCAAATGAATATGAAAATATAAAACTGATTAACAACTTTTACAACAAAACTAAATAAGTAGCAGTGTATTCCCAGGAATCCCCAAATACAAATGGTTGGGAACAAATTACCAACAGACACAGACTGCCATGAAATCACCAACTATGTGAGAGAAGATAGAGGGGGAAACACAGATATAAATGAAGAGAAGCCCCAAATAAATTTCAGGATAGGAAACAGAAAAAAGACATAAGAAACACAATAGCATACTTATAACTAAAGTACATCCAAAAGACACACTTGCAAAAATAAAACTGTGGCACACTATTTTGAAATGAGATTTTAAAAATGAAGAAAATGAATCAAGATTTGAAACAGAGTGTGAATCTTAATTAGTAACATTTAGAAATGAGACGACAGAATATGGAAAAAAAATACATATAAGCAAAAATCATTTTAGAAATGTATAAACTAGAAGGAACAGAAGAGCAAATAAAGACAATAGATAAGTTTAAGATATGTAAGAGGAAGAAAATTTTTTAAATCAAAATAAAGAAATAGAGATATTAAGGAATTTGAAAGAAAGTGAAAATATCAAAGATAGGTAAAGAAGATCCAATATATGGGTAACAGGAATCCCTAAAGAAAAAAAAATGCATTGGAAGAGAATACTAAAAAGTATAATTCAAGAAAATCTTGGAACATGTATATTTATACACACACACACATACAAACATACACATTTTCATACTCAGAAGAGCACACTATATAGTAGAAAACAGACTCAAAATAATTAATAACATTTCATCTTGGTAAAACTAAAGAAAAAATTTAAAAATCCTTTTGTTAACTGGGCTAAAAAACCAAGATACTTATAGGTAAATAAAAATGATAGTTCACAATCAGACATTGATAGCAATTCTTTATCAACATTATAAACACAGGTAACATTATAACCATGAAGATGATTTTATTCCCACAAACCATTCCTGAGTAATCAACCAGAGAAAGAGTTTCCGACAGCCAATCTAGCGACACACTAACATAAAGACTTGTGATGAGCATTAAATGTATTACTAATTCTAAATTAAAGTTAATAATGAAAGTACAGTATATATCTAATAAAATATGTACATAATTGACATGAAGAAAACTACAAAACTTTGATGAACAAAATCAAAGAACTAAATAAATGGAGCAATAGTCCATGTTCATGGATATGAAGATTCAATATTGTCAGGATGTCAGTTCTTCCCAACATGATCTATAGATTCTGTTCAATCTCAGTCAAAATCCCAGCAAGTTACTTTGTGGACATCAACAAACTGATTCTGAAGTTTATATGGAGAGGCACAAAACCAAGAAGAGCCAACACAATACTGAATTTTAAAAAGTTGGAGGATTGACACTATTCAATGTCAAGACTTACTATGAAACTGTAATAATCAGGACAACATGGTATTGGTGACAGAATAAATAAGTAGATCAATGGAACAAAATAGAAAGCCAGAAATAGGTCCTCCATAAATTTGGTCAACTAATCTATGAGAAAAGAACAAATACAATACATGGGAGAAAATATTGTCTTTTCAACAAATGGTGCCAGAACAGTGGGACAACCATTCAAAAATAAATCTAGATACAGACCCCATATCTATTACACAAATCAACTCAAAACAGATTATAGATCTAAATGTAAAGTGCTAGAATATTAAACTCCTAGAAGATAACGTAACAGAAAACAGGTGGCGGAGGGCAAGATGACTGACAAGAAGGAGCAAGGTAGAACAGCTCCCACTGAGGGACTGAGACAACTGGCATGTTTCTAAAAAATCTTCAGAGGGAAGGCACTGAGAGTGGACAGAGGGAAGACCCAGAAGTTGGAGTGATGGGGGAGAAAGCTGGGAATCCTATACAGGGCTATAGTACACCCAGACTTGTTTCTGGCCCTCAGTGACTCTTGGGAAAAAGATGAGCTGAATCATATAATTACGTTGGTTTAGACCAACAAAGATAAAAAACACAAAGAAGGGCTTTACACAATGGTAAAACATTCAATTCAACAAGATTTGACTATCCTAGATGCACATGCAACCAACAAAGAGCACATGCAAGGAACACCCAGATTCATAAAGCAAGTTCTTAGAGACCTTCATAAAGATAGACTCCTACATAATAATACCGGGAGGCTTTAACACCTAACTGACAACATTAGATAATTAAAACAGAAATTTAACAAAGGTATTCAGGACCCAAACCCAGAACTGCATCAAATGGACATGATAGACATCTACAGACATCTACAGAACTCTCCACCCCAAAACGGAATATACATTCTTCTCATTGCCACATGGCACATACTCTAAAATTGATTACATAATTGCAAGTAAAAATCTCCTCAGAAAATGTAAAGAAACTGAAATCATAACAATCTGTCAGACCACAGGACAATCAAATTAAAATCAAGACTAAGAAATTCACTCAAAACTGTACAATTACATGGAAATTGAATAACCTGCTCCTGAATGACTTTTGAGTAAATAATGAAATTAAAGTAGAAATCAAGAAATTATTTGAAACAAATGAGAATAAAGATACAAAATACAAGAAT
This sequence comes from Macaca thibetana thibetana, assembly GCF_024542745.1. Taxonomy (NCBI): domain Eukaryota; kingdom Metazoa; phylum Chordata; class Mammalia; order Primates; family Cercopithecidae; genus Macaca; species Macaca thibetana. The sequence goes on along the minus strand of NC_065583.1, from coordinate 66,992,315 downwards.
CTCTGGGACCCAGCTAAGGCAGTGGTAAGAGGGAAATTTATAGCACTAAATGGCCACATTAAAAGGTTAGAAAGGGGGGGGCGGAGCAAGATGGCCGAATAGGAGCAGCTCCAGTCTCCAACTCCCAGCGCGAGCGACACAGAAGACCGGTGATTTCTGCATTTTCAACTGAGGTACTGGGTTCATCTCACTGGGGAGTGCCGGACGATCGGTGCTGGTCAGCTGCTGCAGCCCGACCAGCGAGAGCTGAAGCAGGGTGAGGCATTGCCTCACCTGGGAAGCGCAAGGGGGAAGGGAGTCCCTTTTCCTACCAGGGGAATTGAGACACACAACACCTGGAAAATCGGGTAACTCCCACCCCAATACTGTGCTTTAAGCAAACAGGCACACCAGGAGATCATATCCCACACCTGGCCGGGAGGGTCCCACACCCACGGAGCCTCCCTCATTGCTAGCGCAGCAGTCTGTGATCTAGCGGCAAGGAAGCAGCGAGGCTGGGGGAGGGGCGCCCACCATTGCTGAGGCTTAAGTAGGTAAACAAAGCTGCTGGGAAGCTCGAACTGGGTGGAGCTCACAGCAGCTCAAGGAAACCTGCCTGTGTCTGTACACTCCACCTCTGGGGACAGGGCACAGTAAACTAAACAAACGCAGCAGACACCTCTGCAGATGCAAACGACTCTGTCTGACAGCTTTGAAGAGAGCAGTGGATCTCCCAACACGGAGGTTGAGATCTGAGAAGGGACAGACTCCCTGCTCAAGTGGGTCCCTGAACCCTGAGTAGCCTAACTGGGAGACATCCCCCACTAGGGGCAGTCTGACACCCCACACCTCACAGGGAGGAGTACACCCCTGAGAGGAAGCTTCCAAAGCAAGAATCAGACAGGTACACTCGCTGTTCAGAAATATTCTATCTTCTGCAGCCTCTGCTGCTGATACCCAGGCAAACAGGGTCTGGAGTGGACCTCAAGCAATCTCCAACAGACCTACAGCTGAGGGTCCTGACTGTTAGAAGGAAAACTAGCAAACAGGAAGGACACCTACACCAAAACCCCATCAGTACATCACCATCATCAAAGACCAGAGGCAGATAAAACCACAAAGATGGGGAAAAAGCAGGGCAGAAAAGCTGGAAATTCAAAAAATAAGAGCGCATCTCCCCCGGCAAAGGAGCGCAGCTCATCGCCAGCAACGGATCAAAGCTGGACGGAGAATGACTTTGACGAGATGAGAGAAGAAGGCTTCAGTCCATCAAATTTCTCAGAGCTAAAGGAGGAATTACGTACCCAGCGCAAAGAAACTAAAAATCTTGAAAAAAAAGTGGAAGAATTGATGGCTAGAGTAATTAATGCAGAGAAGGTCCTAAACGAAATGAAAGAGATGAAAACCATGACACGAGAAATACGTGACAAATGCACAAGCTTCAGTAACCGACTCGATCAACTGGAAGAAAGAGTATCAGCGATTGAGGATCAAATGAATGAAATGAAGCGAGAAGAGAAACCAAAAGAAAAAAGAAGAAAAAGAAATGAACAAAAAAGCCTGCAAGAAGTATGGGATTATGTAAAAAGACCAAATCTACGTCTGATTGGGGTGCCTGAAAGTGAAATGAAGGAAAAAATCTTAAGGGCAGCCAGAGAGAAAGGTCGGGTTACCCACAAAGGGAAGCCCATCAGACTAACAGCAGATCTCTCGGCAGAAACTCTCCAAGCCAGAAGAGAGTGGGGGCCAATATTCAACATTCTTAAAGAAAAGAATTTTAAACCCAGAATTTCATATCCAGCCAAACTAAGTATCATAAGTGAAGGAGAAATAAAATCCTTTACAGATAAGCAAATGCTTAGAGATTTTGTCACCACTAGGCCTGCCTTACAAGAGACCCTGAAGGAAGCACTCAACATGGAAAGGAACAACCGGTACCAGCCATTGCAAAAACATGCCAAAATGTAAAGACCATCGAGGCTAGGAAGAAACTGCATCAACTAACGAGCAAAATAACCAGTTAATATCATAATGGCAGGATCAAGTTCACACATAACAATATTAACCTTAAATGTAAATGGACTAAATGCTCCAATTAAAAGACACAGACTGGCAAACTGGATCAAGAGTCAAGACCCATCAGTCTGCTGTATTCAGGAGACCCATCTCACACGCAGAGACATACATAGGCTCAAAATAAAGGGATGGAGGAAGATTTACCAAGCAAATGGAGAACAAAAAAAAGCAGGGGTTGCAATCCTAGTCTCTGATAAAACAGACTTTAAACCATCAAAGATCAAAAGAGACAAAGAAGGCCATTACATAATGGTAAAGGGATCAATTCAACAGGAAGAGCTAACTATCCTAAATATATATGCACCCAATACAGGAGCACCCAGATTCATAAAGCAAGTCCTTAGAGACTTACAAAGAGACTTAGACTCCCATATAATAATAATGGGAGACCTCAACACTCCACTGTCAACATTAGACAGATCAACGAGACAGAAAGTTAACAAGGATATCCAGGAATTGAACTCAGCTCTGCAGCAAGCAGACCTAATAGACATCTATAGAACTCTCCACCCCAAATCAACAGAATATACATTCTTCTCAGCACCACATCATACTTACTCCAACATTGACCACGTAATTGGAAGTAAAGCACTCCTCAGCAAATGTACAAGAACAGAAATTATAACAAACTGTCTCTCAGACCACAGTGCAATCAAACTAGAACTCAGGACTAAGAAACTCAATCAAAACCGCTCAACTACATGGAAACTGAACAACCTGCTCCTGAATGACTACTGGGTACATAACGAAATGAAGGCAGAAATAAAGATGTTCTTTGAAACCAATGAGAACAAAGATACAACATACCAGAATCTCTGGGACACATTTAAAGCAGTGTGTAGAGGGAAATTTATAGCACTAAATGCCCACAAGAGAAAGCAGGAAAGATCTAAAATTGACACTCTAACATCGCAATTAAAAGAACTAGAGAAGCAAGAGCAAACACATTAGAAAGCTAGCAGAAGGCAAGAAATAACTAAGATCAGAGCAGAACTGAAGGAGATAGAGACACAAAAAACCCTCCAAAAAATCAATGAATCCAGGAGTTGGTTTTTTGAAAAGATCAACAAAATTGACAGACCACTAGCCAGACTAATAAAGAAGAAAAGAGAGAAGAATCAAATCGACGCAATTAAAAATGATAAAGGGGATATCACCACTGACCCCACAGAAATACAAACTACCATCAGAGAATACTATAAACACCTCTACGCAAATAAACTGGAAAATCTAGAAGAAATGGATAATTTCCTGGACACTTACACTCTTCCAAGACTAAACCAGGAAGAAGTTGAATCCCTGAATAGATCAATAGCAGGCTCTGAAATTGAGGCAACAATTAATAGCTTACCAACCAAAAAAAGTCCAGGACCAGATGGATTTACAGCTGAATTCTACCAGAGGTACAAGGAGGAGTTGGTACCATTCCTTCTGAAACTATTCCAATCAATAGAAAAAGAGGGAATCCTCCCTAACTCATTTTATGAGGCCAACATCATCCTGATACCAAAGCCTGGCAGAGACACAACAAAAAAAGAGAATTTTAGACCAATATCCCTGATGAACATCGATGCAAAAATCCTCAATAAAATACTGGCAAACCGGATTCAGCAACACATCAAAAAGATTATCCACCATGATCAAGTGGGCTTCATCCCTGGGATGCAAGGCTGGTTCAACATTCGCAAATCAATAAACATAATCCAGCATATAAACAGAACCAAAGACAAGAACCACATGATTATCTCAATTGATGCAGAAAAGGCTTTTGACAAAATTCAACAGCCCTTCATGCTAAAAACGCTCAATAAATTCGGTATTGATGGAACGTACCTCAAAATATTAAGAGCTATTTATGACAAACCCACAGCCAATATCATACTGAATGGGCAAAAACTGGAAAAATTCCCTTTGAAAACTGGCACAAGACAGGGATGCCCTCTCTCACCACTCCTATTCAACATAGTGTTGGAAGTTCTGGCTAGGGCAATCAGGCAAGAGAAAGAAATCAAGGGTATTCAGTTAGGAAAAGAAGAAGTCAAATTGTCCCTGTTTGCAGATAATATGATTGTATATTTAGAAAACCCCATTGTCTCAGCCCAAAATCTCCTTAAGCTGATAAGCAACTTCAGCAAAGTCTCAGGATACAAAATTAATGTGCAAAAATCACAAGCATTCTTATACACCAGTAACAGACAAACACAGAGCCAAATCATGAATGAACTTCCATTCACAATTGCTTCAAAGAGAATCAAATACCTAGGAATCCAACTTACAAGGGATGTAAAGGACCTCTTCAAGGAGAACTACAAACCACTGCTCAATGAAATAAAAGAGGACACAAACAAATGGAAGAACATACCATGCTCATGGATAGGAAGAATCAATATCGTGAAAATGGCCATACTGCCCAAGGTAATTTATAGATTCAATGCCATCCCCATCAAGCTACCAATGAGTTTCTTCACAGAATTGGAAAAAACTGCTTTAAAGTTCATATGGAACCAAAAAAGAGCCCGCATCTCCAAGACAATCCTAAGTCAAAAGAACAAAGCTGGAGGCATCACGCTACCTGACTTCAAACTATACTACAAGGCTACAGTAACCAAAACAGCATGGTACTGGTACCAAAACAGAGATATAGACCAATGGAACAGAACAGAGTCCTCAGAAATAATACCACACATCTACAGCCATTTGATCTTTGACAAACCTGAGAGAAACAAGAAATGGGGAAAGGATTCCCTATTTAATAAATGGTGCTGGGAAAATTGGCTAGCCATAAGTAGAAAGCTGAAACTGGATCCTTTCCTTACTCCTTATACGAAAATTAATTCAAGATGGATTAGAGACTTAAATGTTAGACCTAATACCATAAAAATCCTAGAGGAAAACCTAGGTAGTACCATTCAGGACATAAGCATGGGCAAAGACTTCATGTCTAAAACACCAAAAGCAACGGCAGCAAAAGCCAAAATTGACAAATGGGATCTCATTAAACCAAAGAGCTTCTGCACAGCAAAACACTACCATCAGAGTGAACAGGCAACCTACAGAATGGGAGAAAATTTTGGCAATCTACTCATCTGACAAAAGGCTAATATCCAGAACCTACAAAGAACTCAAACAAATTTACAAGAAAAAAAAACAAACAACCCCATCAAAAAGTGGGCAAAGGATATGAACAGACATTTCTCAAAAGAAGACATTCATACAGCCAACAGACACATGAAAAATGCTCATCATCACTGGCCATCAGAGAAATGCAAATCAAAACCACAATGAGATACCATCTCACACCAGTTAGAATGGCAATCTTTCAAAAGTCAGGAAACAACAGGTGCTGGAGAGGATGTGGAGAAATAGGAACACTTTTACACTGTTGGTGGGATTGTAAACTAGTTCAACCATTATGGAAAACAGTATGGCGATTCCTCAAGGATCTAGAACTAGATGTACCATATGACCCAGCCATCCCATTACTGGGTATATACCCAAAGGATTATAAATTATGCTGCTATAAAGACACATGCACACGTATGTTTATTGCAGCACTATTCACAATAGCAAAGACTTGGAATCAACCCAAATGTCCATCAGTGACAGATTGGATTAAGAAAATGTGGCACATATACACCATGGAATACTATGCAGCCATCAAAAAGGATGAGTTTGAGTCCTTTGTAGGGACATGGATGCAGCTGGAATCCATCATTCTTAGCAAACTATCACAAGAACAGAAAACCAAACACCGCATGTTCTCACTCATAGGTGGGAACTGAACAATGAGATCACTCGGACTCAGGAAGGGGAACATCACACACTGGGGCCTATCATGGGGAGGGGGGAGGGGGGAGGGATTGCATTGGGAGTTATACCTGATGTAAATGATGAGTTGATGGGTGCAGCACAGCAACATGGCACAAGTATACATATGTAACAAACCTGCACGTTATGCACATGTACCCTACAACTTAAAGTATAATAATAATAAATAAATTTAAAAAAAAAAAAGGTTAGAAAGACAGCAATTTAAGAAACTAACATCACAAATAAAAGAACTAGAGAACCAAGAGCAAAACAATTCCAAAACTAGCAGAAGACAAGAAATAACCAAAACCAGAGCAGAACTGAAGGATACTGAGATATTTAAAACCATTCAAAAGATCAAGGAATACAGGAGCTGGCTTTTTGAAAAAAAAAAATTAATAAAAATAGACCACTAGCTAGAATAAAAAAAGAAAAAAGTGAAGCTCCAAATAAACACAATCAGAAACAAGGAGGATATTACCACTGACCCCACAGAAACACAAATAACTATCAGATAATATTACAAATACATCTATGCACATAAACTAGAACATCTAGAAGAAATGGATACATTCCTGGACACATACACTCAAGAGTGAACCAGGAAGAAACTGAATCCTTGAACAGACCAACAATGAGCTCTATAAATGAGTAATAAATAGCCTACCAATCAAAAAAACAAACAAAAAAAACCCCCAAGACCAAGCAGATTCACAGATGAATTCTACCAGATGTACAAAAAAGAGCTGCTACTATTCCTACGGAAAGTATTCCAAAAAATTGAGGAGAAAGGAATCCTCCCTAAATCATTCTATGAGACCAGCATTTTACCAAAACCTGGCAAGAAAACAACAGAGAAAGAAAACCTCAGACCAATATCTTTGACAAACATCATGACAAAAAATCCTCAACCAAATACCAAACCTTAACCAAATACTTCAAGCCAAATCCAGCAGTACATAAAAAAAGCGAATCCACCACAATCAAGTAGGCCTCATCCTCGGGATGCATGGTTGTTTCAACATGTGCATTCCTTTGGGTATATACTCAAAGAAATATAAATCATTCTATTATAAAGACACATTAATGCCTATGTTCATCACAACAGTAGTCACAATAGCTTGGCCAAGACATGGAATCAACCTAAATGCCCATCAATGGTAGACTGCATAAAGAAAATGTGGTATATATACACCATGGAATACTATGCAGCCATAAAAAAGAATGAGATCATGTCCTTTGCAGGAACATGGATGAAAAAGTCATTATCTTCAGCAAACTAATGCAGGAACAGAAAACCAAATACTGCATGTTCTTACTTATAAGTGGTAGGTAAACAAAGAGAACACACGGACATGTACAGGGGAACAACACAACTGGGGCCTATTGGAGGGCAGAGGATGGTAGGAAGGAGAGGATCAGGAAAAATAACCAATGGGTACTAGGTTTAATACCTGAGTGATAAAATAAGCTGTAGAGCAATCCCCCATGACACAAGTTAACTAGATAACAAACCCCCATGACACAAGTTAACTAGATAACAAAAGAGAAAACCTAGATGATCTTGAGTATGATGATGACCATTGGATTATAACACCAAAGGCATGATCCATGACAAAAATAGTTGATAAACTAGACTTCATCAAAATGAAAAACTTCTATTCTGTGGAAGACAATCTCAGGAGAATGACAAGACAAGCCAAAGACGAGCCACAGTCTGGAAAAAATATTTACAAAAACCACATCTGATAAAGATTGCTACCCAAAATACACAAAGAACTCTTAAAAATCAACAACAAATAACTCAATTAAAAAATTAGCCATAGTCCCTAACAGATACCTCACCTGAGAAGCACAGGTAGAAAATAAGTATATAGAAAGATTCTTCATGTCGTGTGTCATCAGGGAATTGCAGATTAAAACAATGAGATATTACTGCATATCTATTAGAATAGTTAAAATCTGGAACAATGATAACACCAAACCTTGGCAAAGATTTAAAGAAAGAGAAATTCTCATTTATTGCTGATGTGAATGCAAATGGGATAGGTACTTTGGAAGGCAGTTTGGTAATTTGTTACAAAATCTAAATATACTGTTACCCTATAGTCCAGTGATTGCTATTCTTGGTATTTACCCTATTTACCCAAAGGAAATGAAAACTTCTACTATCCACATAAAAACCTGCACGCAGATGTTTATAGCAGTTTTAATCATATTTGCCAAAACTTGGAAGCAACCAAGATGTCCTTCAGTAGGTAAATTAATAAAGTGTAGTATATTCAGAAAACAAACGATCATTTAGTACTAAAAAGGAATGAGTTATTCAGTCATGACAAGACATAGAGGAACATTAAATAAATATTATTAAAACCAAGAAGCCAATAATAAAAGGCTACATACTGTATGCTTATATATATATGACATTCCAAAATATAACAGATGCTAGCGAGGTTGTGGAGAAAAACAAATACTTATACACTGTTGCTGCAAGTGTAAATTAGTTCAACCATTGTAGAAAGCAATGTAGCAATTCCTCAAAGAGCTGAAAACAGAACTACCATTTGACCCAGCAATCCATTACTGGATATGTACCCAAAGGAATATAAATTGTTCTACCATAAAGACACAGGCACTCATATGTTTATTGCAACAATATTCACAAAAGCAAAGATATGGCATAAATTTAAATGCCCATCAATGGTAGACAAGATAAAGGAAATATGTACATATATATACCATGGAATACAATGCAGCCATAAAAAAGAATGACATCATGTCATTTGCAGGAACATGGACGGAGCTGGATTTCATTATCCTTAGCAAACTAACGCAAGAACAGAAAACCAAATACTGCATGTTCTCACTTATAAGTGGGAGCTAAATGATGAAAACACATGGACACAAAGAGGAAAACAACAGACACTGGGGCCTATATGAGGATGGAGGGTAGGAGGACAGAGAGGATCAGAAAAAAATAACTATTGGGTATTAAGCTTAGTACCTGGGTGATGAAATAATCTGTACAACTAACCCCTGTGACATAAGTTTACCTATGTGACGAACCTGCACGTGTACTTCTGAACCTAAAAGTTATAAAAATACAGAAACCAAATATATGGCATTCTAGCAAAGGCAAAACTATGGAGACAGTAAAAAGATCAGTGGTTGTCAAGGGATCGGGGTTGTGGAAGGGGTGAATAGGCAGAGGATAAATTTTTTTTTTAGGGCAGTGAAAATACTCTGTGTGATACTCTAATGATGGATACACTTTATTATATATTTGTTCAAACTTATAGAATATGCAATATTAAGAGTGAACCCTAAAGTAAACTATGGAATTTGGGTGATTATGATGTGTCAATATAGGTTCATCAATTGCAATGATTGTACCACTCTGGTGGAGGATACTGATAATCAGGAGATACTAGGCATGTGTGGGACTAGGGAATAAATGGGAAATATCTTTACCTTTCTCTCATTTTACTGTGAGCCTAAAACTGCTCTAAAAAATAGTCTTAAAAATTTGAAAGTATAATATGTAATGGTTATATTCTCAGAGAGTGTATATATAGTACAACTATATAAAACAGAGGGTGAATAAGGAGAACATATGCATATGTTTTTATTAATCATATTGATTTTTGTAACATTTGTATTGTTATTCTGAGACTATAGTGCATGTAACAAGAAATAAAACAACTGAGTATTTCTGGAATATTTTAAGACATACATCTGTAACATAGAAAAGAAGAGATAAAAATCCTGTAGTCTAAAATTTGAGTTAGAAGAATCAGTATGATTTCATGAGCTGTTTTATACAGGTAGACACATACACTGGTCAGAAATACACTGTAGTTCTAACCACTGGAAAAGCCTAGACAAAAAGGACCAACTCAGTAGCATTGAACATCTCTAGTGCACATATTAATATTCATATCCTAGTTTCTAAGAAACCAGAGCTTCTTGGATAATTGCTGACTCCAGGTCAAAGGCAGAAAATGAACAAGATGATCCTGTAACACCTTGCCATTTCAGATAGTCACAAAGCTCTCAAGAACAATTTGAGCCATGTCAGAAGACTCAAGAACCAACTTGAAAAAGTTACTATGGGCCAAATATAGGGAAATTTGAATTTCAATAAGGATAATAAATGTGATGAGTTAAAACCCGTGAAATATGTTTAAATCTATGAGTTCAAAATAGCATTAAAATAAACTAATTTGTCACTTTCAGGTGATGCTAAAAAAATCAGTTCATTATTTTAAACATCAGTAAATAGAAGGAGAGGATCAAATATTTATCTTGGTTAACCAGCCAATAGTGAGCACCACTTACTGATTCATTCTTCACCTCTATCCACCCTGATAATTATTCCATGTATCCATGTATTGCGCTCTTTATTTCAGTGATCACGCATCCCATACCAAATATTTCCAATTGTTTTAAAATATAACTCATTGTTCTTATCCATATTTATTATAGCTTACCCAGTGTCTTAAACATGTTTATTACAGTTATTTTTAAGTTTGGGTTCTATATGTTCCAATAATTCTGCTTCAGGTTGTATGTGTTTTTCCATTAATTGTCTTTCTCTTAGAGCTAAGATCAGTAGACTTATTTTCAGTAAAAGGTCAGATAGTATTTTTGGTTCTGTGAACCAGATAGTCTCAATCACAATCATTCAACTCTGCCACTGTAGTGTGAAAGCAGCCATGAACGATGGGTCAATGAAAGTGTGGGTATGTTTCAATAAATCTTTATTTGTGGGCATAAAATTTGAATTTCATATAACTTTAATGTGTCACAAAATAGTATACTTAGTATACTTCTATTTCCTTCACCTACTTAAAATGTAAAAATTCCTCTTATTCAGGAGCCATATAGCAGCAACAAAGGGCTGGATTTTGTCCGCAGGCTACAGTTCGCTAACCACTGTATCTAGCAGTTGCACTCCTCAGGTATCTGGCTATTTATACCTGTGAGCTTATGTTTCCCTGAGGATTTTGTCTCCTCCAAATCCCTCTATTTCCTGTACATAGGGAATGCTAGTACATATTTAAATAAATACTTGTTTGGTTAGGAATTAAAAATGGGTTTAGAGTCTAACTTGCTGTTAATCCTTCTGTAGAGATCCCAAAAGGACCCAAAGCACTGAGATGGGAACAATTTGCTCATTGTCCCTCAGACTATTATAGCAAATACCAAGGACCTGGTTTTTTCAGTTCAACCTATATCTCTGATAATTATTTGATCTCCAAGGCCAGCATCCTCAACTCTCTCTCTGCTCCATCTTCACATTGCCTTTGCCTCTGTACATTTTCAATCTCCCTCTGCCTGTCACTCTTAAGGACATTTGCAACAGCATTCAGTTCTCCTACAGATAATCCAGGAACATCTGCCCGTTTTAATATTCTTAGCTTAATCACATCTGCAAAATCCTTTTCCAAATAAAGTAACATTTACAGATTCCATGGAGTAGGACCTGACATCATTAGGGTGTTCTTTTTCAGTCTACCTCATGGGCTGTCCACAGGTTTCTATTTAAGGTCATATAGACAGACATCAAGCTTGTCTAGTTTTTGAACCAAACTGTATTAGTAAGGTAAAACTCACACATAAGGAGAGAAAGCAGAGCCAATACCCAGGTGTCTCTAAAGAATATGTGCCTTCACTTTCTAACAAGCCAATGGCCCACTTCCCTGAACCTTCCTGACAGATTTTCAGTGCATTAGAATAAATTTTAAAAGCCTTACCATGACCTGCAAACCCAGCAAGACCTGGCTGCTCCTTGCTTCTGTGGCTTCATCTCATGCTGCACTCCCCCGTGCCCAGGAGCTCTTTGGAAACAAGAACTTAGGAAGTACTTAGCACTCAACGGGGCTCTATACTTGCTGTCCCCTCTGCCCGGAAGTCTCTTGTCCCAGATTTGCCCTGTCATCTCCTCCTTTTCATTCATGTCTCAGTGTCAATGTTATCTCCTCAGAGACACTGCTCCGTATTATTTTCTTCTATGTCTTACAAGCATCTAAAATTATTTTATTAATTTGCTTGCTTATTTTTCATGAATCTTAATAGAATATAAGCTCTCTGGCAGTAGGAACCATACTTGTCTTTGTTTCCTAACATAGCCCAATGCTTAGCACAGAATTCATTCTCTCTCATACTAGACTCTTAATAGAAGTATGATGAATATATACTAGACAAAGGAAATAATTTGAAATTTTACTATAGAAAACCTCACAAAAACATCTCTACATGAAACCCTAAGAGAGGGAATGCCATTTGTATAAAAGCGCAGAGGTGGCCTTAGGTGGTGTCGGCATTAGGTGTGATTGTTATCTCAGAGAAATTGAAAGCTAGGAGTGAAAACGTATTTCTAGTTTATAG